>NC_087245.1:43965000-44300000 GCF_037042905.1 Lytechinus pictus | reverse complement strand
CTCTTTTCCTTTCTCTCTGGCCGGCGAAATTATTTTTCCCACCGAGTTCTGGACCAACATATGAATATTCATGACTTGCGTCTTCGGATTGAGAGTACGCATGCGCGTGGACTTGGCCTCGACAAGGTGCCTTAAGGCCAAGGCCGAGCATCAAGGCACTACAACACTGATTAGTACTAGGCATTAATTAGACAGGTCCAGATTTGAGGTAAAGTTAATGCGCTAGCCTAAGCTAGCCCTACCCTAGCACATGTCTTGCCATTAATGGCAGCTAGTTTATTAAGTGTTTAAGAATTGGATATATATATATATATATATATATATATATATATATATATATATATATATATATATATATATATATATATATATAGATCTAAGCCTATAAGACCTATGTAACTATGTAAGGGCACCGGTAATTTGACGATGCTAATTCATTCTGAGCAACGTGAATGCTTACGATCGGCACTGGTCGAGGCCAAGTCCACGCGCATGCGTAGGTTGGAATATCACAAATTTTTGAGTTCGCGCTTTGCGCTCGCATTATTTTTTATTGGTGAGTTATGTATCTTATTTAAAATGCAGTAATTAACTGCTTAATTAACTGCTTCCTTTACTGGTCAGTATATAAAAAGAATTAGCGAGCGCAAAGTTATTTTTTAGTTATAGATACACATCTTTTTCATGATTACAAAACCAGCTCAGAATAAAATAATTTCCATGTCTTATTACACGACATGTCAAGAACTTTGAGCTGGTGATTCGCGCTGGCAACATCGCGCAAGGAAATTTCAACAATGATTAGCCCCATAATTGACCATGAATCAAGTTTTACAACTTCAGAATTATTTTTTTTTTTCAAAACCGCTTGCTCGCTATGCTTTCTCGCTGAGAAGTAAAACCTAAAGCAAAATATCTATCTTTTTTTTTTTTGGGGGGGGGGGGCTTGTCACATTTTTTCGCGGACGAAATATCCTCTAAAAAATTTGCCCCCCTTTTGGAAAATCCTAGGTACACCAGTGCGTGCATGGAACGTATTCTAACGTCAGGCACAAATTAACGTAAGTGATCTTGATCCCCGTCTTCACCCAAAATTAAGGATTTCGTAGCTGAAAAAAATTTGACAAGAAAAAAAAAAGATCTTCAAGTTCAAAAGAGGGGACATATACGTCTTTTTTCGTTGCATTTTGACATTACAAATTATTAATTTGGCTTCTCAAGGGGGGGGGGGGGGGCACGTCCCCTGGATCAGTTGTGACTCGTCAGGGGGGCAGTCTGCCCCCCCCCCCCACCCTTTGGTCACACTAGTGGTTCCATGCTGATAGCGCGTAGATCAGAGTCTAGATCTAGATCGAGACTAGACTAGAACTAAGAATTTTTTTTTTTAGATCTAGGACTGGTTCTGTATACGGACTAGACATATTAAACCATGATAAATAAGCTAATATTGGTCCAAACCTAATCAAACGTAAAGTTCGGAATTAACAAGTTCGAAGTTAACCATGGCATTAGTCGGCTATTCCTATTAGTATTAGGCATTAGACAGGTCCAGATTTGAGGTAAAGTTAATGGGGCTAGCCTAAGCTAGCCCTACCCTAGCACATGTCTTGCCATTAATGGCAGCTAGTTTGATAAGTTTTTAAGAATTGGATGTATATATAGATCTAAGCCTATAAGGCCTATGTAACTATATATGTAAGGGTACCGGTAATTTGACGATGCTAATTCATTCTGAGCAACGTGAATGCTTACGATCGGCACTGGTCGATCGAGGCCAAGTCCACGCTGTTATGGAATAGCGCCATCTGTGGCGAGATACCGGAGAGTGTAACAAGATGGAATCCAGTAAATGGCTGAACCCAAATGTATTATTAGTTTGAAGCCTCCGTTATTTAGGTTGATACTGTAGTGAAGTTGATAGTAGGAGTAGAAGAGACGACAAGACAAAACATGGTGTCAGGACAGAGCTTTTATTGGATTCTGTGATGTTGATTTTGGACAGTTTTTCGTGATCGTCGGAGCAGATCGGAAAACGGAAGGATGCACTTCCGAAACGGCGAATGTTCACAGAGCATGACCGAGATGAAATTGTAAGTCCAGCTTTTGATGAGACATTTTATGACCTCCCAATATTCCTTAATGATGCTGGATGATGCTGAATGATGCTGATGATAAAGTAGTAATATCTGATTGGAAACAAGGGACAGAATTGGGTGCTGAAGGACGAGTGACCGGAAATACCAGACAGTTTTCATCCCATTGACATTGCACAGGAAAAGTGCAGTGAGTGACCGGAATTACCAGCTGTTTTCACTTGATTGTTTCCAGGGTTAGAAAAATTCATCATCAGTACAATGGAGCAACTGAGGCCTCCCAGACAGATGAACTTTGAAGCAAGTGACCTTTCCTTAGAGTGGAAACAGTGGAAAGATGAGTTTGTGCTCTACGTGGATTTGAGCATGGATGGTAAAGAGGACAAGGTGAAGCTCAAGATGTTGAAGTACCTTGTTGGTCCACAGGGAAGGGAGCTCTACGAGACGATAAAACCTGAAGGGACAAGATTACCGAATGGAACCGTGCAAGACGTCACTATGGCCCAGGCTCTGGATGCTTTTGAGAAGCATTGTCAACCAGTAAGGAATGAGACCGTGGACAGGTATCGGTTCTTTACTCGAAGTCAAGGTAGTGGAGAATCATTTGATTCGTTCTTAACTGAACTCAAACTGTTGGCGGCTCACTGTAACTTCGGAGATTTAAAGGAGTCTCTGATTCGTGATCGGATCGTATGCGGGATCAAAGATGGCATGCTCAGGGAGAGACTTTTACGAGAATCGTCACTTGATTTGGACAAGTGTGTCAAAGCTTGTCAAGCATCTGTGCTCTCTAAGGCCAGATTAGATGTTCTTGTCGGTGAGCAGCAACAATTGGTTCATGCAGTGAGCAATAAAGAAAAACCCAAGAACTTGCAGGCAGTGCAGTGTAAATTCTGTGGACGTTGTCATGAAAGGAAAAAAGAGAAATGTCCAGCCTTCGGGAAAGAATGCTTTGCATGCAATGGAAAAAATCATTTCTCTAGTGTGTGCAGGAGCAAAGCCAAGAAAGATGGTAAGGATCAGAAGAGAGATCCAAAGAAACCAAAGAAAAGACCAGTCCATGTAGTGGAAGCAGGCAGTTCAGATGAAGAATTCCAGGAAGTTCAGACAGTGGAACTGGAAGGAGAGCATGCTGTGTACGGGATAGACGGGGGAAAGTTCAAAAAGAAAATTTTTGTGCTGATGACACTAAGTGGGAAAGATGTGAAGTTCCAGGTAGACTGCGGAGCAACATGTAATGTGATCCCTAAGGCGCTGGCAAAAGAAGTCATCAAGAGCAAGGACCTTGTACTTACTGTCTTTAATCAGACAACTGAAGTTCCTCTTGGCAAGACCAAAGTGAAAATGATGAATCCCAAGAATGGAAGGAAATACAAAGTGGACTGCATCGTTGTAGACAGAGAGTGCATGCCAATACTTGGGAGCAGTGCAGCCCAGCAGATGGGATTGATCAAGGTCTGTGAGGAAAACATAATGTTGCTGAAGGCTGACACGGATTGTGAGAGTACTCTAAGCAAGCAGACCCTGATGACTGAATATGCTGATGTGTTTGAAGGGACAGGAAAACTTGAGGGAGAGTATCATATGAGTGTGGACGAAGACGTTACACCGGTGATCCACCCACCAAGACGAGTACCAGTGGCTTTGCAGACCAAACTAAAGGAAGAATTAGACAGGCTTGAAGAAGGCAATATAATTGCAAGGATAGAGACGCACACCCCTTGGGTCTCAAGCCTTGTCTGTGTGGAGAAGCCTAATGGGAAGCTGAGAGTATGCTTAGACCCAAGAGATCTGAATAAGGGATTGAAACGAAGCCACTATCCCATGACAACAATAGAAGACATCCTATCAGACTTGACTAATGCGAAGGTGTTTAGCACCTTTGATGCGAAGAACGGATTCTGGCATGTCCAATTAGACGAGTCCAGCTCGGAGCTGACAACATTCAACACTCCCTATGGCCGGTATCGTTGGAAGCGTATGCCTTTTGGTCTGTCCACCGCTCCTGAAGAGTTCCAAAGACGCCTGAAC
Source organism: Lytechinus pictus (assembly GCF_037042905.1). Lineage (NCBI taxonomy): Eukaryota > Metazoa > Echinodermata > Echinoidea > Temnopleuroida > Toxopneustidae > Lytechinus > Lytechinus pictus. The sequence continues at coordinate 44,295,876 of NC_087245.1, read as the reverse complement.
TTGGTGCTGGAAGGTCTTGAAGGTGTCAGATGTGTGGCGGATGACATACTGGTGTTCGGTAAAGGGGAGTCAGAAGAGGAAGCAATAAGAGACCATGACAAGAAGGTTAGAGCCTTGATGAACAGATGTCGGGAAAGAAATGTAAAGCTTAACATAGAGAAAGCTAAGCTTAAAGTGAAGGAAGTATCATACATAGGACACACAATCTCTGCTGAAGGACTGAAACCGGATCCTAAGAAGGTGGAAGCAGTCTTGAAGATGCCTAACCCTACGGACGTAGCGGGAGTCCAAAGATTTATTGGATTTGTGAACTACCTGAGCAAGTTTCTGCCTGGACTTAGCGACCTTTGTGAGCCACTTCGCAAGCTGACGCAGAAGGACGTAACTTGGTGGTGGGCAGAGGTGCATGACAGGGCAGTGACAGAAATAAAGAAGCTGGTGACTGCAGAGCCAGTACTCCAGTATTATGACCCATCCAAGGAATTGACGCTGCAAGCTGATGCTTCAGACACTGGATTAGGTGCAGCATTGATGCAAGAAGGACGTCCAGTGGCGTTTGCCAGTAGAGCCCTAACTGATACAGAGACAAGGTATGCACAAATTGAAAAAGAACTATTAGCAGTAGTCTTTGGTTTGCAAAGATTTCATGTGTATACCTATGGAAGACCAGTAAGTGTGCAATCAGACCACAAACCACTTGAGATCATCACTACAAAACCACTCCATCTAGCACCAAAGAGATTGCAGAGGATGTTAGTGAGAATGCACACTTATGATGTGGTAATCAGATACAAGCCAGGAAAAGAGATGTACTTGGCAGATACCCTAAGCAGAGCCTATCTTCAGAGTGGCAAGACTGATGAAATGAGGGAGCTAGAGACTGTCAACTTAGCAATGCACATCCCAGTTTCACAGCCTTTGCTTACTGAGATCAGAGAAGCAACTAAGAGGGATGAGACTATGCAGAGACTACAAGAGATTATCAAGCAAGGTTGGCCCAATGACAAGAAGGATGTGGAGCCAGACTTAGTCTCATATTTCCATGTTAGAGACGAGCTGAGTACAGAGAATGACCTCATATTCAGAGGAGAGAGATTGGTCATTCCAAAAGCCATGAGACGAGAGATGACGTTACAGATTCATGATTCCCACATTGGTGTAAATGGATGCCTGAGAAGAGCAAGGGAATGCATGTATTGGCCAGGCATGAGTAGCAAATTGAAAGACTTTGTGCAGAATTGTGAGACGTGCCAAGAATATGGTAAAGAACAACCCAAGGAAACACTAAAACCCCATGATGTGCCAGAGAGACCCTGGGCAAAGGTTGGTGCAGACCTATTTCAGCTGGATGGACGCCACTACTTAATTACTGTGGATTACTTCTCAGGCTATTGGGAAGTCGACTATCTGGAGAAGACACTGGCCACCAATGTTATTAGTAAACTCAAGGGCCAGTTTGCACGATTCGGGATTCCGGATCAACTTGTCACAGACAATGGACCACAGTTTACTGCAGACGAGTTCAAGAGGTTTGCAAGGAAGTGGCAGTTTGAACATACAACATCGTCTCCCCATTACCCTCAAAGCAATGGGAAGGCGGAAAGCAGTGTGAAAGTTGCAAAATCTCTGCTGAAGAAGGCTAAGACAGCAGGAAGTGATCCATACCTCAGCCTTCTGGCATTTCGTAACACACCAACACCTGGTATGGGAAGCAGTCCGATACAGAGAATAATGAACAGGAGAACTAGGACTGTGCTACCAACTACCAAGAGGCTGCTCAAACCTGAGATACAAAAGAAGGTTGGAGAGGAGATGAGAGCAGCCAAGGAGAGGCAAGCATGCTACTACAACCGAGGAGCCAGAGATCTGACACCCCTGAAAATAGGTGACCATGTTCGTCTGAAATCAGCAGGGGGTCCAAAGAAGTCCTGGATGAGAGCAGTAGTGGTAAGCTTTGCTGCAGAACCTAGATCCTACAATGTCCTTACCCAAGATGGCGTTACTTATCGACGAAATCGACGCCATCTCAGAAAAGTTAGCAAAACAACTGATAATGCTAACAATGAACTAGACGACCTGGTGATTTCTCAACCCGAGCGAGAGATTCAGCCTGTGGCCCCCCCCACAGGACCCTAACGAACATCAGGCCCAGACGACTAGATCAGGAAGGCGTATTCAACGACCTCGTTATCTGGACGATTATGTGACCAGATAGAACTTATAAATTCCGGACATAGCTAATAGAGTGGGAAACAACCAAAAGTTCTAAAGTTTGAAATGTCCACCCAAGTGTGGAAATACTTTTATTTGTATTATTTTTTTAATTTGACGCAAATTTTGGCATGACAGGTTAAAAAAAAAGAAAGAAAGAAAGCAGAAAGAAAAATAGATTGGCTACTCTGAAAGTATTTGATCTATCATATTTTGCAGGTTTTCATAATACATGTGTTACTATGAGGTAGATTGATATAGTTGATATAACCATTATGTAGACAAAGACAACTTTCACAGCACATTTACAGAGATGCTGATGAGATATACACTATTTGACCAAATTTGTTATTTCCAGAATTTTTTTTTTCCAACTCATGTCGGATTCACAAATGCTGCCCTTGGATTATTCATAGGACAACATCTTGTACAAAAAAAAAAAAAAAAAAAAAAAAAAAACATGAAAAATAAAAAGTGCAGCAATTTTGACGATTTTTGAGGCAACCTGTGATTAGTTTTGTTCTCTTTCATTTCACTGAGGAAAGGATGATGTACTTAATTAGTTACATGAGTGAAGTGACCAAGCAGTTTGTTTATTGATATGTATTGATGACATGTTATATATGTTCAGTAGAGTTAGTTTTTAATTGTTATGTTTTAGAAAAGAGTTAGTATTGTTTGGGTAGCCAATCTAAAGCCTTTGAACAAACATACACAAAACAAACAACAAAAGAAAGTAATAAATCGGATATATCTTTAATAGAATTTTTGGTGGTCGCCCGGATGATTTCCCAATCACATCATAGATGTTTCGGAATCGACTGGAATAACACAGGAGTTTGATATAAAATGAAAGCATAATCCGTTCAAGTATGGGACTGTCGCAGATATACAAGACGAATGGAAGGATCAAAGAACTGTGATGAACTTTTATAAACTGTGACTTCCTGAAGTGATTTGGATTTGGATGGACTCCGTTTAGAAGAAGGACTCTGTTTAAACAATGGACTAATTAAAAATGTATATTAAGGGTTAATTTGCAAATCAATGTCTTTTGTAAACAAAGGGGGATGTTATGGAATAGCGCCATCTGTGGCGAGATACCGGAGAGTGTAACAAGATGGAATCCAGTAAATGGCTGAACCCAAATGTATTATTAGTTTGAAGCCTCCGTTATTTAGGTTGATACTGTAGTGAAGTTGATAGTAGGAGTAGAAGAGACGACAAGACAAAACACACGCACATGCGTACTCTCAATCCGAAGAAGCAAGTCATGAATATTCATATGTTGGTCCAGAACTCGGTGGGAAAAATAATTTCGCTAGCCGGGGCTCCCCAGTTTCACTCTATTTCGCGCTATGAACGCCTAGCTTAGCCGGGTAATATAGGAGCGCGTTGAGCACCTAACAATGTGGATATGTGCGCAATATAAATACCCTACCCTATATTATTATTATTATATCATCCTTGCTAAATATATAATGTATTCGAAATATGCATTTATTTGATAAACACTTTAATAGATGAAGCACGTATCACGAAGTAATAAATGATATGCAGGGCAGCAGATGTAAATAACTAAAATAAATATATTGAAAACGCTATAAGTATAAAAGCAACAACATGAACAAAAAACTTTATTGAATGTTAGGATGGTGGAAGCAACGGGATTTAACCCTATTTGGGAAAATCCAGTTAATTAAATCCTTGGGAATATCAAAATTTGGCAATTTTGGTACAACAGGTCTGGATATAACCAACCACTTTATCAGTGGAACAATCAGTGGCGGCACCAAGGGGGGCAACGGGGGAAGGGGAATTTGCCTCCTAGTCAAGACCCCCCAGAAATCTTGAAAAGGCTGAAGGAAGTTAAGTAAGTGTTATCATAAACATCCTACTCAAGTTATAAGGAGCTCTAAAGCAACATGTTTCACTCTTCAAATTTTAAAACTTTGTCATCATGCCAATGTTATAGCTCCGATTCCTCCGAACAATTTTAGTCTCTAACAAACATCTTTCAGGTCATAAACAATTCAAAATTCTGTTCGCGCTTCGCACTCGCAGTGGCTGCATGTTTCAGCCATCAAGAGGTCCAAAACTGAACTTAATGGTTATGTTCAAGGCTACAGAGGGGGTATATATATCAGGTAACAAATTGTGATTATTTAGTACACATAGAGATACACTGGCGTAAATCCCGGGGGGGATGGGGGGATATATCCCCCCACTTTTCGAGGAGGGGGGGATGGCCTGTACAATCATCCCCCCACTTTTTACGAAAGAAATAAAAAAAAATCACAAGAGATAATTGTTTTATTGGTGAAAATTCTTCCTAAAATACCGCTTAACAAATAAAACAATATTATTGAATCATAAAATGCAAATAAAGAGCCAGTTCACCATTTCCAATTGAAATACTTATGTCCTTATTATAACATTGAAGAGAAACCCCCGTTTCTTCCAATTCATCAATGTTGGGGTCTTTGGGAAGGGATTAAGATGGAATGTCAAAAAATTTTGAATGTAATCTCTAATAAAACCATTAAACCATCATGGGGTAAAAAAATAATAATATTGGAGGGGTATTTGCCATATGGACATACAGTGGCGTAACTACGGGGGGGGGGGGCATGGGAGGCACATGCTCCCCCCATCGGCTGACAAAAAAACCCCGGGGAAATGGGGAAAAGGAGAAAAGAGGGAGAAAGGAAAAGAAACGTAGTGGGAAAGAAGAAAGTATTATTCATTATAATGTTATATTATATTATAATTATGTTATGTTACATTACATAAGAAACATTTTTATCATAACTTTATGAAACATAATTTGCCCAGGGCCTACGTCTTCATTGTTCCTGGTGCTTGCATTGTCTGTTCAACGATAATCCTGTTGTACTAAAACATCCCGTTTTCAAGTCAATATAAACCAAATATATTTCCTAGCACTTGAGTTATCATTGTTTTATGTAGTGACATAGGCCTATGCTTCTTTTACATGACTCAAAAAGTGATTGCCCCATGTTAAGGTCTTCGTATATATAAAAACATTTCCTGTCCGTGATTACGTTCGCATTAGTGGATTGGTGAGATATGTCTGCTCTTCATGAATTCCTAAAATCAGTCCTTAAAATGTCCCTTTTTCTGATATGAATATCAAATATTTTCAGCTCGCGCTTCGCACTCTCATCATTTGGTTAATGAAATACGTATGGTCCAAGTTAATTCCTACAAAGAAACCTTAGAATGCCCCACTTCAGGTCTGAATTATCTAACTTATCTAAATTTTCTGCTCGCGCCTCACGCTCGCAATATTTGATTAGTGAGATGCGTATGATAATCATGATTGCAATGACTACAAAAAGTGTTTCATGTGTTCAGATGTAATTCTACTAAAATCAGCAAGCGCTTGGCACTCGCATTAGATGACTACATGGTGAGATATGCATACTCTTAATGGATTCCTAAAATATATTCCTTAAAATCTCGCTGTTTGGGGTCAAAATATACGAAAATTTCAGCTCGCGCTTCGCGCTCGCATTGTTTAGCGAGACAGGTAACTATCATGATTACGCAAATTTGATTATAATGTCCCTTTTTAGGTGTGAATATTAAAAAAATTCAGCTCGCGCTTCGCGCTCGCATAATTTGATCAGTGAGATACATATCCGTTCAATGACATTGTCCTTAAAATGTCTCTATTAGGTCAGAATAACTAGCAACTGAGCGCGCTTCGCGCGCTCACTCAGTGATTCAAAGATTTTGCTGGTGCCCCCACAATGCCGTGACCCACGGTACGCCACTGTAGACATATCAATTACAATTCCTTGCATATCTAAAAACATGATTGCAAAAAAAATGCCAAAATATTTCAGTCATCCCCCCCACCCCTCAACACGGATTTACGCCAGTGTAGAGATATATACTAATAACGCTAATTTAGTATACATCTCTATGTTAGTACATCATCTGTGTTTGTATACCGAGGCTAGGCTAGGCTGTGTAGGCTAATGTTACCTCTGCGTTGCGTGTTTTCGTGTGTTTTTGTATACCAACGAGCACTGCTGTATTCGTGTATAGCACCCATTACAGGATACAAAACATTAGATAGGCTTGACTGAATAGTGGTGGATTCAAGAGGGAGGGGGGGGGGGGGGAGAAAAGCATGGTAAGTATGTCTGGGGGGGGGGGGGGGTGGCTGAGAATGAGTGCTACTGCTATCTTGTAACTTGTTCTAACTTTTACTTATTTCTAGCCAGACTAGTCCACATTCCTTTAGAATACAAGCCATCTAACCCCCCTCTCTCCCCATCTCTCTCTTACACCCCTTGTCATAGGAAGATGTGAATGTATATAGCCTAGTACGCTTGTATGTAAATTCTCATTTCTTTTTATTGTTATCTGATTTAACTCGTGTGAATCTGGTATTTATAATTCTGGGCAGTACTTGCATCCAGATATGCACACTATGCATATCTACAATTTTGCATTATAGGATGTTCAATTGTTTGGCCCTACATTGCATCCATTGTCGAGCTACATATAGGCAGATAGGATGTGTGTAAATCCATAGGGCACTAGACCATAGGAGTAACATTAAAATTGGTCATTACATAACGCATCTGTATATTTCATGCATTTCTTTGTGATAAAGTGAGTGTACAGATGTTAAAGAAAAGCCAGGAAGTTAAATAAAAAAGAAACCTTCATGTGCCATATAATACAACCAAGACTAGGCCTATATTACAAGGGGAATTCCCTAGTGGATGAAACACCAGCCCAAACTCTTCAGTAGCAAATTATTTTCACTAGTATGCATGTTTCAGCCATCAAGAGGTCCATAAACTGAACTAAATGGTTATGTTCAAGGCTACAGAGGGGGTATATCAGGTAACTAATTTTGATTAGTAGATCATGTGTGTTTGTATACCGAGGCTAGGCTAGGCTGTGTAGGCTAATATTACCTCTGCGTTGCATGTTTTCGTGTGTTTTTGTATACCAACGAGCACTGCTGTATTCGTGTATAGCACCCATTACAGGATACTAAACATTAGATAGGCTTTGATCAATTGCAATTGTGAAATTGGTTCATGGGAAAGGGATGGAGAACAGAGAACTTTAGAATTTGACTGAATAGTGGTGGATTCAAGAGGGAGGGGGGAGGGGGAGAAAAGCATGGTAAGTATGTCTGGGGGGGGGGGGGTGGCTGAGAATGAGTGCTACTGCTATCTTGTTCTAACTTTTACTTATTTCTAGCCAGACTAGTCCACATTCCTTTAGAATACAAGCCATCTAACCCCCTCTCTCCCTATCTCTCTCTTACACCCCCTGTCATAGGAAGATGTGAATGTATAGTACGCTTGTATGTTAATTCTCATTTCTTTTTATTGTAATCAAATTTAACTCCTGTGAATCTTGTATTTATAATTCTGGGCAGTACTTGCATCCAGATATGCACACTATGCATATCTACAATTTTGCATTATAGGATGTTCAATTGTTTGGCCCTACATTGCATCCATTGTCGAGCTACATATAGGCAGGTAGGATGTGTGTAAATCCATAGGGCAGTAGACTATAGGAGTAACATTAAAATTGGTCATTACATAACACATCTGTATATTTTATGCATTTCTTTGTGATAAAGTGAGTGTACAGATGTTAAAGAAAAGCCAGGAAGTTAAATAAAAAAAGAAACCTTCATGTGCCATATAATACAACCAAGACTAGGCCTATATTACAAGGGGAATTCCCTAGTGGATGAAACACCAGCCCAAACTCTTCAGTATCAAATTATTTTCACTAGTATGCATGTTTCAGCCATCAAGAGGTCCAAAAACTGAACTTGATGGTTATGTTCAAGGCTCCAGAGGGGGTATATCAGGAAACAAATTGTGATTAGTAGATCATCTGTGTTTGTATAACGAGGCTAGGCTAGGCTGTGTAGGCTAATGTTACCTCTGCGTTGCATGTTTTTGTGTGTTTTTGTATACCAACGAGCACTGCTGTATTCGTGTATAGCACCCATTACAGGACACTAAACATTAGATAGGCTTTGATCAATTGCAATTGTGAAATTGGTTCATGGGAAAGGGATGGAGAACAGAGAACTTTAGAATTTGACTGAATAGTGGTGGATTCAAGAGGGAGGGGGGAGGGGGAGAAAAGCATGGTGAGTATGTCTGGGGGGGGGGGGGGTGGCTGAGAATGAGTGCTACTGCTATCTTGTTCTAACTTTTACTTATTTCTAGCCAGACTAGTCCCCATTCCTTTAGAATACAAGACATCTAACCCCCTCTCTCTTACACCCCTTGTCATAGGAAGATGTGAATGTATAGTACGCTTGTATGTTAATTCTCATTTCTTTTTATTGTTATCTCATTTAACTCGTGTGAATCTGGTATTTATAATTGTGGGCAGTACTTGCATCCAGATATGCACACTATGCATATCTACAATTTTGCATTATAGGATGTTCAATTGTTTGGCCCTACATTGCATCCATTGTCGAGCTACATATAGGCAGGTAGGATGTGTGTAAATCCATAGGGCACTAGACTATAGGAGTAACATTAAAATTGGTCATTACATAACACATCTGTATATTTCATGCATTTCTTTGTGATAAAGTGAGTGTACAGATGTTAAAGAAAAGCCAGGAAGTAAAATAAAAAAGAAACCTTCATGTGCCATATAATACAACCAAGACTAGGCCTACCGGGTATATTACAAGGGGAATTCCCTAGTGGATGAAACACCAGCCCAAACTCTTCAGTATCAAATTATTTTCACTAGTATGCATGTTTCAGCCATCAAGAGGTCCAAAAACTGAACTTGATGGTTATGTTCAAGGCTACAGAGGGGGTATATCAGGTAACTAATTGTGATTAGTAGATCATGTGTGTTTGTATACCGAGGCTAGGCTAGCCTGTGTAGGCTAATATTACCTCTGCGTTGCATGTTTTCGTGTGTTTTTGTATACCAACGAGCACTGCTGTATTCGTGTAAGGCACCCATTACAGGATACTAAACATTAGATAGGCTTTGATCAATTGCAATTGTGAAATTGGTTCATGGGAAAGGGATGGAGAACAGAGAACTTTAGTATTTGACTGAACAGTGGTGGATTCAAGAGGGAGGGGGGGGGGAAGCATGGTAAGTATGTCTGGGGGGGGGGGTGGCTGAGAATGAGTGCTACTGCTATCTTGTGCTAACTTTTACTTATTTCTAGCCAGACTAGCCCCCATTCATTTGGCTTTAGAATACAAGCCATCTAACCCCCCTCTCTCCCCATCTCTCTCTTACACCCCTTGTCATATGAAGATGTGAATGTATAGTACGCTTGTATGTTAATTCTCATTTCGTTTTATTGTTATCTGATTTAACTCGTGTGAATCTGGTATTTATAATTGTGGGCAGTACTTGCATCCAGATATGCACACTATGCATATCTACAATTTTGCATTATAGGATGTTCAATTGTTTGGCCCTACATTGCATCCATTGTCGAGCTACATATAGGCAGATAGGATGTGTGTAAATCCATAGGGCACTAGACCATAGGAGTAACATTAAAATTGGTCATTACATAACGCATCTGTATATTTCATGCGTTTCTTTGTGATAAAGTGAGTGTATAGATGTTAAAGAAAAGCCAGGAAGTTAAATAAAAAAGAAACCTTCATGTGCCATATAATACAACCAAGACTAAGCCTATATTACAAGGGGAATTCCCTAGTGGATGAAACACCAGCCCAAACTCTTCAGTAGCAAATTATTTTCACTAGTATGCATGTTTCAGCCATCAAGAGGTCCATAAACTGAACTAAATGGTTATGTTCAAGGCTACAGAGGGGGTATATCAGGTAACTAATTTTGATGAGTAGATCATGTGTGTTTGTATACCGAGGCTAGGCTAGGCTGTGTAGGCTAATATTACCTCTGCGTTGCATGTTTTCGTGTGTTTTTGTATACCAACGAGCACTGCTGTATTCGTGTAAAGCACCCATTACAGGATACTAAACATTAAATAGGCTTTGATCAATTGCAATTGTGAAATTGGTTCACGGGAAAGGGATGGAGAACAGAAAACTTTAGAATTTCACTGAATAGTGGTGGATTGAAGAGGGAGGGGGGAGGGGGAGAAAAGCATGGTAAGTATGTCTGGGGGGGGGGGGTGGCTGAGAAAGAGTGCTACTGCGTTCTTGTTCTAACTTTTACTTATTTCTAGCCAGACTAGTCCCCATTCCTTTAGAATACAAGCCATGTAACCCCCCTCTCTCCCTATCTCTCTCTTACACCCCTTGTCATAGGAAGATGTGAATGTATAGTACGCTTGTATGTTAATTCTCATTTCTTTTTATTGTTATCAAATTTAACTCGTGTGAATCTGGTAGTTATAATAGTGGGCAGTACTTGCATCCAGATATGCACACTATGCATATCTACAATTTTGCATTATAGGATGTTGGGCTCTACATTGCATCCATTGTCGAGCTACATATAGGCACGTAGGATGTGTGTAAATCCATAGGGCACTAGACTATAGGAGTAACATTAAAATTGGTCATTACATAACACATCTGTATATTTCATGCATTTCTTTGTGATAAAGTGAGTGTACAGATGTTAAAGAAAAGCCAGGAAGTTAAATAAAAAAGAAACCTTCATGTGCCATATAATACAACCAAGACTAGGCCTATATTACAAGGGGAATTCCCTAGTGGATGAAACACCAGCCCAAACTCTTCAGTAGCAAATTATTTTCACTAGTATGCATGTTTCAGCCATCAAGAGGTCCAAAAACTGAACTAAATGGTTATGTTCAAGGCTACAGAGGGGGTATATCAGGTAACAAATTGTGATTAGTAGATCATGTGTGTTTGTATACCGAGGCTAGGCTAGGCTGTGTAGGCTAATATTACCTCTGCGTTGCATGTTTTCGTGTGTTTTTGTATACCAACGAGCACTGCTGTATTCGTGTAAAGCACCCATTACAGGATACTAAACATTAGATAGGCTTTGATCAATTGCAATTGTGAAATTGGTTCATGGGAAAGGGATGGAGAACAGAGAACTTTAGTATTTGACTGAATAGTGGTGGATTCAAGAGGGAGGGGGGGAGGGAAAGCATGGTAAGTATGTCTGGGGGGGGGGGGGTGGCTGAGAATGAGTGCTACTGCTATCTTGTTCTAACTTTTACTTATTTCTAGCCAGACTAGTCCCCATTCCTTTAGAATACAAGCCATCTAACCCCCTCTCTCCCTATCTCTCTCTTACACCCCCTGTCATAGGAAGATGTGAATGTATAGTACGCTTGTATGTTAATTCTCATTTCTTTTTATTGTAATCAAATTTAACTCGTGTGAATCTTGTATTTATAATTGTGGGCAGTACTTGCATCCAGATATGCACACTATGAATATCTACAATTTTGCATTATAGAATGTTCAATTGTTTGGCCCTACATTGCATCCAATGTCGAGCTACATATAGGCAGGTAGGATGTGTGTAAATCCATAGGGCACTAGACTATAGGAGTAACATTAAAATTGGTCATTACATAACACATCTGTATATTTCATGCATTTCTTTGTGATAAAGTAAGTGTTCAGATGTTAAAGAAAAGCCAGGAAGTTAAATAAAAAAAGAAACCTTCATGTGCCATATAATACAACCAAGATTAGGTCTATTACAAGGGGAATTCCCTAGTGGATGAAACACCAGCCCAAACTCTTCAGTATCAAATTATTTTCACTAGTATGCATGTTTCAGCCATCAAGAGGTCCAAAAACTGAACTTGATGGTTATGTTCAAGGCTACAGAGGGGGTATATCAGGTAACAAATTGTGATTAGTAGATCATCTGTGTTTGTATACCGAGGCTAGGCTAGGCTGTGTAGGCTAATGTTACGTCTGCGTTGCATGTTTTCGTGTGTTTTTGTATACCAACGAGCACTGCTGTATTCGTGTATAGCACCCATTACAGGATACTAAACATTAGATAGGCTTTGATCAATTGCAATTGTGAAATTGGTTCATGGGAAAGGGATGGAGAACAGAGAACTTTAGAATTTGACTGAATAGTGGTGGATTCAAGAGGGAGGGGGGAGGGGGAGAAAAGAATGGTAAGTATGTCTGGGGGGGGGGGTGGCTGAGAATGAGTGCTACTGCTATCTTGTTCTAACTTTTACTTATTTCTAGCCAGACTAGTCCACATTCCTTTAGAATACAAGCCATCTAACCCCCTCTCTCCCTATCTCTCTCTTACACCCCCTGTCATAGGAAGATGTGAATGTATAGTACGCTTGTATGTTAATTCTCATTTCTTTTTATTGTAATCAAATTTAACTCGTGTGAATCTTGTATTTATAATTGTGGGCAGTACTTGCATCCAGATATGCACACTATGCATATCTACAATTTTGCATTATAGGATGTTCAATTGTTTGGCCCTACATTGCATCCATTGTCGAGCTACATATAGGCAGGTAGGATGTGTGTAAATCCATAGGGCAGTAGACTATAGGAGTAACATTAAAATTGGTCATTACATAACACATCTGTATATTTCATGCATTTCTTTGTGATAAAGTGAGTGTACAGATGTTAAAGAAAAGCCAGGAAGTTAAATAAAAAAAGAAACCTTCATGTGCCATATAATACAACCAAGACTAGGCCTATATTACAAGGGGAATTCCCTAGTGGATGAAACACCAGCCCAAACTCTTCAGTATCAAATTATTTTCACTAGTATGCATGTTTCAGCCATCAAGAGGTCCAAAAACTGAACTTGATGGTTATGTTCAAGGCTACAGAGGGGGTATATCAGGAAACAAATTGTGATTAGTAGATCATCTGTGTTTGTATAACGAGGCTAGGCTAGGCTGTGTAGGCTAATGTTACCTCTGCGTTGCATGTTTTTGTGTGTTTTTGTATACCAACGAGCACTGCTGTATTCGTGTATAGCACCCATTACAGGACACTAAACATTAGATAGGCTTTGATCAATTGCAATTGTGAAATTGGTTCATGGGAAAGGGATGGAGAACAGAGAACTTTAGAATTTGACTGAATAGTGGTGGATTCAAGAGGGAGGGGGGAGGGGGAGAAAAGAATGGTAAGTATGTCTGGGGGGGGGGGTGGCTGAGAATGAGTGCTACTGCTATCTTGTTCTAACTTTTACTTATTTCTAGCCAGACTAGTCCACATTCCTTTAGAATACAAGCCATCTAACCCCCTCTCTCCCTATCTCTCTCTTACACCCCCTGTCATAGGAAGATGTGAATGTATAGTACGCTTGTATGTTAATTCTCATTTCTTTTTATTGTAATCAAATTTAACTCGTGTGAATCTTGTATTTATAATTGTGGGCAGTACTTGCATCCAGATATGCACACTATGCATATCTACAATTTTGCATTATAGGATGTTCAATTGTTTGGCCCTACATTGCATCCATTGTCGAGCTACATATAGGCAGGTAGGATGTGTGTAAATCCATAGGGCAGTAGACTATAGGAGTAACATTAAAATTGGTCATTACATAACACATCTGTATATTTCATGCATTTCTTTGTGATAAAGTGAGTGTACAGATGTTAAAGAAAAGCCAGGAAGTTAAATAAAAAAAGAAACCTTCATGTGCCATATAATACAACCAAGACTAGGCCTATATTACAAGGGGAATTCCCTAGTGGATGAAACACCAGCCCAAACTCTTCAGTATCAAATTATTTTCACTAGTATGCATGTTTCAGCCATCAAGAGGTCCAAAAACTGAACTTGATGGTTATGTTCAAGGCTACAGAGGGGGTATATCAGGAAACAAATTGTGATTAGTAGATCATCTGTGTTTGTATAACGAGGCTAGGCTAGGCTGTGTAGGCTAATGTTACCTCTGCGTTGCATGTTTTTGTGTGTTTTTGTATACCAACGAGCACTGCTGTATTCGTGTATAGCACCCATTACAGGACACTAAACATTAGATAGGCTTTGATCAATTGCAATTGTGAAATTGGTTCATGGGAAAGGGATGGAGAACAGAGAACTTTAGAATTTGACTGAATAGTGGTGGATTCAAGAGGGAGGGGGGAGGGGGAGAAAAGCATGGTGAGTATGTCTGGGGGGGGGGGGGGGGTGGCTGAGAATGAGTGCTACTGCTATCTTGTTCTAACTTTTACTTATTTCTAGCCAGACTAGTCCCCATTCCTTTAGAATACAAGCCATCTAACCCCCTCTCTCTTACACCCCTTGTCATAGGAAGATGTGAATGTATAGTACGCTTGTATGTTAATTCTCATTTCTTTTTATTGTTATCAAATTTAACTCGTGTGAATCTTGTATTTATAATTGTGGGCAGTACTTGCATCCAGATATGCACACTATGCATATCTACAATTTTGCATTATAGGATGTTCAATTGTTTGGCCCTACATTGCATCCATTGTCGAGCTACATATAGGCAGATAGGATGTGTGTAAATCCATAGGGCACTAGACCATAGGAGTAACATTAAAATTGGTCATTACATAACGCATCTGTATATTTCATGCATTTCTTTGTGATAAAGTGAGTGTACAGATGTTAAAGAAAAGCCAGGAAGTTAAATAAAAAAGAAACCTTCATGTGCCATATAATACAACCAAGACTAGGCCTATATTACAAGGGGAATTCCCTAGTGGATGAAACACCAGCCCAAACTCTTCAGTAGCAAATTATTTTCACTAGTATGCATGTTTCAGCCATCAAGAGGTCCATAAACTGAACTAAATGGTTATGTTCAAGGCTACAGAGGGGGTATATCAGGTAACTAATTTTGATTAGTAGATCATGTGTGTTTGTATACCGAGGCTAGGCTAGGCTGTGTAGGCTAATATTACCTCTGCGTTGCATGTTTTCGTGTGTTTTTGTATACCAACGAGCACTGCTGTATTCGTGTAAAGCACCCATTACAGGATACTAAACATTAGATAGGCTTTGATCAATTGCAATTGTGAAATTGGTTCATGGGAAAGGGATGGAGAACAGAGAACTTTAGTATTTGACTGAATAGTGGTGGATTCAAGAGGGAGGGGGGAGGGGGAGAAAAGCATGGTAAGTATGTCTGGGGGGGGGGGGGTGGCTGAGAATGAGTGCTACTGCTATCTTGTTCTAACTTTTACTTATTTCTAGCCAGACTAGTCCCCATTCCTTTAGAATACAAGCCATCTAACCCCCTCTCTCCCTATCTCTCTCTTACACCCCCTGTCATAGGAAGATGTGAATGTATAGTACGCTTGTATGTTAATTCTCATTTCTTTTTATTGTAATCAAATTTAACTCGTGTGAATCTTGTATTTATAATTGTGGGCAGTACTTGCATCCAGATATGCACACTATGCATATCTACAATTTTGCATTATAGGATGTTCAATTGTTTGGCCCTACATTGCATCCAATGTCGAGCTACATATAGGCAGGTAGGATGTGTGTAAATCCATAGGGCACTAGACTATAGGAGTAACATTAAAATTGGTCATTACATAACACATCTGTATATTTCATGCATTTCTTTGTGATAAAGTAAGTGTTCAGATGTTAAAGAAAAGCCAGGAAGTTAAATAAAAAAAGAAACCTTCATGTGCCATATAATACAACCAAGATTAGGTCTATTACAAGGGGAATTCCCTAGTGGATGAAACACCAGCCCAAACTCTTCAGTATCAAATTATTTTCACTAGTATGCATGTTTCAGCCATCAAGAGGTCCAAAAACTGAACTTGATGGTTATGTTCAAGGCTACAGAGGGGGTATATCAGGTAACAAATTGTGATTAGTAGATCATCTGTGTTTGTATACCGAGGCTAGGCTAGGCTGTGTAGGCTAATGTTACCTCTGCGTTGCATGTTTTCGTGTGTTTTTGTATACCAACGAGCACTGCTGTATTCGTGTATAGCACCCATTACAGGATACTAAACATTAGATAGGCTTTGATCAATTGCAATTGTGAAATTGGTTCATGGGAAAGGGATGGAGAACAGAGAACTTTAGAATTTGACTGAATAGTGGTGGATTCAAGAGGGAGGGGGGAGGGGGAGAAAAGCATGGTAAGTATGTCTGGGGGGGGGGGGTGGCTGAGAATGAGTGCTACTGCTATCTTGTTCTAACTTTTACTTATTTCTAGCCAGACTAGTCCCCATTCCTTTAGAATACAAGCCATCTAACCCCCTCTCTCCCTATCTCTCTCTTACACCCCCTGTCATAGGAAGATGTGAATGTATAGTACGCTTGTATGTTAATTCTCATTTCTTTTTATTGTAATCAAATTTAACTCGTGTGAATCTTGTATTTATAATTGTGGGCAGTACTTGCATCCAGATATGCACACTATGCATATCTACAATTTTGCATTATAGGATGTTCAATTGTTTGGCCCTACATTGCATCCATTGTCGAGCTACATATAGGCAGGTAGGATGTGTGTAAATCCATAGGGCAGTAGACTATAGGAGTAACATTAAAATTGGTCATTACATAACACATCTGTATATTTCATGCATTTCTTTGTGATAAAGTGAGTGTACAGATGTTAAAGAAAAGCCAGGAAGTTAAATAAAAAAAGAAACCTTCATGTGCCATATAATACAACCAAGACTAGGCCTATATTACAAGGGGAATTCCCTAGTGGATGAAACACCAGCCCAAACTCTTCAGTATCAAATTATTTTCACTAGTATGCATGTTTCAGCCATCAAGAGGTCCAAAAACTGAACTTGATGGTTATGTTCAAGGCTACAGAGGGGGTATATCAGGAAACAAATTGTGATTAGTAGATCATCTGTGTTTGTATAACGAGGCTAGGCTAGGCTGTGTAGGCTAATGTTACCTCTGCGTTGCATGTTTTTGTGTGTTTTTGTATACCAACGAGCACTGCTGTATTCGTGTATAGCACCCATTACAGGACACTAAACATTAGATAGGCTTTGATCAATTGCAATTGTGAAATTGGTTCATGGGAAAGGGATGGAGAACAGAGAACTTTAGAATTTGACTGAATAATGGTGGATTCAAAAGGGAGGGGGGAGGGGGAGAAAAGCATGGTGAGTATGTCTGGGGGGGGGGGTGGCTGAGAATGAGTGCTACTGCTATCTTGTTCTAACTTTTACTTATTTCTAGCCAGACTAGTCCCCATTCCTTTAGAATACAAGCCATCTAACCCCCTCTCTCTTACACCCCTTGTCATAGGAAGATGTGAATGTATAGTACGCTTGTATGTTAATTCTCATTTCTTTTTATTGTTATCAAATTTAACTCGTGTGAATCTTGTATTTATAATTGTGGGCAGTACTTGCATCCAGATATGCACACTATGCATATCTACAATTTTGCATTATAGGATGTTCAATTGTTTGGCCCTACATTGCATCCAATGTCGAGCTACATATAGGCAGGTAGGATGTGTGTAAATCCATAGGGCACTAGACTATAGGAGTAACATTAAAATTGGTCATTACATAACACATCTGTATATTTCATGCATTTCTTTGTGATAAAGTAAGTGTTCAGATGTTAAAGAAAAGCCAGGAAGTTAAATAAAAAAAGAAACCTTCATGTGCCATATAATACAACCAAGATTAGGTCTATTACAAGGGGAATTCCCTAGTGGATGAAACACCAGCCCAAACTCTTCAGTATCAAATTATTTTCACTAGTATGCATGTTTCAGCCATCAAGAGGTCCAAAAACTGAACTTGATGGTTATGTTCAAGGCTACAGAGGGGGTATATCAGGTAACAAATTGTGATTAGTAGATCATCTGTGTTTGTATACCGAGGCTAGGCTAGGCTGTGTAGGCTAATGTTACGTCTGCGTTGCATGTTTTCGTGTGTTTTTGTATACCAACGAGCACTGCTGTATTCGTGTATAGCACCCATTACAGGATACTAAACATTAGATAGGCTTTGATCAATTGCAATTGTGAAATTGGTTCATGGGAAAGGGATGGAGAACAGAGAACTTTAGAATTTGACTGAATAGTGGTGGATTCAAGAGGGAGGGGGGAGGGGGAGAAATGAATGGTAAGTATGTCTGGGGGGGGGGTGGCTGAGAATGAGTGCTACTGCTATCTTGTTCTAACTTTTACTTATTTCTAGCCAGACTAGTCCACATTCCTTTAGAATACAAGCCATCTAACCCCCTCTCTCCCTATCTCTCTCTTACACCCCCTGTCATAGGAAGATGTGAATGTATAGTACGCTTGTATGTTAATTCTCATTTCTTTTTATTGTAATCAAATTTAACTCGTGTGAATCTTGTATTTATAATTGTGGGCAGTACTTGCATCCAGATATGCACACTATGCATATCTACAATTTTGCATTATAGGATGTTCAATTGTTTGGCCCTACATTGCATCCATTGTCGAGCTACATATAGGCAGGTAGGATGTGTGTAAATCCATAGGGCAGTAGACTATAGGAGTAACATTAAAATTGGTCATTACATAACACATCTGTATATTTCATGCATTTCTTTGTGATAAAGTGAGTGTACAGATGTTAAAGAAAAGCCAGGAAGTTAAATAAAAAAAGAAACCTTCATGTGCCATATAATACAACCAAGACTAGGCCTATATTACAAGGGGAATTCCCTAGTGGATGAAACACCAGCCCAAACTCTTCAGTATCAAATTATTTTCACTAGTATGCATGTTTCAGCCATCAAGAGGTCCAAAAACTGAACTTGATGGTTATGTTCAAGGCTACAGAGGGGGTATATCAGGAAACAAATTGTGATTAGTAGATCATCTGTGTTTGTATAACGAGGCTAGGCTAGGCTGTGTAGGCTAATGTTACCTCTGCGTTGCATGTTTTTGTGTGTTTTTGTATACCAACGAGCACTGCTGTATTCGTGTATAGCACCCATTACAGGACACTAAACATTAGATAGGCTTTGATCAATTGCAATTGTGAAATTGGTTCATGGGAAAGGGATGGAGAACAGAGAACTTTAGAATTTGACTGAATAGTGGTGGATTCAAGAGGGAGGGGGAGAAAAGCATGGTGAGTATGTCTGGGGGGGGGGGGGTGGCTGAGAATGAGTGCTACTGCTATCTTGTTCTAACTTTTACTTATTTCTAGCCAGACTAGTCCACATTCCTTTAGAATACAAGCCATCTAACCCCCTC
The DNA here is from genome assembly GCF_037042905.1 of Lytechinus pictus. Classification (NCBI taxonomy): domain Eukaryota; kingdom Metazoa; phylum Echinodermata; class Echinoidea; order Temnopleuroida; family Toxopneustidae; genus Lytechinus; species Lytechinus pictus. The sequence goes on along the minus strand of NC_087245.1, from coordinate 44,276,502 downwards.
TCTCCCTATCTCTCTCTTACACCCCCTGTCATAGGAAGATGTGAATGTATAGTACGCTTGTATGTTAATTCTCATTTCTTTTTATTGTAATCAAATTTAACTCGTGTGAATCTTGTATTTATAATTGTGGGCAGTACTTGCATCCAGATATGCACACTATGCATATCTACAATTTTGCATTATAGGATGTTCAATTGTTTGGCCCTACATTGCATCCATTGTCGAGCTACATATAGGCAGGTAGGATGTGTGTAAATCCATAGGGCAGTAGACTATAGGAGTAACATTAAAATTGGTCATTACATAACACATCTGTATATTTCATGCATTTCTTTGTGATAAAGTGAGTGTACAGATGTTAAAGAAAAGCCAGGAAGTTAAATAAAAAAAGAAACCTTCATGTGCCATATAATACAACCAAGACTAGGCCTATATTACAAGGGGAATTCCCTAGTGGATGAAACACCAGCCCAAACTCTTCAGTATCAAATTATTTTCACTAGTATGCATGTTTCAGCCATCAAGAGGTCCAAAAACTGAACTTGATGGTTATGTTCAAGGCTACAGAGGGGGTATATCAGGAAACAAATTGTGATTAGTAGATCATCTGTGTTTGTATAACGAGGCTAGGCTAGGCTGTGTAGGCTAATGTTACCTCTGCGTTGCATGTTTTTGTGTGTTTTTGTATACCAACGAGCACTGCTGTATTCGTGTATAGCACCCATTACAGGACACTAAACATTAGATAGGCTTTGATCAATTGCAATTGTGAAATTGGTTCATGGGAAAGGGATGGAGAACAGAGAACTTTAGAATTTGACTGAATAGTGGTGGATTCAAGAGGGAGGGGGAGAAAAGCATGGTGAGTATGTCTGGGGGGGGGGGGGGGTGGCTGAGAATGAGTGCTACTGCTATCTTGTTCTAACTTTTACTTATTTCTAGCCAGACTAGTCCCCATTCCTTTAGAATACAAGCCATCTAACCCCCTCTCTCTTACACCCCTTGTCATAGGAAGATGTGAATGTATAGTACGCTTGTATGTTAATTCTCATTTCTTTTTATTGTTATCAAATTTAACTCGTGTGAATCTTGTATTTATAATTGTGGGCAGTACTTGCATCCAGATATGCACACTATGCATATCTACAATTTTGCATTATAGGATGTTCAATTGTTTGGCCCTACATTGCATCCATTGTCGAGCTACATATAGGCAGATAGGATGTGTGTAAATCCATAGGGCACTAGACCATAGGAGTAACATTAAAATTGGTCATTACATAACGCATCTGTATATTTCATGCATTTCTTTGTGATAAAGTGAGTGTACAGATGTTAAAGAAAAGCCAGGAAGTTAAATAAAAAAAGAAACCTTCATGTGCCATATAATACAACCAAGACTAGGCCTATATTACAAGGGGAATTCCCTAGTGGATGAAACACCAGCCCAAACTCTTCAGTATCAAATTATTTTCACTAGTATGCATGTTTCAGCCATCAAGAGGTCCAAAAACTGAACTTGATGGTTATGTTCAAGGCTACAGAGGGGGTATATCAGGAAACAAATTGTGATTAGTAGATCATCTGTGTTTGTATAACGAGGCTAGGCTAGGCTGTGTAGGCTAATGTTACCTCTGCGTTGCGTGTTTTTGTGTGTTTTTGTATACCAACGAGCACTGCTGTATTCGTGTATAGCACCCATTACAGGACACTAAACATTAGATAGGCTTTGATCAATTGCAATTGTGAAATTGGTTCATGGGAAAGGGATGGAGAACAGAGAACTTTAGAATTTGACTGAATAATGGTGGATTCAAAAGGGAGGGGGGAGGGGGAGAAAAGCATGGTGAGTATGTCTGGGGGGGGGGGGTGGCTGAGAATGAGTGCTACTGCTATCTTGTTCTAACTTTTACTTATTTCTAGCCAGACTAGTCCCCATTCCTTTAGAATACAAGCCATCTAACCCCCTCTCTCTTACACCCCTTGTCATAGGAAGATGTGAATGTATAGTACGCTTGTATGTTAATTCTCATTTCTTTTTATTGTTATCATATTTAACTCGTGTGAATCTTGTATTTATAATTGTGGGCAGTACTTGCATCCAGATATGCACACTATGCATATCTACAATTTTGCATTATAGGATGTTCAATTGTTTGGCCCTACATTGCATCCAATGTCGAGCTACATATAGGCAGGTAGGATGTGTGTAAATCCATAGGGCACTAGACTATAGGAGTAACATTAAAATTGGTCATTACATAACACATCTGTATATTTCATGCATTTCTTTGTGATAAAGTAAGTGTTCAGATGTTAAAGAAAAGCCAGGAAGTTAAATAAAAAAAGAAACCTTCATGTGCCATATAATACAACCAAGATTAGGTCTATTACAAGGGGAATTCCCTAGTGGATGAAACACCAGCCCAAACTCTTCAGTATCAAATTATTTTCACTAGTATGCATGTTTCAGCCATCAAGAGGTCCAAAAACTGAACTTGATGGTTATGTTCAAGGCTACAGAGGGGGTATATCAGGTAACAAATTGTGATTAGTAGATCATCTGTGTTTGTATACCGAGGCTAGGCTAGGCTGTGTAGGCTAATGTTACGTCTGCGTTGCATGTTTTCGTGTGTTTTTGTATACCAACGAGCACTGCTGTATTCGTGTATAGCACCCATTACAGGATACTAAACATTAGATAGGCTTTGATCAATTGCAATTGTGAAATTGGTTCATGGGAAAGGGATGGAGAACAGAGAACTTTAGAATTTGACTGAATAGTGGTGGATTCAAGAGGGAGGGGGAGAAAAGCATGGTGAGTATGTCTGGGGGGGGGGGGTGGCTGAGAATGAGTGCTACTGCTATCTTGTTCTAACTTTTACTTATTTCTAGCCAGACTAGTCCCCATTCCTTTAGAATACAAGCCATCTAACCCCCTCTCTCTTACACCCCTTGTCATAGGAAGATGTGAATGTATAGTACGCTTGTATGTTAATTCTCATTTCTTTTTATTGTTATCAAATTTAACTCGTGTGAATCTTGTATTTATAATTGTGGGCAGTACTTGCATCCAGATATGCACACTATGCATATCTACAATTTTGCATTATAGGATGTTAAATTGTTTGGCCCTACATTGCATCCATTGTCGAGCTACATATAGGCAGATAGGATGTGTGTAAATCCATAGGGCACTAGACCATAGGAGTAACATTAAAATTGGTCATTACATAACGCATCTGTATATTTCATGCATTTCTTTGTGATAAAGTGAGTGTACAGATGTTAAAGAAAAGCCAGGAAGTTAAATAAAAAAGAAACCTTCATGTGCCATATAATACAACCAAGACTAGGCCTATATTACAAGGGGAATTCCCTAGTGGATGAAACACCAGCCCAAACTCTTCAGTAGCAAATTATTTTCACTAGTATGCATGTTTCAGCCATCAAGAGGTCCATAAACTGAACTAAATGGTTATGTTCAAGGCTACAGAGGGGGTATATCAGGTAACTAATTTTGATTAGTAGATCATGTGTGTTTGTATACCGAGGCTAGGCTAGGCTGTGTAGGCTAATATTACCTCTGCGTTGCATGTTTTCGTGTGTTTTTGTATACCAACGAGCACTGCTGTATTCGTGTAAAGCACCCATTACAGGATACTAAACATTAGATAGGCTTTGATCAATTGCAATTGTGAAATTGGTTCATGGGAAAGGGATGGAGAACAGAGAACTTTAGTATTTGACTGAATAGTGGTGGATTCAAGAGGGAGGGGGGAGGGGGAGAAAAGCATGGTAAGTATGTCTGGGGGGGGGGGGGGGTGGCTGAGAATGAGTGCTACTGCTATCTTGTTCTAACTTTTACTTATTTCTAGCCAGACTAGTCCCCATTCCTTTAGAATACAAGCCATCTAACCCCCTCTCTCCCTATCTCTCTCTTACACCCCCTGTCATAGGAAGATGTGAATGTATAGTACGCTTGTATGTTAATTCTCATTTCTTTTTATTGTAATCAAATTTAACTCGTGTGAATCTTGTATTTATAATTGTGGGCAGTACTTGCATCCAGATATGCACACTATGCATATCTACAATTTTGCATTATAGGATGTTCAATTGTTTGGCCCTACATTGCATCCAATGTCGAGCTACATATAGGCAGGTAGGATGTGTGTAAATCCATAGGGCACTAGACTATAGGAGTAACATTAAAATTGGTCATTACATAACACATCTGTATATTTCATGCATTTCTTTGTGATAAAGTAAGTGTTCAGATGTTAAAGAAAAGCCAGGAAGTTAAATAAAAAAAGAAACCTTCATGTGCCATATAATACAACCAAGATTAGGTCTATGACAAGGGGAATTCCCTAGTGGATGAAACACCAGCCCAAACTCTTCAGTATCAAATTATTTTCACTAGTATGCATGTTTCAGCCATCAAGAGGTCCAAAAACTGAACTTGATGGTTATGTTCAAGGCTACAGAGGGGGTATATCAGGTAACAAATTGTGATTAGTAGATCATCTGTGTTTGTATACCGAGGCTAGGCTAGGCTGTGTAGGCTAATGTTACGTCTGCGTTGCATGTTTTCGTGTGTTTTTGTATACCAACGAGCACTGCTGTATTCGTGTATAGCACCCATTACAGGATACTAAACATTAGATAGGCTTTGATCAATTGCAATTGTGAAATTGGTTCATGGGAAAGGGATGGAGAACAGAGAACTTTAGAATTTGACTGAATAGTGGTGGATTCAAGAGGGAGGGGGGAGGGGGAGAAAAGCATGGTAAGTATGTCTGGGGGGGGGGGTGGCTGAGAATGAGTGCTACTGCTATCTTGTTCTAACGTTTACTTATTTCTAGCAAGACTAGTCCCCATTCCTTTAGAATACAAGCCATCTAACCCCCTCTCTCCCTATCTCTCTCTTACACCCCCTGTCATAGGAAGATGTGAATGTATAGTACGCTTGTATGTTAATTCTCATTTCTTTTTATTGTAATCAAATTTAACTCGTGTGAATCTTGTATTTATAATTGTGGGCAGTACTTGCATCCAGATATGCACACTATGCATATCTACAATTTTGCATTATAGGATGTTCAATTGTTTGGCCCTACATTGCATCCATTGTCGAGCTACATATAGGCAGGTAGGATGTGTGTAAATCCATAGGGCAGTAGACTATAGGAGTAACATTAAAATTGGTCATTACATAACACATCTGTATATTTCATGCATTTCTTTGTGATAAAGTGAGTGTACAGATGTTAAAGAAAAGCCAGGAAGTTAAATAAAAAAAGAAACCTTCATGTGCCATATAATACAACCAAGACTAGGCCTATATTACAAGGGGAATTCCCTAGTGGATGAAACACCAGCCCAAACTCTTCAGTATCAAATTATTTTCACTAGTATGCATGTTTCAGCCATCAAGAGGTCCAAAAACTGAACTTGATGGTTATGTTCAAGGCTACAGAGGGGGTATATCAGGAAACAAATTGTGATTAGTAGATCATCTGTGTTTGTATAACGAGGCTAGGCTAGGCTGTGTAGGCTAATGTTACCTCTGCGTTGCATGTTTTCGTGTGTTTTTGTATACCAACGAGCACTGCTGTATTCGTGTATAGCACCCATTACAGGATACTAAACATTAGATAGGCTTTGATCAATTGCAATTGTGAGAACAGAGAACTTTAGAATTTGACTGAATAGTGGTGGATTCAAAAGGGAGGGGGGAGGGGGAGAAAAGCATGGTGAGTATGTCTGGGGGGGGGGGGGTGGCTGAGAATGAGTGCTACTGCTATCTTGTTCTAACTTTTACTTATTTCTAGCCAGACTAGTCCCCATTCCTTTAGAATACAAGCCATCTAATCCCCTCTCTCCCTATCTCTCTCTTACACCCCTTGTCATAGGAAGATGTGAATGTATAGTACGCTTGTATGTTAATTCTCATTTCTTTTTATTTAACTTGTGTGAATCTGGTATTTATAATTGTGGGCAGTACTTGCATCCAGATATGCACACTATGCTTATCTACAATTTTGCATTATAGGATGTTTGGCCCTACATTGCATCCATTGTCGTGCTACATATAGGCAGGTAGGATGGCAGTTTGTAATCACTCGCGTCGCGTGCTGGTTCGTAATCACTCGCGTTTTGAATTTTTGGCGATTTTTTTTAATTTTGGGTGCAATTTTTTTTTAACGGTGTCTTCAATGGGACAGACATGCAGGGAAAATAAAATGAAATTGAAATTCGAGTTTCGTTTTAAGCCGGCAATTAAGTGCCTTAAAATAAAATGTACTCGACTACTGTTTTAACATAACAAACAAGCAAATCAGCCATGTGGCTCAACTAACTTAGAATAGATCCGGACTTCTACCGTGTCTTATACGAGGACTCCGAGTCGGAACTTGCCATATCTGCCACATCGATATTACATCGTATCATTCCCATATGCGGACATGCCTGCATGCAATGGCCCCAAGGCGACTGGACCCAGCCGCGGTCGGACACGACGTGCATCGGTAGCATGGAGCAAGCTAACGTGAGTCGGGCTGAGTTAGATCCCACGTTATATATGAGGCGCCGATTGTACCAATATTATATAGAACAATTATTTGTTATATAATCATTATTCATTAAATAATAACTATTACTCGTATCAGACATCTGAGCTGGTCATTTACAAAACCATATTTCCCTGTATTTTATTATTATCAGGAAGGGATAGGTATATTGTTTGTATTTTCCTTGGTCTCAATGCGTGTATTGACTTTGCATGCAGAGACGACGCAAAATATACCTTTGTATTTTCCCTGGTCTCACATCCGGGCCTTTGAGGATGCGAATGAAGTGATACGCTTCATAATGTTCCGCGCACCAACGATCTACGTCATAATAAAGACAACGCTGGATCTGGGCGCTTGCAAGTAAGTCATAATGGTAAAGTGCAGGGCCTAGACACTGATATTATCATGACACAACAGAACTCTATTCTTAAAAGATATCACTGATATTTTGCTCTAGATATCTGATTTGGATGATAATAAAAATATTGACTGCCCTTCTTTCGGGGAACATCAAATATATTGCCCTTAAAAGACCCATATGCCCTCGTCTAAAGACTCGGGCCAATATGATTCTTTTGCTGGCAATATATTTGATGTTCCCCTCAAGACCAGTCAATATTATATAATTATTTATATATAATTTACATTCTATTTGTAAATAATTACTATTATATAAAATAACATTTCTAATTATTTATATATAATTCCAAGTAATACTTCATTACTTGTAAATAATAATAGTTCGACATTCCATTATTTATAAATAATGATTATTTGTTTTTCATTATCTATAAATAATAATTTTTGTGTTTCATTATTTATAAATAATGACACTGCATACTTCATTATTCATGAATAATTGCAATTTGTTTTTTTATTATTTATAAATAAGTTTGTCGAGTTTTCTATTATTTTTAAATGATAATTAACAATCTATTAACAATGCCAGTGCACATTTCTTTAGTTATAAATAATTTTTGAGTTTCCCATTATTTATAAATAATGAAAATTCATCGTGTTTCATTATTTATAAATAACATTTTTGTTTGAATATCCCATTATTTATAAATAATCATTATTTATAAATAATAGAATGTCAAACTATTATTATTTACAAATAATGAAGTATTACTTGGAATTATATATAAATAATTAGAAATGTTATTTTATATAATAGTAATTATTTACAAATAGAATGTAAATTATATATAAATAATAGTTATTATTTAATGAATAATGATTATGTAACAAATAATTGTTCTATATAATATTGGTACAATCGGCGCCTCATATGTAACGTGGGATCTAACTCAGCTCGACTCACGTTAGCTTGCTACATGCTACCGATGCACGTCGTGTCCGACCGCGGCTGGGTCCGGCCGCCTTGGGGCCATTGCATGCAGGCATGTCCGCATATGGGAATGATACGATGTAATATCCGACTCCGACTCGGAGTCCTCGTATAAGACACAGTAGAAGTCCGGATCTATTCTAAGTTAGTTGAGCCACATGGCTGATTTGCTTGTTTGTTATGTTAAAACAGTAGTCGAGTACATCTTATTTAAGGCACTTGCCGGCTTAAAAAAACGAAACTCGAATTTCAATTTCATTTTATTTTCCCAGCGTGTTTGTCCCATTGAAGACACCGTTAGAAAAAAAATCGCACCGAAATGAAAAAAAAATCGCCTGAAAATCAAAAACGCGTGTGATTACCAACGCGACGCGAGTGATTACGAACGCGAGTGAATATAATAAGCCGGTAGGATGTGTGTAAATCCATAGGGCACTAGACTATAGGAGTAACATTAAAATTGGTCATTACATAACACATCTGTATATTTCATGCATTTCTTTGTGATAAAGTGAGTGTACAGATGTTATAGAAAAGCCAGGAAGGTAAATTAAAAAGAAACGACAATCGGCTATTAGACAATGTGGTCATTAGACCAATAATAATAATAATAATAATAATGATAATTATAATAATGATATGTGTGTTGGCTCAGTTGGTAGAGCGTCCGTCTCACAACCGGGAGTTCGAGGGTTCAAACCCCGGCCGCGTCAGACCAAAAGACGTTAAAAGATGGGAGTTGCTGCTACCCTGTTTGGCGTTTTAAATTAAAAGGGATAGAGCTTCGTCGATCTGGCGCTGCACAGCGGCTGCCGGGCCCACGATCAATTGGACAAAAAAAAAAATTCGGAGTATTTCATTTCTGGTGTCTATTTCGAACAATAAAATATGGATTTTAAGATTTTTTTTAAGATAACAATATTAATACTAATAATAACAATTGAGAAGAAGAAGAATATGGATGATAGCTAAAAAATAAGTAATAACAGTGCACTTCCAATACTTTTTTTTTACTTATTGTAATGTAGGGATGTATTTTCATTCACGTGAGAGGGGGGATCCAAAGGCGGATCCCCCTATTGGCGGAGCAAAAAAAGAAGAAAAAGGGAAAGAAAGAAAAAAAAAAGTACTGTAGGGAAATGTCTCAGAATCCATATTGTCAATAATATTTTCAATAACACAACATGTTCATTGCATGAAATAAAATGTTAATTACAAGAACACAAACACGTTCATAAATACAGTCCGACCTCTCTTATCCGGACACGTTGGGACCAGCACCAATCCGGATAAGGGATTTATCCGGATCTGGGAGACCCAATGTTAAATACACGCAGCTGCTGCCTCAATCCCCGCAACAGCGGTAGCTACATACGTTATCTATTGTAATGGGCGTACAGACAGTATTCACTGCAGTGTCAGTGCAAATTATAGGCGGTATTTTTACGGAAATGAAATCGAACGATGGCCAAAACTGTTGGATAATTTACCTGCTAAAATGATTGAGGTATAAATCGAGCATACCTCGAAAGAAAGAGAATGAATGACTCGATGAAACTAAGTTTTACAATTAGATCATCGCGGCGGCTATCGCAGCTTTGCAATGTCAGCCATTGTTATACTGACTGTAGGCTCAAACATGATAGATGGCGCTGTCTGTATTGAGGCCTAGCGTTAGCTAGCGAGACATCTGTTGTTTTTCCTGGGAAACAAAAAGAGAATGTGATGAAATGTTTGCACTGCGCCCCTATTTACTGGAAATTATCCTGCCCAAGTTCTTTCGGTGATTTGGGTGAGAAATTTTCATGAAAAATAATGTTGTTTTAGGTAGACTATATTGGAAAATATATGTAATCAAAGTGAGTTTGCGTATAGGATTGAGTTTAGATTGCAATCTCATTTCCTCACGTATTAGATTGAATTGAAAAAAAAAAAAAAAAAAAAATCTCGGCAAGTGTGCGTCCGGATAATAGAGAGATCCGGATAAGGGGAGGCCGGATAAGAGAGGTCGGACTGTATCATATTTATTAATTGATTAAATATAAAACATTTCAAGATGTACAATTCGTTCTAACACAGAGACTTTACACATCATCGCCAAAAATATATACATGAAATGTTTCTCGCAAATACTTGAAATGTTAAAAAATCTAAAATATGAAAAAGATAAATCATACATAATAATTATAACTTTCTTAATGAATACCTTAAACTTTCATAATCATTACAATTTCTGTAATTTAAGTCTATTTGTATATTTTTGGTGAAATAAATAAATAAATCTACACATGTATAAGTCTATTATAAGACCATCGATCAAATTCTTGAAAATGTATTTATATTACTATTATTTTTAATCCTAATTTCACACACCTCCTTAAAAAACATGCATCATGTATCATTCGTCACTGAAATAATTTGCTCTTAACCAATCAGATAGCTCGTATCAGTTGTCAGTGAAATAATTTGCTCTTAGCCAATCAGATAGCTCGTATCATTTGTCACTGAAATAATTTGCTCTTATCCAATCAGATAGCTTGTTTCATTTGTCAGTGAAAAAAATTGCTCTTAGCCAATCAGATAGCTCGTATCATTTGTCAGTGAAATAATTTACTCTTAGCCAATCAGATAGCTCGTTTCATTTGTAATAATTTGCTCTTAGCCAATCAGATAGCTTGTTTCATTTGTCAGTGAAATAATTTGCTCTTAGCCAATCAGATAGCTCGTTTCATTTGTAATAATTTGCTCTTAGCCAATCAGATAGCTTGTATCATTTGTCAGTGAAACAATTTGCTCTTAGCCAATCAGATAGCTAGTATCATTTGTCAGTGAATTAATTCGCTCTTAGCCAATCAGATAGCTCGTTTCATTTGTAATTATTATTATTATTATTACTTATTATTTGTACTGCGCTTTTCCCATTAGGCCCAAAGCGCTTACAATGAAGTAATTAATTGTAATATTTTAAAAAACTACAAAGTACAAAAGAGATGAGTTTTTAATGACTTTTTGAAAATTGCTAATGTTGGAGACTGTCTAATTATTAGTGGCAGGTCGTTCCAGGATTTTGAAGCCGACACCGTAAAAGTTCTGTCACCAGCTAATGTACGAGTTAATGAATATGTGAGGCGAGGGTGATCACTGGCCGACCTAAGTGCTCTAGTTGGTGTATACAGATTCAAGCAGTTACTTAAATACTGTGGAGCCTGTTTATTCAGTGTTTGTAGACAATCAAGAGTAATTTGAACGTAATTCTCTGTTTAAAAGGAAGCAAGTGAAGAGAATTAAAGAGTGGTTGGGAAGGATGATCTCGGGAAACCTGTAAAATTAATCGTGCTGCCCAATTTTGTAGTCGTTGAATACGGATTAATTGATTAGAGGGAATTGTAGAAAGGAGCCCATTGCAATAATCGATACGAGACAGAACCAATGAACGAACAGCATTGTGACAGGGAGAATGGTCAATGAATCTTCTGATTCTAGAAATGTTCCTTAAGAGATATGGTACGACATTGACATGCGGGAATCAAATATGACACCAATGTTTCGTATTTTTTTCTGATGGTCTAATGAGTGTACCATCAACATCAAGTTGAACATTTGGAAGATTGCGCAAGTTATAAGTAGAGGCCGCAACAAAAAATTCAGTTTTTTTGTCATTTAATTTTAGCTTATTCACTATCATCCACTGTCTTATATCTGATATACAATTCTGGAGTTTAACCAGTGCATTATTGAGAGCTCCAGGAGTCTTCGGATCAAAAGAAACATATACTTGTATGTCGTCAGCATAAAAATGATAATTGATACAGTGATTTCGGATGATATCACCAACTGGAAGAGTATATATTGAGTAACCTGTGGGTCCGACTATTGACCCCCGAGAGTCCAAATTCTAGAGTTATGGGATCTTGACAATGTGCCATCAATATCAACTTGCGAAGTCCATCCAGACAGGTATGATTGGAACCAGGATAAGACTTTGGACCTAACGCCTATTCTATTGAATAACCGAGATATGAAAATGTTATGATCTATTGTATCAAACGCGGCAGATAAATCTAACAGCACCATAAAAACTACATTATTTGAGTCGAGAGAAAACATGATGTCATTTTTTACTCTGATCAGAGCTGACTCGGTGCTGTGACCTGGCCTATAGGCAGATTGGAGAGGATCAAAAATATTATTAGATTCAATATGATCAGCTAGTTGAGTGCATGCCGCCTTCACGATGAGTTTACCTAGAAATGTTAAGTTTGAGACCGGTCTATAATTACTGATGTCATTTACATCCAACCCTGATTTCTTCAAAAAGGTTTGATGATTGCTGAATGTGCTTGATCAGGGAAAATACATGTAGAAAGAGATTGATTGATTACATTTGTGAGCAATGGTAATAAATGAACAATGTTTTCTTTCAAAATCCATGTAGGAATGGGGTTAAGTCGGGAGGATTTAGTAGCCGAAGACATAATGATTCTGGATACATTTGACTGAGAAAGCACCTGAAATTCTGCGAAAAGTGGAATATTTTGATTTTCAGTATCACTAAACTGAATGTTAACAGGTACAGTACATGCATCAAGTTCAGCTCTTATTCTCCTTACCTTGTTGACAAAAAACAAAAAGTATTGATGAGCTAATCTGGCTGCAGATTCGTATAAGGGAAGTTGATTCGACTTCTTGTTCAAAAGTGAATGAATGATCTGATATACCTCCTTGACAGAACACGAACCTAACTTATCTTTCAAGAAATCTTCTTTAGCGGTATCAATGATTTGGCATACATTCCTATTAGCTTCTATGAACAATGTGCGATCTGAATCTAGTCGTGTTTTACGCCATTTACGTTCTGCTTTACGTCGGTGCTGGCGAGCAACAAGTACAGACTGATTAAACCAGGGTCTACGTAATAATTTGCTCTTAGCCAATCAGATAGCTCGTTTCATTTGTCAGTGAAACAATTTGCTCTTAGCCAATCAGATAGCTCGTATCATTTGTCAATGAAATAATGTCCTCTTAGCCAATCAGATAGCTCGTTTCATTTGTAATAATTTGCTCTTAGCCAATCAGATAGCTTGTTTCATTTGGCAGTGAAAATATTTGCTCTTAGCCAATCAGATAGCTCGTTTCATTTGTCAATGAAACAATTTGCTCTTAGCCAATCAGAGAGCTCGTACCATTTGTCACTGATATAATTTGCTCTTAGCCAATCAGATAGCTCGTATCATTTGTCACTGAAATAATTTGCTCTTAGCCAATCAGATAGCTTGTATCATTTGTCAGTGAAAAATTTGCTTTTAGCCAGTCAGATAGCTCGTTTCATTTGTAATAATTTGCTCTTAGCCAATCAGATAGCTTGTATCATTTGTCAGTGAAACAATTTGCTATTAGCCAATCGTATAGCTCGTTTCATTTGTCTGTGAAAAAAATTGCTATTAGCCAATCAGATAGCTCGTTTCATTTGTAATAATTTGCTCTTAGCCAATCAGATAGCTCGTTTCATTTGTCAGTGAAACAGTTTGCTCTTAGCCAATCAGATAGCTCGTACCATTAGTCACTGAAATAATTTGCTCTTAGCCAATCAGATAGCTCGTATCATTTGTCAATGAAATAATTTGCTCTTAGCCAATCAGACAGCTCGTTTCATTTGTCAATGAAATAATTTGATCTTAGCCAATCAGATAGCTCGTATCATTTGTCAATGAAATAATTTGCTCTTAGCCAATCAGACAGCTCGTTTCATTTGTCAATGAAATAATTTGCTCTTAGCCAATCAGATAGCTCGTTTCATTTGTAATAATTTGCTCTTAGCCAGTCAGATAGCGTGTTTCATTTGTCAGTTAAAAAAATTGATCTTTGCCAATCAGATAGCTTGTATCATTTGTCAATGAAATAATTTGCTCTTAGCCAATCAGATAGCTCGTTTCATTTGTAATAATTTGCCCTTAGCCAATCAGATAGCTTGTATCATTTGTCAGTGAAACAATAAGTAAAAATTAATTTTAGGCCGGGGGCGGCTGAACACTCTCACCCCCTTCCTGGATCCGCTAACCTCTCAATCCAATTCTGGATCCATGATAGAGCTCCTTGGAATGGAAAACAAGCAGTGAATAGAGACCATAGAGATGATAGCGATAGACAGTGCAAATAGCGCCATCTGTATCTCATTGAGTAGACCAAAAGCTTCAGTCTCTGTATTTTGGTTGTTCCGCTGAACTACGTTGGCTCCAATGGGGATTACAGTAAAATGTCAGAAATTGTTGAATAAATCCCCAGAAACGACGGTTATTCCTGTCTACTCATTGAGTGGATACTAGTGACGTCTGGGGAAAACTAGTGGTAAAAATGACCTGCGCATAATTCGATCTCTAGCGCGTATCGGCGATTTTTTTTTCAAGCGAGCTCTGGTATCAAGAAGCCCGGTAGCGAATATTTTTTCCGTACATGGAAACGCTATGATACATGAAATATTCATAAGTTGAGCTAGAAATCTGAAGTGCGAAGGCGCATGGACTTCTATAGCTTCATCAATTTGTACATGAACGAATGGACGAGCACACTCTTGTACACAAATAAATGGTCTCCATCTGTCTCTCCTACCTTTCCGAAATTAATTAATTAGACGCAGGACAAATAATGCTCTTACAACGAAACTTACTTCTCGTCAGCATCAGTAAAATGTGAATGGGCTTTTAAAATACTAAAACTGATCTAAAATTGATCTTAGATCGATTTCAAAATTTATTTTAATTTTTTTTTTTAATCGTAATTGTACCTGTCCTAATTATTCCATCAACCCCTCTTTTCCCTCCTCTTCAAAACCACTCTGCCTCTTTTAGACAGTTATAATTTTAAAATCGATTTTATAATTGTATTTTAAATCGATTTTAAAAGCTCAAACATACTTAAGACAGTTGGCTAGCCTCGATATCGCCTTATCAATCCCTATCATTTACTCCTCCTTTAGGGCTCTTCCTGTATTAAACAACATTAAAATCCCATAGACAGAGCCCTAAAGGAGGACTAAATAATAAGGATTGACAAGGCGATATCGTGGCTAGCCAACTGTCTGAAAGTGGCAGAGTGGTTTTGAAGAGGAGGGAAAAGAGGGTTTGATAGAATAATTAGGACAGGTATAATTACGATTTCAAAATTGATTTTAAAATCGATTTTAAAATCAATTTCAAAGTCGATTTAAGTTCAATGTTAGATCAGTTTTAGTATTAGTTTTACAAGCCCATTCACATTTTTACTGATGCTGATGAGAAGTTAGTTTGGTTGTCAGAGCATTATTTGTCCTGCGTCTAAACTGTGTCCGAGGGACTGTTTTAATTTTAGAAGGTAGGAGAGACACACACAGAGAAATAATAAAATAAGACAAATTTTATGAGAAATTGACAATTCTATAAAGAGCAACATTTTAAAACGCCGATCGGAAAGATCGTCTTCACAGCTCATTACGTATATGCATTAAACCACGGATGGTTATGCATACCGCTGAATAAAATACTTTCGGACGGGCTGCGGACTGACTGGCACTGTATAACATACGTTGGATCTACCTCGGCTCGACTCACGTTAGCTTGCTCCATGCTACCGATGCACGTCGTGTCCGACCGCGGCCGGGTCCCGCCTTGGGGCCATTGCATGCAGGCATGTCCGCATATGGAAATGATACGATGTAATATCGATGTGGCAGATATGGCAAGTTCCGACTCGGAGTCCTCGTATAAGACACAGTAGAAGTCCGGATCTATTCTAAGTTAGTTGAGCCACATGGCTGATTTGCTTGTTTGTTATGTTAAAACAGTAGTCGAGTACATTTTATTTAAGGCACTTAATTGCCGGCTTAAAACGAAACTCGAATTTCAATTTCATTTTATTTTCTCAGCGTGTTTGTCCCATTGAAGACACCGTTAGAAAAAAAATCGCACTGGTACATAGATAAAAATGACTTATTGCCTAATTTCATTAGCGGTTTTAAAAAAAGGTCGTAGTACTACAGACAATATTGTTTTATTAGAAAATGACATTAAAAATCTATTAATTGCAGTGAGCACACTCTTGCAGTATTTTTGGATGTCGAAAAGGGCGAAAAGGCTTATGACAGTCTTTGGATTGATGGGTTACTGTACAAACTCACTCAGTGTGGTATAGGAGGAAATATGTTACATTTTTTTAGAAAATAATCTATCAGAACGTACCTTTCAGGTAAGAGTTACAAATACTGAATCCAGAACTGTCCAAATCCATAATGGACTCCCCCAGGGGAGTGTTCTGAGTCACCTTTTATATAATGTCATGATGAGAGATATTCAAATTGATCCTGAAGTGACAATATCTATATATGCTGATGATTGTGCAATATGGTTTTCTGGAAAAAAAATGTAGAGAATGTTAGATTAAGGATACAAACTTATCTAGATGTATTATGTACCTGGTTAAAAGACTGGGGTTTCAATTTTTCTATTGAGAATACTGTTCCGGTATTTTTCACTAAGCTTACAAACGTTATCCCTCCAACAGTTAAGTTGGAAGGAAGTATACTCACTTATAAAACAAATCACCGTTTTCTAGGGATGATATTTGATAGTAAATTGTCTTGGCATCCCCATATAGAGAATGTAGTTTCAAGAAGTAAAATGAAATTAAATATATTGCGAAGTTTGACAGGAACTAAATGGGGAAGTTCATCTAAGTCCTTACTTATGGTAATACACTTGATTACTTCCTTTTCCATATTTTCTATGGCTCCTTTTAGTTGATTGATATCGTTTACATCCTGTTCATGTATTACATTATTCCGTTTAGGTTCATTTTGCTCACATAATTCGCGGATAATATCTGCATCAGTAATTTCACATTCATCACAAATATATTTGGCCCTATTAACACGCCTAATATAGGTAAGCATGTGAGCGGGCATCCCTGTGCAAGCAAAGTGGAAGTAAGCTTTGAACTTCTTGGTGCTGCATCTGGTCATAGTTTAGTATCACCTGGCGATTTACACTTTTTGCAGTAATACTGACTATTTCTGTCTCCATCTTGAGACTGTAATTCAGATAGTGTGTCAGGTGGAGTCTTAAACAGACCATCATCAGTTTCGTCATCATCAGGATTCATCTTGCTTATCTAGTGTGTATTGCAAATACCTGGGTTAGCGTGGTCCGCTTCGGTGATTCGGAATAGCGGCGTTGAAGGGTTCAATTGCCACCTTTCGCAATCCTCACGGACGCTAATATTAGGGTCCCCTATTAAACACAAAAGTTAACGCTTAATCATACACTTGATTTTTAAGATTGATTGTACGTTATAGTCAATACAATCAAACGTAGAAAACTGCTCTACAATAATAAGTTTTGTGTTACAGGGGGGTTACAGGCCCTACAGATCTGCTTTTCGTGTGCAAAATTCTTTCCCGCGACACCCGCACCATACATGCATGTACATTACGACTGATGGCTGGAGATATTCGAAATGCAGGACCTAAAATAGATCATGACATGGATAAAAAAGTGGTTTTTCAAACAAATCGAGTACATATTGAGTGAGGAAAAAGTTACTGAATTAAGGCTTAGATATAGATCATTACAGTCCATCGAATCGATATTGCATTTAATGTGGATTATTGGTGGATCTCTGGCAATTGATTCCATGGGTCAAATCACCTCTCCAGCCGAAACCATTTCGCATGCGTTGATTATGTACACATCATGTATACGTGCGGTGTTTTATCTTTTGTTAACTCCTACACCAACGATATGCCTCTAGCACACAATGTATTGGGCATTATGCTTTACTTTCCCCAGAAATGGGGGATTAGATTCGAATTCCCGGGGGGACCACTTCCATTGATGAGTGGATACCAGGCACGACCATGTGGTTTCGAAAAGCACCCTAAACAAGGGAAGCAAGGCTTTTCCAGATTATGAAAATGCATCTCTTAACAAGTATTTAGCTTGTGAAACTCTACAAGTATTGAAAACATATCCTCCTTTTTCAGTATTTCTTAAATATCGTTTTTGACACCCTTATAACGTTACATAGGCCTATACGTAACGTACTTGCCCACTCTTCCCCTTTTTACGCGCGGTCGCGCCTGGTATCCACTCTTCGATGGAAGTGGGTCCCCCGGGCGGCCTCTCGAGCTCTGGGAGGAACCAAATGTGGCTTTGGAAAGTCGTCCTAAATCGGATATATCGCTGTTTATAGTAGCAACCATAATTTTGCACACGAAACGCAGATTGAATGTTTCCGTTCCAGATGCGAAACGAAAAAAAATCTCATGTCACACAATTTGCATTGCAGGACAGAGTTTTACGACCATGACGACGGGCCCAAAAGTCTCTTCCAAAATCAACTACCGTCGCAAATAAGCGTTCGCGTTGTCCAACGAAAGGTCGGGAATGCCAGTCTGATGCGGCGTACAGGCCTATAGGCCTACGTAGTATATATATGTAGTATATACTGTATGCGTAGGTTTATGTTCCGTATACTCACAGTGTTTATTCGCCAACTTGAGAGTTCAAAAATTTCCTCCTTGAGACTTTCAAAATGTTGAGGTGTCATTCCACTAGCCTTCCTGAGGGTATATACTCTCAAATTAAAAACACTAGATTTTCCAAGATTTATTAAAAAAGTATTATATGTGATATATTATTTATGAAAATATTATTTATGATATAGCTATAGTTTGAGGAGGCCAATGTTTATAGTAGTCGAGTCCGGAATTGATATGATTTGCAATCGGGTCTGAGTACATAGCATACACTGGCGTCGTCTGCTACGTAAACTAAATGAGCGAATATGACCCAAAATAACCATTATGTTTATGCAAATTAGAACACTTTCCCCTATTCGTATTTTCTGGGACTTTTAGTATGGTCCTCTATGGACCTCAAACAAATGTTCTGCATTGGAATAAATTCTGTTGCAAGTTGTTCCACGTGAAAAGTTAAATTGACTGGACTAATAGTTATCCCTGATAAAACAGGACATTTGAAGCAACTTTTTTTTTTATAAACAAGATGAGCATCTTCTTTTTTTTTCTTCAAATATTCCTTTTTTCCTTTTTCATTCCCTTTTATTCCTCTCATCCTCTTTCTTATTCTTTCTTTCTCCTTTCCCATTTTCCTTTTTTTTCATCCTTTTCTTTTCTTTTTTTCTGCGCTGCAAAAACGAGGGATCCGACTATGTTTTACTTAAGAACAGGGAAAGCTTCAAGATCGGATATAGGAGAATCCTCAATAATACTAAATTCTAAACTTGGTAATCTAATAATTTGACAGCTGATGTACATGAACTTGTTCATAAGGTCAGCAATACACGTTTTTATTCTTTTCAAAATCATTCAAACCAACTGGGATTGTTTATGGAATGGACATTTCAATCAATTGAATACGATCAATACACGATTTCTTTTTGTTACAGATCATTGATGAAGGACTATGTATCATATATTTACTAGAGAGCAGTAGTCACATGACAAAAGTGACTTCAGTTCGTTCAATGGGCAATAAACATGCTTTTATGTATTAGCACAGAAGTTTTATTTTGTTTCAATAAACAAACTAAACAAAACAAGTAATAAATAAAGTCTAAAACTGATGGTATACTGTAATCATTATACATGCAACAACAGATATGTATTGATGTTCATTGATTGGCATTCTACAATATCTGGCCCCGTCACATAAATACTTATGCAGGACTGCAAATGTAAAAGAACAACTTTGATTGGCTCCTGGTCACTGTTTTTAACTAAATATTCAGGCAACATTGATTGTGATTGGCTACTGATATTAAGTGATTGAATACATTACCTAATGGTAAGGAGCCCGATTTATGACATTATCTGCTTAAAAAAGTTGCAAAATGTTCAAAATACACAGAAATGCTCATCGAATAAAAAAAATGTATATGTACATGGGAAATTAAAAGGATATTTTCACTCCTTTCATTTCCTTAAGGCAACTTTACCCTTAACCTCAGTAATATCGTTCAGTGTATGATTGAACCCTCCACCTATCCACCTTGAGCTCCGCTCCTTTATAACCAAGGCTAAGCTAGGCTCACAGCTTTTGGGTATTTATCTCATCTTGGTGAAGTGCACCGATTGTGGATCAATATCTTTCTGAAGGATATCTCGGTCCCATGACCCTCTGTATTCAGCAACACTACATGCATATTATTCAGCAACCTGAAGTTAATACACAGCCAACTTGAACTTTTTCACGCGCTAATTTAAAACAAATTTAACTTATCGATA
The DNA here is from genome assembly GCF_037042905.1 of Lytechinus pictus. Classification (NCBI taxonomy): domain Eukaryota; kingdom Metazoa; phylum Echinodermata; class Echinoidea; order Temnopleuroida; family Toxopneustidae; genus Lytechinus; species Lytechinus pictus. The sequence goes on along the minus strand of NC_087245.1, from coordinate 44,256,299 downwards.
ATAAAAAGTGATGTTTTGGCTCTCTTGTTTGGGTCGCTCATAGATTTGCCCAAACATTGCACGATACCTCTAAAACAGGCTCATATTTGTAAGAACCGTGTTCCATAAAGTTATTAGGATGAAAGAATCGTGATCATGTACCGCAATAAAGATGATTTGTCTTACCCCTTCGATCAATTCCAGAAGATATTCTGAACGACGTATATTACACACAAAAAATAATTTTAGTAGAATGGCAGTATTAACTTTTTTACAGAAGGAAACATGTTTAACACATCTGATTTTATGTACCATTAACGGCGATTCCACTGATTTCTCCCAAGCATTTGTTTAGACAAGCTTTTGTGTTGATTCTATCTTTCTTGAACGTCTTTGAAATATCAAATGCGCTTTTCTGGATAAGATCTAAACGCTAAACACCGTACTCTAAATGAAACCATACGAAGTTTCCGCAACACCATACCCATGCCCTATGTATACGCTTACGTTTAGAATTTGTCAAAAGCCCTTTTATGAAAAAGCAACCTTTTTCGAAAATCGGTGAATCAAAACAGCGTGTCGGCCCGGACTCGAGACAGTCGACAAACATCTTCTTTTTTTTCTTCCGCTCCCAACCTTACGTCGCCATTTGTTTTGCATACGCTAGTCTACGCAAGTGCATGGGTACGCGGGAGGAACGCAGAAAATTTAACATGTTTAATTTTTTGGCGTACTGTTGGCGTAGAGCCAGAGAACACAGGACATACGCAAGCCTGCGCAACACTACGCAACTGTACGCCACTCCTACGCAACACTACGCCAAAATGCCCCGGTTTCTCAAAACGCCTTTTTTGGAATGGCGTAGTTTTGCGTATAGACCGACGTATACTTGCGTAGACCTGGCGCACAGTTGCGTATATTTGCTAATCATTGGAGTACTCAAGCTGGATCCTACTGTTTCTCATCAGGTTTTTGCTGATTGTGCAGACAGTCACGATAAAAGCTCTGCCATAACCAAATCAGCACTGCACTTAATTTGAATGCCTGATTGTTCTGTCCATATTGATGCAAGATGCCAACAAATAAGACCAAGAGGGGCAAGAAATCTCCTGTCCTTTCTGTTTCAAGTGACCAAGGTGGAGATTCAACTGCACCACAATCTGAACATAGTGATGCAGCTAGCGACGAAACTCCAAAACATCAGAAGAGAAAGAGACAGGCAAAACAATCAAGGTACTAATGGATAATTCGTTTTTCCGTTCCAATCATAAAGAATCGAAAGCGGAAATCAGCCCCGTGGTTCGGTTTTTGTAGATCAAAAACAGAAAATTGAAATCAGAAATAATTAGTGGACTTTTTCTGATTTCTCATTCTAAATTTGCGTTTTATATAGCAAATACAAAATCAGAACACGGTTTCAGCTCTGTGGTTTTGTTTGCAAAAACGCAAAAAGCAAATCGCAACACGCTTTCCATGCTTTCCGTTCCGTGATTCTGTTTTCGGACAACCTCACCGCAAACATCAACATTGACGTCGGCTCTCTGATTTCTGATTTGCTTTTCGTTCATCAAGCTATTATTATATTATTTTTTTTAGTTTGGGCGGAGGTCAGTGACGTAATGAGACTAATGTTTTCGGGGCAAGACACGACAAAAGGGCAAAATGATTTCAAATTAAGTGAGTGATCGAAGCAGTAAGCAAGAGGCCACCAGGCCTCATCTGGCGCAGTTGAGCACACCAATAGTTGATGCGATTTCATGTATACAATTCTATACTTTTTTGTTACTTAAGAATTTAAGAATTATATTTATATTTTATTTCTGACAATTGTAAGCGCTGTGATACTTTTTGTGTATAGCGCATATAAATAACCGTTATTATTATTATTATTATCGAGGGAAGCGAGCGAGCCAAAATTAGCTTTTTAATACATAAATCAATTTGTTATGACGGATTTTGTGATGATGTTTAAAACATATATCATATCAAAATCAGTTGCAAAAATTTGATTGATCTATTTAAAAGGCTATTTTGGGCTCGGTCACTTCCCTCGGTCACATCATTTTTTAATTAATTTAGCCCTTTATGTCATGTCTTGCCCAAAAAACTTTACTTTACTTACTTTACTTTACTTTAAGTCCACGATGCTGTAGGCTTGAGTTGAGTGCCTGTTCATCGATCGTAGTATCTCCTCTGGTGGTAGTACAGTATAGTTTAGAATGGACTTAACAGACAACTCATCACATTTTTATCCTACTTCACAGCAGTACAGTGTTCCGGACAACAGCATAGAGTTGCTTGAGACGTTTATAAAGCAGGAAATGATATAGGCCTACTGTATTTTGTTTCCGCAAAGATGCCATACGCAATCGTACGCAACGTTACGTAGACACATTAAACAACTCTACGGAATACTATGCTCCCCTAAGCAGGGACTACGCCGATGAGTACGCAGCGAATTTTCGCGTACTCCCTACGCAACTCTACGCAACCTTCGGTGTGAAAGCCCCTTTAGGATGATCTGCTGTCCCGGTTAACAAATTTTGGACAATGACCTCTAAGCTGTCCACTGTGATTTGACGGGCATTTTCAACAGTTTTACTTTGCTGTAGAAATCTGTCCCCGTTGCAATTGGCATATAACTCAATATTATCTAAAGAAGCTAGTATTCTTAATAACTATGTGTATATAGACGATATTACTCGACTCTAAATAAATGTCTATAGATGTTGAGCAGGTATCGTGTTCAATGTACATGTTCATAATAATGCGCGGAAGATCCGTTCGATTGAAACGTATGAAGCGTCAATTCTTTGATTAAACGTAAATTTGTAGTTTGTTGGTGTTCAATCACGACTCACCTTCAACTGCAACGCCCACTGAACGCTTGATTTGGGACTTTGTTTTTGGAAGTTTCTTGCATAGGCTTATTACGAAGAGATGCGATGGCTGACTCATAAGCATTATATCACAGTCAACATTGGTGGTGCATGTATTATTAAACGAATGAATTGTGCGAGATACAAAGCCATCATTTGGCATTCTAACGCTCCTTTAGGATGATTTCATATGCCTTGGGAACCAGGGTGGTAACACGATGGCCAAAGTCATAGTTTGGTAGAACTCCAGGAGGTAAGGTGATTATAAACTGCTGAAGAATGTTGGTGAAGAAAAGGAACATTTCCATCTTGGCTAATTGCTCACCGAGGCAAACTCGACGCCCTGTGTTTAATGTAAACAAAGCATTCACAGACCGTTAGCTTAAAAAAACGACTTTACTCCAAAATCAGATTAAAATGAAAACTCTAACATTTGTCCTCAAATGACCTTTGACCTAACCATGTGACCTCCAACATAACATGAATGTCCCCAAGTGCATCTATGACCCAAGTTTAGTTGAAAAGGGAGCAACGTTGCAAACATATTTGTCATAATAAATATATTGCCATTAAACTTCAACATTTAAGATCAAACGACCTCTGATCTCACATTGAACAATATTAATGTCTAACGATTCAGATGGTTTATTTGTTGCTAGGAAGTATTTCATTGCGAGAGAATACTACTATCTGCGACTGTAAGCAGAACATATTACATAATCTCGCGGGAAATGGGCGTTGAAGAAAATTAATGTGGGTATATTAATCCTCACCAGCGCCGAATGGCATGTAGGCATCATGTTTAACAACAGCCTTCCCGTCCTCAGTCAAGAAACGCTCAGGTCGGAACACTTCTGGGTCACCCCATATTTTAGGGTTATGATGAATGTACAAGATGTTGATAGCAATGTTGACATCTGCAAGGATATCGTAACTCTTGACCTTTATATCAGAGGTTGTCCGATGTGGAACACCAGTAGGGGCGATTGGACGATATCGGAGAACCTCCATAAGCGTTGCCTCCGTATATGGCATCAATTTGCGATCTTCGAATCGAGGTGTGGCACCGGACCCAATAACTAATTTCATCTCATTTACGACCTAGAAGAAAAAAGAAGAAAGGTGGGTGACATCTAAATGATTTTTATGATTATGTTTTTCAATGATCATACAAGGGTTGCACAATGTACTTTCTCCTTGCAAATATATTGTCACGAAATGGGTTTTATTTCATGTGTAGAAAATTATCTTTGGTTGAGTTATAATGTTTTTGTCGTAGCTGGCGATATTCCATGCATGCTTCTACACTAATAATGAAGTAGAACATGGATGTCATGCATGTTTTGTACAGTTTTTGTGGTATAATTTTTCCTGGAGATGTTTAGCTGATTATTTTGGTTAACACAAGCTCGAACTAAATAAAAGCTTTAATTTGAGAGCAAAGTTATAGCTGATCTAAGATTGTACAAGGTTAACTGTAACAAAAATTGTATAATTAATGCACAAGTACGTTAAGTTTAAGAACTCGTGAGGTTTTACCAATGATCTGTTGAAATACGGCGCCCACGGGATGCATTGCATGCAGAATGGTTTGGATTCGTTATCCAATAAAGTTTGATGCGAACGAAATGATTTATATAATCGTTCGCATGTCTTTCCACGGGGAAACCTAGGATGGACTTCTAGTCCTTTGCGACGACTGTGGTAAGATTTCCTTGTATGTTGAGGTCGCGGGTGGGGCAAAAATTCGATCGGAATGGATCTTCTTTATTTTCTGCGTATTGTCACTTTTGGATGCTAAAAGACCCCACTAAGCGAAGACGGCTGGTTTGGGGGGGGTTTTGGGGGCAATTTTGGAAAAAAATGATTTTGCTCAATTTTGGCCAGGTCGCGGGTGGGGCAAAAATTCGATGGGAATGGTTCTTTTTTATTTTCTGCGTATTGATGCATTTGGATGCTAGAAGACCCCACGGAGCGAACACGGCTAGTTTGGGGGGCAATTTTGGAAAAAAATGATTTTGCTCAATTTTGGTCAATTTGGCCACGTCGCGGGTGGGGCAAAAATTCGATCGGAATGGATCTTCTTTATTTTCTGCGTATTGATGCATTTGGATGCTAGAAGACCCCACAGAGCAAAGACGGCTGGTTTTGGGGGCAATTTTGAAAAAAAATGATTTTGCTCAATTTTGGCCAATTTCACCAGGTCGCGGTTGGGGCAAAAATTCGATCGGAATGGATCTTCTTTATTTTCTGCGTATTGATGCATTTGGATGCTAGAAGACCCCACAAAGCAAAGAAGGCTGGTTTGGGGGGTTTTGGGGGCAATTTTGGAAAAAAATGATTTTGCTCAATTTTGGCCAATTTGGCCAGGTCGCGGGTGGGGCAAAAATTCAATTGGAATGGATCTTCTTTATTTTCTGCGTATTGATGCATTTGGATGCTAGAAGACCCCAGGGGGCGAAGACGGCTGGTTTAGGGGGGTTTTGGGGGCAATTTTGGAAAAAAATGATTTTGCTCAATTTTGGCCAATTTGGCCAGGTCGCGGGTGGGGCAAAAATTCGATTGGAATGGATCTTCTTTATTTTCTGCGTATTGATGTATTTGGATGCTAGAAGACCCCACAGAGCAAAGACGGCTGGTTTTGGGGGCAATTTTGGAAAAAAATGATTTTGCTCAATTTTGGCCAATTTGGCCAGGTTGCGGGTGGGGCAAAAATTCGATTGGAATGGATCTTCTTTATTTTCTGCGTATTGATGCATTTGGATGCTAGAAGACCCCAGGGGGCGAAGACGGCTGGTTTAGGGAGGTTTGGGGGGCAATTTTGAAAAAAAAAATGATTTTGCTCAATTTTGGCCAATTTGGCCAGGTCGCAGGTGGGGCAAAAATTCGATCGGAATGGATCTTCTTTATTTTCTGCGTATTTATGCATTTGGATGCTAAAAGACCCCATAGAGCAAAGACGGCTGGTTTGGGGGGCAATTTTGGGAAAAAAAATGATTTTACTCAATTTTGGCAAATTTGGCCACGGGTCTTTTGAACGCCAGCAAGAGACTATACCAGGGCTTGCTCTCTTGGTAGTCGGGTTGGTGTGAAGCGGATTGTTGCTGGTCGGAAGCAGACGGTCGGAGGTCTGGAGCAGACAACGGTGGAAACTACACGTAGAGCAGAGCCAATGGGTATGGTCGTAAGAGCCTGACTGCAAAAGGACCCATACATATGGTCGAAGAACCAGACGTAGTTTCCGGTACTGAACAGATGTCAGTAGTTGCAGTACGGAAACAGACGTGGTTGCAGTATTGAACAGACGTGGTCGCTGTAGTGAACAGATGTCAGTGATTGCAGTACGAAATTAGACGTACATGGCTGCTGTGGTATTGAATTCAGACGTGGTTGCAGTAAGGAGCAGACGTGGCTACTGGTCTGAAGCAGACAGACTGAAGTCTGGAGCAGACGACGGAGGAAATTATTTGTAGAGAAGAGTCTATGGGTATGGTCGTGAGGGCTTGACTACAGAAGAACCCATACCTATGCAGGGGCGGATCCAGCCTTCGCCAATAGGGGGGGGGGGGGGCCCGGAATTTTTTTTGCCATATTTTCCCCGATCGGCCGCTCGAAGATGATTTTTTGTATCTTTGTAGGGGTAGTCCTAATAGTCAATTCTTAGCTTTATTCTTATAAATCAGCATAAATATATGATATCGTAATCATTATTAATATAATGCGAGCGGGAAGCGCGAGCTAATTTTTTTTTGGAAATCTTATGTGTTTTTTCCTAAAATTCGAACATTCTGAGCAATGTTTGTTATCCTGAAAAAGATGTGTATGCATATAAATAATTACTACGAACGCGAAGCGCATGCAGAAATGAACTGATGGAAAGGGTACCTGTCATGAAAACGGTACAAATTTTAAAAATCAAATATAGTCCGGGTTATAATTGAGCAAGGTGCCACTTGGAGAAGGAGAAATGTTCATATAGTGCTTCTAGACCATTTTTTTACGCTGAATATGAATATATGAGGTAAACAGGCTGTATCTTGAAAATTAACCCGTGAGGGCGCTTTTTTCAAAATGGCCGCCAAATTTTCATAAAATTTGAATATTCGTACATAGATTTTGACATAAGCATCCAATTGCCATGAAGTCAGTGTCATATGAAAGCCAATTAAATTTCCTACAATTTGGTACTATTTATAGAGGATAAGTAGGTCATTTAGCCGAGATTTCAAGTAGAAAACTGCATTTTTTGTATTTTTTTCCCCAAAAATTGAAAATTTTGCAAATACATGATTTTACATAATTCTAAGAAAAATGAATCAATTACCTTGAAATGTTCCTGAAAACTGTATTAATATATTATTATCATGTGGATGAAATTTCAACTCTGTTTCATTTTTCTAAGCAAATTTATAAGGTATCAAACTTGAATTCTTCAATATCATAAATGTTGCTTTTTGTATGCATTTCCATAGACTAATACGTATAACATGTATAATGCATGTATGTATAATGTTTACCGGTAGTTAAATATTAAATGCAATTATCTCCGCTTTTTAACCACTTGGAGAGTTAAGAGTAGGCTTTTCTTTATCAGCTACATAAAAAAAAAATGTTGGCACATCAAGGCCTGACCCTCTCATGGGGGTGGGGGTGTCGAAGTCACCCCCCCCCCTGCCCTTTGCTATATCATGTTGTTATATATTGCCTATTTGTTAGAAAAATAATATATTTTTGGAGCACCCATGGAGGCAAAAACAGGCATTTCTGCTATACAGTACAGCCACTTTGATTGCTTTGAAACCACTTGGAGAGGAAAGAATAGGCTTGTTCTATCAGCTATACATCTAAAGAAGTAGCACATCGAAGCCTACCCCTCTCGGGGGGGGGGGACTTTTGCTTAATATTGCCAATTTATTTGCAAATTTACAATTTTGGACCCAACATTCAGGCCAAAAAGCGTTTGTGCTTTGTTGTACACCCCATTTTATTGATTTGAAACCACTTAGAGAGGAAAGAGTAGAATAGAGTAGAGTTTATCAGCTACATATATATAAGCGCTGGCACGTCGAACCCTAGCCCTCTCAGGGGCTGTCTAAGTCAACCCCCTCCCCCCCCCCCCGCCCTCTATATCATGTATATTGCTTATTTTATTGGATATTTCACCATTTTGGATCACCCATTGAGGCAAAAGCGCGTTTCTACCATATAGTACAGCCAATTTTATTTTCTTGCAATGACTTGGAGAAGAAAGAGTATAGACTTTGCTCTATCAGCTATAAAGAAGTGTTGGCAAATCGAAACCTCTCCCCTTCAGAATGTTCAGCGGGCTGTAGAATTTACCTTACCAATTTTCGGTATTTGACTATCTATTGGACATTCACAATTTTGGATCACCTATTAAAGCAAAAGGGCGTTTCTACTATATAGTACAGCAAAGTCTATTTACTTGCAATGACTTGGAGAGAAAAGAGTAGGCTTTGCTCTATTAGCTCCATATAAAGAAGTGTTGGCAAATCGAAGCCTCTCCCCTTCAGAATGTTCAGCGGGCTGTAGAATTTACCTTACCAATTTTCGGTATTTGACTATCTATTGGACATTCACAATTTTGGATCACCTATTAAAGCAAAAGGGCGTTTCTACTATAGAGTACAGCAAATTCTATTTACTTGCAATGACTTGGAGAGAAAAGAGTAGGCTTTGCTCTATTAGCTCCATATAAAGAAGTGTTGGCAAATCGAAGCCTATCTCCTTCAGGCTATAAAAGTTACCTCACTAATTTTCGGTATTTGGCTACTTGTTGAAAATTCACTATTGTGGAGCGCCCATTGAAGCAAAAAGGCGTCTCTGATATATAGTTCTGCCACTTTTATTGCCTTGAAACCGCTTAGAGAGGAAGGAATAGGCTTTGCTCCATCAGTTATAGAGATGTGTTGGCAAATAAAAGCCTACCCCCTTCTGGGGGCTGTCAAATCACCCCCTCTCCCCTTTGCATTATTGCCTATTTATTGGAAAATTCACAATTTTTTAGCCCCCATTGAGGTAAAAAAGAATCTCTGATACATGTATATAGTTCTGCCACTTTTACTGCCTTGAAAGAGTAGGCGGACAGAATATGCTTTGCTCTATCAGCTACCTATAAAGAAGTGTTGGCACATTGAAGCTTACCCATCTGGGCGGCTGTCGAACCATTCCACCCCTTTTGCATTATTGCCTAATTATTTGAAAATTCACAATTTTGAGCCCCCATTGAGACAGTATGCACTTCTGCTGTATAAAAAACCCGATTTCATTTTCTTGAAACCATTTGGAGAGTAAAGAGTAGGTTCTCCTCTTTCAGCTATATATGTTGAATTGCTGCCATATCGACGCCTGACCCACTTCAGGGACTATAGCTGTAACCCCAAATTACGATTTTTGCCAATTCATTGAAAAACTCGCCATTTTCGAGCCCCCATTGAGGCAAAAAGGTGTTTCTGGTATATAGTAGAGCCACTTCTTTATATAGCTGATAGAGGAAAGCCTACTCTTTCAAGGTGGTAATAGTGGCAGAACTATATATCAGAACCGCCTTTTTGTCTCAATGGGGGCACCAAAATGGTGAATTTTCAATAAATAAGCAATAATGAAAAGGGGGTGGGGTGATTTCAACAGTCCTCTGATGGGGATATGCTTTATATGTAGCTGTTAAAGCAAAGCCTTTATTCTTTTCCCTCCAAGTGGTTTCAAGGGTGAAAAAATGCAGAACTATATATCAGAAATACCCTTTTGTCTCAATGGGGGCTCCAAAATGGTGAATTTCAAGAGGGGGGGGGGTAATTTCGACAGTCCCCTGAAGGGAGTAGGCTTTTATTTGCCAGCACATCTTTGTATGTAGCTGATCGAGCAAAGCCTATTGCCATGATTGTTTCCTCTCCAAGTGGTTTCAAGGTAGTAAAAAAGGCAGAGTTGTAATCAGAAATGACTTTTTGCCTCAATGGGGGTTCCAAAACGGTGATTTTTTTTTCCTTCAATAAATATGCAATAATGCGAAAGGGATGGGGTGATTTCAACTGCATCCCGGAGGGGGTAGGCTTTTATGAAAGAGTCTACTCTTTCCTATCCAAGTCATTGCAAGAAATTAAAATTGGCTGTACTATACAGTGCGTATAAAAAAAAAACGGGACAGATTTGAAAAGTCTATAAAAATTTTGTTTCAAATAATGATGTCTATATTTTGGTGTTAATAGATGCTCTAAGGTCTTATCTTTGAAATGCAATTAAAAAAGATAAATTTTGTTCATGCTTGAGCGAACACGGGACGTTTTTGTTGGGGGTTCAAAAAGAGGCTTGCGCCAGAATTGCAGAATATGAGTAATATGATTTGATTTTGATTTTGATTTGATTTTGATTTGATTTTATTCACCAACGATAACAACATATTTACAGATGTTTACATATTACATTATTATGTCATGCATATAAATATTACAGAAATGAAACATACATGTATATGTTAAGAGCTGATAAAAGGGACCAGAAAATAGCACAAGTGCTAGTCGAGCCTGGCCCCTACACATATTAGTAATATAGGCGAATATCGAACTTTAAAGTATGTTTTTTTTTTTAACACAACAACTACAAAAAAACAAAATAAAATTATGAGTGTAACATTTTATGTTATATACAGAGCAATATGATAAGTTATTGATTTAATAAATGATTTTGTAATGAATTCCTTAAATCGTTTCTGGATACTTTTAGTTTGATGGCTAATGGTACATTATTCCAGTAATCACTTCCTAAGAAAGATAGAGAGAATTGTCCTTGAGTAGTCCGTAATTTTGGTAAATGTACTTGTCGACCTTCTTTTTGTCTTGTTGGGTATCTATGCTCTATTACATCGCAATAATCTACTAAAGAGTGAGGTAAGTTATTATTACCCAGGTCATACATGAAGGTACATATAGATAAATTGTGCATTTCAAATACATTTAGGATCTTTAAATTCTGAAATAATACACGTGTATGAGCTCGCCACTCACTGAATGTGATGGCACGTACTGCCATTTTTTGGGTGTAAAATATACAATTTAAGCTACTCTTGTAAGTACTCCCCCACACCTCGTTAAGTGTGGCTCTATGAATGCCTTGTATAATAATACTAATGTATATTTTGGTACAAAATGTCGCAACCGAAATATAATTCCTACTCTTTTACGTATACATGAATTAACTATTCTAATATGGTTCTTCCAAGTTAGATGTTTATCTATTGTTATACCTACAAAAGTTGCTTCATTAACCTCTTCAATCTCCTCTCCGGCTATTTCCAATGTACCAGCTAGTCTAATATTTTTCCTTCTGCTACCAATCAACATGAATTTCGTTTTCATAGAGTTGATAGTAAGCTTGTTTGCAACACACCATTCTTGTATTTTATTTATGTTAATATTGACTTCATTTACATCAATTTCATCTTGTCCAGCTGGGAAGGTATGAAATAGATTAGAATCGTCTGCAAATAATCTGAAATTGAAATAATTAGAAACAGATGGTAGATCGTTTATATACAGTAAAAATAATGTTGGTCCTAGAACCGAACCTTGAGGAACACCGCATGTGATTTCCATTTTCTTAGAGACTGTCTCTTCATATTGAACAAACTGATATCTTCCTCTAAGATAGTCTTCGAACCATTTAAGCGGGAGACCGCGTATTCCATAGTGAGAGAGTTTGTTGATTAAGACATTATGATTGATCGTATCAAATGCTTTTTTGAAGTCAATGAATATCCCAAGTGTAGCTTTACTCTCATCAATTGCTTTTAAGAGAGTGTTGGACAAATTTATTAATGACAACTTAGTACTGTACTTCTTACGAAAACCATACTGGTGGTGGTAAAAAGCATTGTTTGTTTCTAAAAACTGTACTAATCGCCCGTTTGCTACTTTTTCGAAAACCTTTCCGAGCACTGGCAAAACAGATATTGGTCTATAGTTTCCAGGTTAATCTTTTGGTCCCTTTTTGTGGATAGGCGTAACTTTTGCTATTTTCATTTCATCTGGTACCCTCCCACATTCTAAAGATAAATTAAAGATATATGCCAGGACACCTGAAATGTAAACAGCACTATCTCTTAACAATCGTGCTGGTAAATTATCATGACCACAAGCTTTCTTTTCATCTAGAGTTACAAGATGATTAAAAACCTCATCCTCAGTCACAGGTTTCCAAAATAAAGAATTGTTAACTCTTGCCCCTAAGTAACGTCTATGTGACACATTTTCATTTGGCAAAGTATCTGCTAGATTCGGACCAATATTTACAAAGTAGTTATTGAATTCATTGACAATATCATTTATAGATGTAATGAGGTTATTGTCTCCATTGACCTTTTTGATAAGCCTGTCTACTTCAACAACCCTTGAATTTTTTTTCTTTCCAACCAATGATGATCAGACTTCTTGCTAATCGGGAGACGTCATCTTGACCTTTTCATTATCTGTGCCACAATTTTCCAATTATGCTGTCAAATTTCATTTACAAATTTATTTATTTAATTGATATTTTGTTTTTTCATTTAAACTTCTCTTACCTTTTAATTTTCCTTCATAAGTAACTGAGAAAAGAAGATTTTTTGTCAACCCAAGCAAGAAGATTTGAATTATTAATTGGGAAAACTTGTGATTATTCAAATCCTTTTATTATGTGAAACAAATTATGTTATGTACCTTTAAAAGACATGAATTTTTTTTTCAAGGGGTCATTAATTCCTTGACCAAGTTTATTTGCTTGACAGTAAACACAGGAAGGGATTCATGTCTTTCAATGACAATTATGTATTGAGTCAATTTTGAAGGAGCTAGATATGGCAGATCGGGTAAAATGTATAAAAAAGTTGTGAGCGAGCGAAGTGAGCACGCAAATATTCCCACTTTTTTATTACAATATCAAATTTTGTGATAGATTTTGACAAAATATTCAGAAAATAACACATTTTACTTTCTATCTTTCCTTTTATTTCCTGTCCACTCTTTTTCTTGGTCATGATTTTTTTTTAATTGAGGGGGGGGGGAGCATCCCGAGTGCCCGCCCATCTGTGTGGCACTGTTCAAAAGGCACCATAACCTTTGTAGCACTCAATGAAAGGATTTGAATTAAAAAAAATCCATGCTCTCCCATAATTCAATTGAAACAAAATTGTTTTAGCTTAAAGAAGGAATATTCAAAGCTAACAGAGAGCATATTAAAAGAAACAACAGAATAATTCAAGCAAATAAATAGATCTGAAAATGAATTTTGACCACGTGATTTGAAAATTAGTCCGATCATCATATCTATAATTTTATGCCATTTTGGCATTCCGTGTTCGCTCAAGCATGAACGAAACTAATTTTTTTTAATAGCATTTGAACTTTGAAATTTTATAGACTTTTCAAATCTGTCCCGTTTTTTTTTTCTATACGCACTGTATAGTAGAAATGCCCTTTTGCCTCAATTGGTGATTTAAAATGGTGTAATTTTCAATAAATAGGCAATATACATGATATAGAGGAGGGGGGGGGGGTGACTTTGACAGCACCTGAGAGGGCTAGGGTTCGATGTGCGTGCGCTTATTTATGTAGCTGGTAGAACGAACTCTACTCTTTCAAATCAATAAAATGGGGTGTACTATAATGCACAAACGCTTTTTTGCCTCAATGTTGGGTCCAAAATGGTGAATTTCCAAATGAATTAGCAATAAGCAAAATGGAGAGGGGTGACCTCCATACCCCCCCCCCCTCCCCCACCAAGAGAGGTAGGCTTCGATGTACTACTTATTTTGATGTAGCTGGTAGAACAAAGCCTACTCTTTTCCTCTCCAAGTGGTTTTAAAGTTATTAAAGTGGCTGTGCTGTATAACAAAATTGCCTTTTGCCTCAATGGGTGCTTCAGAAAATAGTGATTTTCCAATAAATACAACAACATGATATAGCCACGGGGGGGGGGGGGGGACTTCGACACCCCCACCCCATGAGAATGTTAGGCTTCGATGTGCCAACATTTTCTTCTATGTAGCTGATAGAGAAAAGCCTACTCTTAACTCTGCAAGTGATTAACTAGCGGAGATAATTGCACTTAAGTTTTAACTATACATTATACATACATGTATTATACATGTTATACGTATTAGTTTATGGAAATGCATACAAAGCAACATTTCTGATATTGAAGAATTCAAGTTTGATACCTTATAAATTTGCTTAGAATAATGATACGGAGTTGAAATGTCATCCATGTGATAATAATATATTAATACAGTTTTCAGGAACATTTCAAGGTAATTAATTCATTTTTCTTAGAATTATGTAAAATCATGTATTTGCAAAATTTTCAATTTTTGGGAAAAAATACAAAAAATGCAGTTTTCTGCTTAAAATCTCGGCTAAATGACCTACTTATCCCCTATAAATAGTATCAAATTGTAGGAAATTTAATTGGCTTTCATATGACACTAATTTCATGGCAATTGGATGCTTATGTCAAAATCTATGTACGAATATTCAAATTTTATGAAAATTTGGCAGCCATTTTGAAAAAAGCGCCCTCACGGATTAATTTTCAGGATACAGCCTGTTTACCTCATATATTCATATTCAGCGTAAAAAACTGGTTAAGAGGCACTATATAAAAATTTCTCCTTCTCCAAGTGGCACCTTGCTCAATTATAACCCGGACTAATAATGCGAGCGCGAAACGCGAGCTGAAGTTTTTTGACATTTCTACATAAAGAATGGGAAATTTTAATCAATTTTTGTAATCGTGAACAAGATAGCTATAACTAAACAATCAATGCGAGCACGAAGCGTGAGCGGAAAAAATCGAGATTTAGACCAAGGGATATTCCTATTACATTAATAATGCGACTACAAAGTGCGAGCAGAAAATTTTTGACATTGTGATCTCAAACTGGATAATGATTTAAATAGAGAACAAGTCGAGTATCTGAATTCATATTTAGATCTAGAATCTAGACATTCTAAATACATCTTTTATCATGAAAATCAAAGCGAGCGCGAAGCGCGAGCTTAAACTTGTAGTGACAATTTCTGAGTTTATTTTAGGATATCAAAGAATAGACGGGTCAATTTACGACCAAAAATACCCTTACCCGGAACAAATTGCAACAAATGATTTTTCAACGGTTTTTTGTACTATTTGACCTCTGGAATAACATACTAAAAATCTACCAAAATCTGCATCCGGGAAAGTGGTTATTTTCAAGATGGCGTCCAAGATGGCATTCACTGAAAATGGATACAACTGACTCATTACCCCCCTAGAATCCTATTTCGGTTAGTATTCCATGGTCTAGGGGTAAAAAAAAATGCTGATACAAGCTAAAGTAAATTATAAGCCCTCCAGTGTACCTGGCAAATCCAAAATGGCGACCAAAATATCTGCCGTAGACTGAAAATCCAATAGTCATCTAAGTGGCTTTAATTTGGTTTTTATTCAATGGTTTTAAGGGTGAAGTGGTACATTGGAACAAGTTACAAGAACAGCCATGTGTCTCGTGTGTCCAAAAATCCAAGATGGCTTCCAAAAATGGAGTTTAAAATGGCTGTTGATAATCAAAATGGACATTGTTCATTTCATATCCGCCGGGGACATAATGATTTTGGTGTCTATACCATGTTTTCAATGGGGTCAAACAAAACATTAGGACAAGTTACAAGGACAGTCAGTAGTCGAGTCTGTTAAAAATCCAAAATGGCTTTAAAAAATGGAGTCTAAAATTGCTGTTGCTACTTAAAAAACCGACATAGTTTGTTCAATATCTATAAATATGATTTTGTTTTTTGTCTATGCTATGGACGATTCGCCAAGTAGATCGAACGTTTGCAGACAAGTCAACTTCTCAATGCTTTTGCCTGCTGCTAGTCTTCACAGAATTTTGAAGTTGATATCCTATTTTATTACTTAATCAATTACTCTGTTATAAACTGATAGAGCTCCTATTTCTTTGAATATTCGACATAACTTTATTTACTGTCTTCAATTTATTGGATAAATCATACAGGCATTTCTTTGATTTGTAAACGCTTTGTAAATTTGTCAAAGAAAGCATTTGAATCATTTTAATTATAAATTGAAGTCATCGAACCGTAATTATTTTGTTTACAAGTGCTTATTTTTCTTGAATGATCACGTAGCTAAAAAGTTGGGATGTAGAGTCGCCGTGCTCGTTGTTAATTTTTTTCCTTTTTTTCCTAGTCTGATTGATTGGAGTGTTTGATTTGTCTTGGTTTTTAAAGAGAAACATAACATTTTCTCCACCGAATTCATAAATACTCAGATCCGTCCCAACAAACTATTTGATATTCCGAAAAGAGTCAATTTCAGCTCTATATTTCAAGCACTTTGTAGGAAAATTGTGAGATGGATATGGATCGCACTTAATAAAGAGCTAATATTTTCATTATAATTACTTTTTTTGTTTTGACATAGGACCGGGACATCCTTAGGACATGTCATCATATGAAAATGATGACTGTCTTCTTGTTCCTCTTGCTAAGCGCGAGATGAAACAAAAGGGACAATTCAATCATTATATTAATATCTTATTCATTAATGCCTAATGAGGGCGCGAAATCTGATGACATTATGGCCTGAAAACTGGGCATTTCAAGCACTTTTGTAATTATAAATAGGATGCATCAGTTAATGTATTTTTAATCATTAATGCGAGCGAAAATTGCGAGCCTAAAATTTGTATACACTGTCATGAAAAGGGGATTTTAAGTAGTTTGCTGTATAATCAATATTGAGACATACTTAACTCGCCAATCAAAATGCGAGCGTGCAGCGCTAGCTGATACGTTTTGACAATCAGACCTGAGAAGGGATATTTTGAAAACTTAATGGAATACACAAAAATGATAGGTATGTGATAAATCAAAATTTGCGAGCGCGCAGCGCGAGCAGAAAATGTTAATATTCAGATCATAAAACTGACAATTTTACAGAGCAATTTTTAAAAATCAATTTGTAAATCACACAAAATAATGAAAGTTCCATTTCCGAGATGAAAAATGTTTGTATATTGACTTCCAAACTTGATATTTAAACTCCATATTGAACAAGATATGAAATCACCTAACAGGCAATGCGAGCGCGAAGCGCGAGCGAAAATTTCAATAGTGACATGAAAGATTCTTTATATTTTCAAGGTCTTCCCCTCATCTTATTTTATTCACTCGTCTTCCTCCTTTTCTTTTTCTCCTCTCTTTCCCTCCTTTTTTTTTCTTTCTTTCCTCTTTTTTTCTTTTTTTTGCTCCGCCAATAGGGGGGGGGGGGGGCGGGCCGCGAAATTATTTTTCCCACCGAGTTCTGGACCAACATATGAATATTCATAACTTGCGTCTTCGGATTGAGAGTACGCATGCGCGTGGACTTGGCCTCCACCAGTGCCGATCGTAAGCATTCACGTTGCTCAGAATGAATTAGCATCGTCAAATTACCGGTACCCTTACATAGTTACATAGGTCTTATAGGCTTAGATAGGCTTATATATATATCCAATTCTTAAACACTTAATAAACTAGCTGCCATTAATGGCAAGACATGTGCTAGGGTAGGGCTAGCTTAGGCTAGCGCATTAACTTTACCTCAAATCTGGACCTGTCTAATTAATGCCTAGTACTAATCAGTGTTGTAGTGCCTTGATGCTCGGCCTTGGTCTTAAGGCGCCTTAATGCCTACTTCTTCAAAGCCTTGGCGTTGAGAGGGCCTTGGCCTTGAGGATTTTGAGCATTGAAATTTCAAGGCATTTTGTATTTTGTACTTTCATTTGTTTGAAATAAGTAATTATAAATGTTTCAATTGTTTTTTTTTAATATATTTAATAACACTAATGGTCAATACTACCAATCACCAGTAACAGTAGCAGCAGCAGTAGTAAGTGTACTAGCAGTGTCATCAATTGTAATTGTCACCATTATCAAGAAATTCAAACAAAGAATACATCAGTTATGAAAAATAGCACAATGTATTGGTAATATGTTGTAATCATATGATGATAATGACAGTAAATAATAATGGTCATGATCAAGATAATAGTGCTTTGATGACAAGAATAATTTTTACATCTGACTGCAATTTTGACAACAATTTTCATACTTTAAACATAGCTTACTCTAAAGAACGATAACAAGGTTGATTTCTATTCCATTAGGATTTTCCTTGTATTATTTTCTTTGGCCAACAAGAATGTTTTAAGTCTTAATGATATTCTGAAAAGATTTGGTAAACTTGAACACAGTCTTCAATTTTGTCATATCCAAATGGGTTATGTCAATGGCATGATGAGCCAGAAACTTTGAGGGGCCAAACATGGCATACAAAGCAAAATTTCTGTCAAAAAAAAGAAGAAAGCGATTGAAGCGAGCGAGTGAACAAAATTTGTCCCCCTCTTTCTATAGGAAAAGCTAATTTTGCGATAGATTGTTTAAAAAATAATATCACATTTACTCCATCTTTTCCTTTCCCTCCCCCCCCCCCCCTTGTCTAAGTTTATTCTTGGTGGTGGAAGTTCTTCTTCTCTCTATCTCTTTTCTAAATTGTATATATGTTTTGGGTCAGATTGACAAAACAAAGGGGAAGAAATGTTTACTTCTTTTTTAATCATATATCGTTCAACAGTGAATTTCATTTCTCTACAGTTTCAAGGAAATAAACAACGTATTTGTTTTTGTGTCAATATTGTTTCAAGAAATAATAATAAAAAAATAATAATTGAATAATTAAAAATTATTAATATTATCAATAAGTATTAATAATTAATGATTGATTAACTGTTTAAAGAAATAATTAAGATTTACCCTCTCCCAACTAAGGGTATGGGGTGCGCCCTGTTTGTTTTATATCCTTTTGAATATAACTTTATTTTGTTAGTATTCTTTATTCTGTTTTTTTAGGTAAAATAAGTGTAGAAGATTCAAGAAATGAGAATTGAAATCTAAAGGTGGTTGTAAGCAGAAAAAATTATGAAAACTGACAAGAGTCCTAAAATTGACTCATTTTCAGTTTAAGCATGTGAAAATTTTAGCTTGCGCTTTGTGCTCTCTTGCCCCCCCCCCCCCCAAAAAAAAAAATCCCTGTAGGATTTTTTTTTTCCAAATGAAATATGCCCTTTTTAAAAGAGAAATATACCTTCTTTAATAATAAAACATAATACATTTTAGGTTCGAAAATCACAGATTTTGAATCGTGCTTGCATCAATTATTGTTTAGTACAGTACTAATCCTGCTCATGGTTACAAAAATGTATAAAATGTTGTTTTATGGTTAGAATATCACAAATTTTTGTCTCGCTTCCTGCACTCGCATCAATTATTGTACTCGTTCTCTTCCCGTTCACAAAAAAAATGCTTAGAATGTCCAGTTTTCAGGTTGGAATATCACAAATTTTTGGGCTCGCGCTTTGCACTCGCATTATTTTTATTGGTGAGTTATGTATCCTATTTAAAATGCAGTAATTAACTGCTTCCTTTACTGGTCAGTATATAAAAAAAAATTAGCGACCGTAAAGTTATTTTTTAGTTAGATAAACATCTTTTTCATGATTACAAAACCAGCTCAAAATATTTAATTTCCATGTCTTATTACACGACATGTCAAGAAGTTTGAGCTGGTGGTTCGCGCTGGCAACATTGCACAAGGATGCCCTTTTAACAATGATTAATTGAAATTAAAATTGAAACTTTATTTACCACAGTCTTCATAAAAAACATACAAATCAAAAAGTATAAATATTTCAATGAAATACATTATAACAAAAGTGAGTATATTTAAGAATAGTGGAAGGATCACTGAGAAGTTACAAGGAACTTATAAGTTAGTGATCCTGAAATTAACACAAAACAACACAATTAAAAAACAAATGCAGTCAGGAAATACAGAACTACAAACATAACAAAAGTATACAATTTATCTATATCAGTATTAGACTTTCTGCATGAAATGTATTTTTAAATGTCTTTTAATGCTTTGAAGGGTTTTGCACTGCTTGATATTTTGAGGGATCTTATTCCAAATAATGGGTCCCCTACATAAAAATATGTTGTTTGAGAAAGAATAATGGCCATATATTGCACGAGTATCAGCTGAGTTTCTAGTATTATATGTATGTATATCTCTATTGGTTTGAAAAATGTTGTCAAAATTATTAGGCAAAAGGGGTCATGATCAAGATAACAGTGCTTTGATGACATCTGACTGCAAGAAAATTAAATGTTCTATTCGTTGATATTTATTAAACATTGTTATTTATTAAATCCGAGGAGGGATTATCGATCAAAGTCAGATTTCCAAACTTTTTTTTGAGGAGTTTATATATATATAGATCTAAGCCTATAAGGCCTATGTAACTATGTAAGGGTACCGGTAATATGACGATGCTAATTCATTCTGAGCAACGTGAATGCTTACGACCGGCACTGGTCGAGGCAAAGTCCACGCGCATGCGTACTCTTAATCCGAAGACGCAACTCATGAATATTCATATGTTGGTCCAGAACTCGGTGGGAAAAATAATTTCGCGGGCGGGCCCCTCGCCCCCCCCCCTGGATCCGCCTATGCTATGGTCGTAAGATCTTAAACTACATGAATCAGATGCATATGGTCGAGAGAGCTTAACTACACAAGCTAGATGCATATGGTCGGGTGAGCTGTTTGAGCTGACAATAAAGAGTGTAGCCGTCTGGAGGTTGCCTGGTGGTGGTATTGGCAGGAATGAGGCTTGTGCAAGTGTCAATAATGCGGCAGTATATCTCTGTCAAACGGATCCGCGACTGTTTGGAAATCGACGTGGCAAACACCCGCCGGCGGCAGGCATCCTTACAAGAGCGAGCTGCCGGCGGACCCTCTCCGCCAGCGATTCCGTCACAATATTATCTTAATATCTGGTATAATTCGAGATTGTTGTAATTTTGTACTGATAATTCACTCGAAACGAAAATACTTTACATAATGTCTTGCCAATCTAGCCGGAAAAAAGCAAAAAGTAAGTAAAATATAAAGATTCCATTTCCTAGAATGTAAAATTATGAATGACGGGAGTTCAAACCTTTTCTTGAATTTCTGGATGACCTGCCATAAAGAGGAAAGCCCAAAGTAGTGTTGTCGATGTCGTTTCCGTTCCCGCCAAGAAGAAATCGAAAACTAATGGCCATGCCTTTGACAAATCCAGTTCACATTTCTCGCCTGCTTCCCGCGCACGGTTTATTTCCTTCAAGTATAAATCGATGATATCTCTGACGTGATTGGGTTCAAAAGTAGACTTATGTTCCATGACTTCCTCTTCTAAGTACTTTCGGACTGCCACTAAATTTCTTCTACGAGCGTTGCTGATGAAGGTGGGAAGATTCGACAGGACGCCCGGATCTTCGGCTACAAAGTAGTTGATCCGTTGTATCATATCCTTGAATTTGGGATCCGAATATTCAAATCGCTGGCCGAACGTTATGGCGCAGATAATGTTGGATACAGCATTGTTCACAATAAGAAACGGATCAAATGGTTTCCCGATCTTTTCCAATAAAACTTCATTCAGAGTCCGGGCTTCTGCGTTGACCGAGTTTTCAAGTGACTTTTTGCCCATTCCGAAGTTACGCAGCGCTGCGAGACCAAAACGTCGGTGCTGTAACCATTCAACTCCTTCGGAGAAAATTATTCCACCTAAAAATCAAGAAAACAAATAATTTATATACACACATATTCTACATATAATTATTCATAATAAAATCAGCTAATATGTTGATGATAATGGGCGTGGTAGTACAATGTAATACTGATAGTGGTGATAATGGAAATATATGGTTTCACTGGCGTAAATCCCGTGGGGGGGGGGGGGGGGGATGGGGGGATATATCCCCCCACTTTTCGAGGAGGGGGGATGGCCTGTACAAACCTCCCCCCAGTTTTTACGAAAGAAATGAAAAAAAATCACAAGAGATAATTGTTTTATTGGTGAAAATTCTTCCTAATATACCGCTTAACAAATAAAACAATATTATTGAATCATAAAATGCAAATAAAGAGCCTGTTCACCATTTCCAAACGAAATACTTATTTCCTATTATAACATTGAAGAGAAACCCCCGTTTCTTCCAATTCATCAATGTTGTGGTCTTTGGAAGGGATTATGATGGAATGTCAAAACATGTTTAATGTAATCTCTAATAAAACCATTAAACCATCATGGGGTAAAAAAGATAATTATATTGGAGGGGTATTTGCCATATGGACATATAGTGGCGTAACTACGGGGGGCATGGGGGGCACATCCCCCCCCCCCATCGGCTGACCCCCCCAAAAAACGGGGGAAGGGGGAAAATGAGAAAAGAGGGAGAAAGGAAGAGAAACGTAGTGGGAAAGAAGAAAATATTATTCATTTTAATGTTATATTATAATTATGTTATGTTACATTATACATAAGAAACATTTTTATTATAACTTTGTGAAACATAACTTGCCCAGGGCCTACGTCTTCATTGTTCCTGGTGCTCGCATTGTCTGTTTAACGAGATATATAATCCTTTTGTACTAAAACATCCCGTTTTCAAGTCGATATAAACCAAATATATTTCCTAGCACTTGAGTTATCATTGTTTTATGTAGTGACATATGCTTCTTTTTCATGACTCAAAAAGTGATTGCCCCATGTTAAGGTCTTCGTATATATAAAACATTTCCTGTCCGTGATTACGTTCGCATTAGTGGATTGGTGAGATATGTCTGCTCTTCATGAATTCCTAAAATCAGTCCTTAAAATGCCCCTTCTTCTGATCTGAATATCAAACATTTTCAGCTCGCGCTTCGCGCTCGCATCATTTGGTTAATGAAATATGTATGGTCCTAGTTAATTCCTACAAAGAAACCTTAGAATGCCCCACTTCAGGTCTGAATTATCTAAGTTTTCAGCTCGCGCTTCGCGCTCGCATTGTTTAGCGAGACAGGTACCTATCATGATTACACAAATTTGATTATAACGTCCCTTTTTAGGTGTGAATATAACAAAATTTCAGCTCGCGCTTCGCGCTCGCATTATTTGATCAGTGAGATACATATCCGTTTAATGACAAACGTACGGTCCTTAAAATGTCTCTATTAGGTCAGTATAACTGGCAACTGAGCGCGCTTCGCGCGCTCACTAGCGCACCCACTCAGTGATTCAAAAATTTTGCTGGTTCCCCCAATGCCGTGACCCATAGTACGCCACTGTGGACATATCAATGACAATTCCTTGCATATCTAAAAACATGATTGCAAAAAAATGCCAAAATATTTCAGTCATCCCCCCACCCATCAACACGCATTTACGCCAGTGTATGGTTTGACCCGGAACAAATTGCAACAAATGATTTTTCAACTGATTCAGGCAGTATTTGACCTCAGAAATAACATACTAAAAATCTACCGACATCCGCATACGGGAAAGTAGTTATTTTCAAGATGGCGTCCAAGATGGCCGCCATTCATTGAAAATTGATATAACTCACTCATTATCCACCCAAGAATCCTACTTCGGTTCATATTCCATGGTCAAGTGGGTAAACGAATTTATTGATACAAGTTAGGGTGAATATTAGCACTCCAGGGTACCAGGAAAATCCAAGATGGCGCCCAAAATGGCTGCCGTAGGCTAAAAAATCCAAGAGGGTTTAAAAAAAGGCATCTAAAATTACTCATATCACTCAATAAATGTCAGAGTTCTACAATATATATCTGTAAGAAATAATGTTGGTGTCTAAATTGAGGTATGAAGGGTCAAAGAATACATTCGTACGAGTAACAAGGATGGTTAGTATTACATTTTGTCAAAAAAAAATCAATGATGGATTCTAAAATTTCATCAAAATGGGTGCTGTTACCAACTCATGAAACAATAGTCTTATCCCCATGCATTTAAGTGTAGGCACCAATATCATTTCTCACAGGCGGATATTGTTTGAACTATGTCAATTTTTAAGTAACAGCAGTCACTTTGGAACCCATTTTTTGAAGCCAACTTGGATTTTAAGGCAAAATAGATAACAGCATATCATGGTAACCGGTACCAAAGTATTCTTTGACCCTTGAAACCCTAGTGTAGACACCAAAATATTATCCCAAAGTAACAACAGTCATTTAAAACCCCAATTTTTAAAGCCATCTTCGAATTTTGGACATACCTGACACCTGACTGTCCTTTCAATACAACCCAATATATTACTTGACCTCCAAGGTGTATTTCTAATAATAAACTACTGTAACAACAGTCAATTTACACCCCATTTTTTAAAAGTCAACTTGGAATTTTTAACATACAGACAACTGACTGGTCTTGTAACTTACCCTAGTCATTATAACTGTCTTAATATATAATTTGACCCTTGAAACCATATTTTAGACACCGAAGTCACTCTCACAGGCGGACATAAAACGAGCTATGCCACTTATCAGCAGCCATTTTAGAATCAAATTTTGGAAGCCATATTGGATTTTTGGTCATACCAGACCACTGACTGTCCTTAAAACTTGTCCTAATGTATTATTTTTTACCCTTGAAACCAGCGGCTTAAACACAAAAATCGCATCTCCCAGGCCCATATGAAATAAACTATGTCCGCTTTAAGTAACATCAGTAAATTTTGAATGAATTTTTGGAAGCCATCTTCAATTTTTGGACATACCAGACCACTGACTGTCCTTGTAACTTATCCTAATATATTATTTGATCCTTGAAGCCAGTGGTTTAGACATCAAAATTACATCGTCCAGGCCAAAATGAAATGAGCTTTAAGTATTAGCAGCCATTTCAGAATCAAGTTTTGGAATCCATCGCGGATTTTTGCACATACCAGACCACTGTCTTTCCTTGTAAATTGCCCCAATGTATTATTTTGGCCTATTTAATGATGTTGGTGTAGACACAAAAATCATATTTCTGGATATTGAGCAAACTATGTCTTTTTTTTAAGTAGCAACAACAATTTTAGACTCCATTTTTGGAAGCAATATTGGATTTTTGAACATACTGGACCATTGACTGTCCTTGTCACTTGTCCCAATGTCGTATTTGACCATTGAAAACACCAAAATCATGTCCCAGGTGGTTATGAAATGAACTATGTCCATTTTAATTATCAACAGCCATTTTAAACTCCATTTTTGGAAGCCATTTTGGATTTTTGGACACCATTTGGGATCTTTTGAGACACCAAACCACTGGCTGTCCTTGTAACTTGTTCCATTGTAATACTTCACCCTTAAAACTATTGAATAAAACCAAATTAAAGCCACTTAGATGAGTTGTGGACTTTCAGCCTACGGCAGCCATTTTTGTGCGCCATCTTGGATTTGCCAGGTACACTGGAGGGTTTATAATTCACTCTAGCCTGTATCAACAATTCTTTACCCCCAAGACCATGGAATATGAATCGAAATATGATTCTAGGGTGGATAATGAGTCAGCTGTATTCATTTTCAGTGAATGGCGGCCATCTTGGACGCCATCTTGAAAATAACCACTCTCCCGGATGCGTGTGATTTTACCGTACCGCTAACGCGTCAGATTCTCTAATTTAATGCCGCAGAGCGTCTTGAGCAGAGGCCATTATTGCTTTCGGTACGCAAAAAAGTGCAATACCACGGAAGTAGTGCAATACTACAGGAGTAGAATTGTGCAATACGCATGCGCGTGGACTCGTTGTTAGTGATTGCAGTCACTATATTGACATGAGTACACATGTATAATAATTATATTTATATTTATATCGAGGTTTTTACCTGACTGCTAAGAAAGCACGAATGCCTGTGAGCAAGCAACCAGGGGACCGACGGCTTAAGGTCCTCTCCGAGGGACCTGATATTGAGGATAAATTTGGGGGTATTGTAATGGTAGTTTGCAACAAGCCCTTCCCAACCTCCAAATTCGTGCAGATTTATTCTGTTAATATACTTAGAAACAAAAACTAAACTACCTATAGTATAATCTGCTCAGATTGTCTCAGATCTCATAATTTAAAGGGGTAGATCAGTAGTGGTTTTGATTTTTCGGGTCGGTGTAAAAATGGCAGAGGTAAAAATGGCAGAGGTAATAATGGCAGAGGTAAAAATGGCAGAGGTAAAAATGGAAGAGGTAAAAATGGCAGAGGTAATAATGGCACAGGTAAAATGGCAAAGGTTAAAATGGCAGAGGTAAAAATGGCAGAGTTTTACATCTGCCATTTTACCTCTGCCATTTTTACCTCTGCCATTGTTACCTCTGCCATTTTTACTTCTGCCATTTTTACCTCTGCCATTTTCACCTCTGCCATTTTAACCTCTGCCATTATTACCTCTGCCATTTTTACCTCTGCCATATTTACCTGGCACCGATTTTTCAACCATATTCAAACATCATGCTAACATTGCATTTATAAAGTGGAATATTATTTAGCAATTTTAGAAACCATTATAAAATAGATTGCTTCTTTACACTATTAGAGATGAATTTGATTAAATTAATTAACAATCGATTATTATTATAATCGGTTTAAAAAATTCTCCCAAAATAAGGATGATAGCTAGTCCATTAAAAATGTAAGTTCTTGATCGCTAATGACAAATTAACATAATTCTAACATATGCATTACCCAAAAATAGGCCAATCAGCGCATAGCAGATAAATAATGGTTATCTTCAAATTGTAATTATTGTCGGGTATGCCCAACTGTTAATTACAGTAGTTTTTTCTTCATATTCCAGCCATTTCTGAACAGATTTTCTTCAAACCAAAGGCATATTTCTTCATAGATGATAATTCTGCTTCAATACTCATGGTAGTTTTCATCCTCCCTCCCGAAGTAGTTATCAACCTGAAGCACCCTCTACCCCATATAGTGAACTTCCCCTTTATTAAGGGCAGTGTTATACTAATTTCAATATCAATTCAGAAATAGAGAGGAATGTATCTATGACGCAATT
The DNA here is from genome assembly GCF_037042905.1 of Lytechinus pictus. Lineage (NCBI taxonomy): Eukaryota > Metazoa > Echinodermata > Echinoidea > Temnopleuroida > Toxopneustidae > Lytechinus > Lytechinus pictus. The sequence continues at coordinate 44,229,471 of NC_087245.1, read as the reverse complement.
AAGTCACACAAATTGTCGTGATTTGTATGCAGTTGAACTTTAACTCAGTAAGTGACTCGATCCAATCACTCTCAACTCCCTGGTCCATCCAAATAACGTGTACGTAGGTATGGGTACCTATATCTACAAAGTGGGTATTGTCTTAAGGTCAGGTCCCCCCCCCCCCCCCAATCTAAATGCATGATGGTCACCTCTTATGATCTGTATCAAAGTAATATCACATATAAATCTGAGTCATTTGATTAATTTTTAAAAGAAAAGAAAAACAAATCTTCAATAAGCCACCCCTTAAGAAAACTCAGATTCTGCTTACTTACATGTACTAGCTATTTGATCGCGATAACATTAACATTGAATGTTTCCTAAAATATCCCATCATAGCTGCGGTTTCCCTGATGTTGCATGGGGATTTCTGACAGCAAAAAAATGTTAATTGTACTTGCATAATTGTGAGTTGACATTGTATAAAAAAAGCAATATGATATCGTCAACAGGTTGCCAGTTTATTATTTTATTCATGTTACCTGACTGATGGTTGACAAATGTCATCCCTATACTCACTGGCGTAAATCCCGGGGGGATGGGGGGATATATCCCCCCCACTTTTCGAGGAGGGGGGGATGGTCTGTACAAACATCCCCCCCCCACTTTTTACGAAAGAAATGAAAAAAAAATCACAAGAAATAATTGTTTTATTGGTGAAAATTCTTCCAAAAATACCGCTTAACAAATAAAACAATATTATTGAATCATAAAATGCAAATAAAGAGCCAGTTCACCATTTCCAAACGAAATACTTATGTCCTTATTATAACATTGAAGAGAAACCCCCGTTTCTTCGAATTCATCAATGTTGGGGTCTTTGGGAAGGGATTAAGATGGAATGTCAAAAAATGTTGAATGTAATCTCTAATAAAACCATTAAACCATCATGGGGTAAAAAGGATAATACTATTGGAGGGGTATTTGCCATATGGACATGCAGTGGCGTAACTATGGGGGGTGGGAAAAAACGGGGAAAGGGGGAAAAGGAGTAAAGAGGGAGAAAGGAAGAGAAACGTAGTGGGAAAGAAGAAAATGTTATTCATTATAATGTTATATTATATTATAATTATGTTATGTTACATTACATAAGAAACATTTTTATCATAACTTTATGAAACATAATTTGCCTAGGGCCTACGTCTTCATTGTTCCTGGTGCTCGCATTGTCTATTTAACGAGATATAATCCTGTTGTACTAAAACATCCCGTTTTCAAGTCAACATAAACCAAATATATTTCCTAGCACTTGAGTTATCATTGTTTTATGTTGTGACATATGCTTCTTTTTCATGACTCAAAGGTGATTGCCCCATGTTAAGGTCTTCATATATATGAAACATTTCCTGTCCGTGATTACGTTCGCATTAATTGGTGAGATATGTCTGCTCTTCATGAATTCCTAAAATCAGTCCTTAAAATGTCCCTTCTTCTGATCTGAATATAAAAAAATGTTCAGCTCGCGCTTCGCGCTCGCATCATTTGGTTAATGAAATACGAATGGTCCTAGTTAATTCCTACAAAGAAACCTTAGAATGCCTCACTTCAGGTCTGAATTATCTAAGCTTCGCGCTCGCATTGTTTAGCGAGACAGGTACCTTTCATGATTACACAAATTTGATTATAATGTCCCTTTTTAGGTGTGAATATTTAAAAAAAATCAGCTCGCGCTTCGCGCTCGCATTATTTGATCAGTGAGATACATATCCGTTTAATGACATTGTCCTTAAAATGTCTCTATTAGGTCACTCACTCAGTGACTCAAAATTTTGCTGGTGCCCCCCCCCCCCCCCCCCATGCCGTGACCCACGGTACGCCACTGTGGACATATCCTTGCATATCTAAAAACATGATTGCAAAAAAATGCCAAAATATTTCAGTCATCGATCCCCCCCACCCATCAACACGGATTTACGCCAGTGCCTATACTCTCAGTGGAAGTTTGTTTAAGGGATGGGGTTATTTAAAAAATATTCTAAAATTTATGACACAAATTTATCACAATGTCACAAGATATGTCATGTGTATATACATATTAATAAAAATCAACATGTATTTAAATTTCTAGGGACGTTTAAATTGATTTTAATTCAATCATTATTACACCACCAGTACATGTTGCTATACTTCCATCTTACCACCATCATTTCTATATCAATTATCACCATCAGCATTATCACTATCATATCACACATAAATGTATGGTATAGAATAATCACATTACCACAACTGCCTTTATAAATATCATCACCCACACCATCCTTTATATCATAGTATCACCATAACAAACTTCATAATTATATCATTTTCCAACACCATCTTCATCAATCTGTAACAAACACAACACTGGTGATATTATTCACATCCCTGTAATGCCAAATGTAAATCAATGCAATCAAATGATGAGAAACTATTGAGTATCATTATTGGTGTACATGTTTATTTATTGTAATGTTAATAGTAAAATATTTGTTAACATTATGGGGGAGGCGCGATAGCTCAGTCGGTAGAGCGGGGGTTTCGGATTCCAGTGACCCGGGTTCGATTCCCAAGTGGTGCGCTAGTGCCCTTTGGTAAGGCATTTATCCTCATTACCAGGTCCCTCGGAGAGGACCTTAAGCCGTTGGTCCCCTGGTTGCTTGCTCACAGGCATTCGTGCTTTCTTAGCAGTCAGGTAAAACAACCTCGGTATAACATAACATTGTCAACAAAAGTAGAGAAGAAGTATGTTCCAACCAGTTTGAACATCATTCTTCAAAACACTTCTCTGACCATATACATGTATGTTCTTCAGTTGTACCTGCAAGTATTTATCGCAACAGGCCTACATGTAGCTCGCTAAGGTACTTTTGTATAGCGCGCGCGCGAGATCGAGATAGCTGAGGCATTCGTAGACAGATAACGGCCTCTGCTCAAGTCGCTCTTTGGCATTAAATTAGATTAATGTTATAATCGTTATATTACTGTATCAAACGGTAATAATAATGTATTATGATCGTAATGTATAATGTACTCTGATTTATGTATCATGTAATAATGTAAATTTAACCTGCCAGTCCAACCTGATAGGTTGCCGGGCCTGGTTTTTGTTATGCTTGATCTTTAATAAAGACACGATGTACTACTATGACGCGTTAGCGGTACGGAAAAAAAACACGCCTCCCGGATGCGGATTTTGGTAGATTTTTAGTATGTTATTCATGAGGTCAAATAGTACAAAAAGCCGTTGAAAAATCATTTGTTGCAATTTTTCCGGGTAAGGGTATTTTTGGTCGTATATTGATGTGAACAAGAAATGGTTTACTTCAGGAGACTTACCATGGTACTGAGTGACAGCTTTCAGTTCCCAGAAGTCTTCTCTTCCGGATGTTACATCAGCTTGTTTGACAAGCGCTTCATTAACAAGCTCAGGATTCGCAAGAAACACAAAACGACGTCCGCCGTTGTCGAGGTAAATGATATCTCCGTATCTGCAGAAAGATAATTTTCTAAACTTTATGGCTGTGTTAATTTCAACATTTCCATTGAAGCATTAGTTCATGTCCCCGTACATTTAGATGTAAAATGCCCGTGGAAATTTTTTTTTTTTGGGGGGGGGGTCTTCAGCCCAGATTTTTTGTCGGGGGGGGGGTGAGATCCTGATTCACAGTAATATTCAGTTTTACATTAAATAAGATTGTTAGTTCACCCTTCGGTCTTACACATTCACTATCCACTATAAATATCATGTACCTAACACAAATCATTAAAGTGAAGTTTATACTCATGATATGCTTTAATCTCAATCTAATTAAAACCAAGAGAGTCCTTTTCATTACAGGATCTAATAGAACTCACATCAGGTCGAACCGAGTGTGTTCTATTCACAGGGATACCTGCGATTAACTGACCAATATATATGACTTGGTCATTTTACAAACATAAAAATATAAACAATATCCGTCATAATTCCATATAGGTATACATGTTATGATTGTACAAAATACAAAAATGGAAATAACTATGTTGAAATATACTTAAAGAAAAGTGATAAATATGGCTTGAACATGGATCCATAAGAAGAGAAAAGTCAACAACGAGAAATCGACGATTCAAGCTATGGCGGTTTGTGTTTCCAGCTTTGCTAAAATATGCCAATTTGATGGGGAAGGGTTGGGGGTTAGGTATTTTGTTTTTAGATTTGTATGATTTGGGGAAGTAGGCCTATGGGAGGTTTAGAAGCAAGCGTAAAAATTTACATTTTATGACAATAAAATTACTTCTTAAATGACTTCAGCTACTACGTTGCTCGCTTCGCCTTTTTAAACCACAGTCTCGCCTGAATTCGCTATCAATAAAAGATGCAATATGATATTTTAACACCATAGATGACCCCTGAACCCAGGTCCCTGGTATGTGGATATGACATCAACATGGGCTCCCGCGAGCGAAGTTTCACTCCTGTTGTTTGATGCCTGTGAGATTGAGAGATGAGGGTACAAAGACCTAAGGATAATAACTCGTTTTAGGTTACAAGATTTACCTTTCAGCCAGTTTGCCCAGCAATACGAACGGGTTGGTACCTCGAGCCTTCAACAGGAGATCCGTAATGAAATGCAAGGGCCATGGCACAGGCATCGGTCCCGGGGGTAGATTGATCTTCCTTCGTTTGGAAACCCCTTTCATCAGCCATACCACAAGAAGTGATGTCGTTATTCCGAGCAGAATACTTCTGAAACCGAATTCATGGACACCAAGCACCAGGTCTGCGATCATAATGGCAGAGTTTCTCACCTAGTCCATAAGCATGAGAAAGAACAATGGCAATCACACTTTTCACTATTATTTCATTTGATGAATTGTCTTTCGAGTCGTTTTGGTGTCCTCGAAATCAGTTACATATCCACCATACAAAACAAGAAATGCACACGATTTATATGAATGTTGTGTATCACTAAAAAAACGAAGAGCTAATTTAGCTCTTACAGAGCGTGCATATAGTGACTGCACTTCGGAGTGCTAATTTTTTTCGTTCAAATTTGAACTAGACAAATCAGCACTCCGAAGTGCAGTCACTATAAACGCTCTTTAAGAGCTAAATTAGCTCTCTGTTTTTTAGAATGATATGCTGATCTGGATAAAGCAGTGGTAATTTTAATATACAGAAGAAACAAAACAAAAAATATAATACGTAGAAAGTGAACATTCACATTAAAGGACCAATCGACTCTTTAAAATGGCGTGCGCCAGGGTGTTATGATGCATTTCACATGACGTGTAGGGTGCTAGGAGTGTTAATTTTCTTCAATGAAAATATTGGTTTCAAGAGCCGACCCCCTTCCCTCTCATCATATAATTCCTTTTGATCCCCCCCCCCCCCTTCGGATACACAGCACTGAGTGTTAAAGGTCCATGACACTAAAATTATCACAGATTTAAAACCCATTTGCTATTAAAAAAATTCAGCATCCGGTTTGCTTATGTTGTCAAATTCAAATTGATGTTAAACGTTCACAAATGCGTTAGCGCTGGACCCCGATAATGGCTAGGAAAGATATTAGGATTACTATATATAAGGCGAGAAAAATATATGTGATTCTGAGTTGAATCACGCAAGGAAAAAAAACACGCCCGAGCTTACAAAATTGTTGTTTATAGAATCTATATATCCTAGTTTTTATGGGAGGGGAGGAACAATCTCCACATTTGCTATTATCTAATTATTTCTCTCTGTATATATTTTTCCCTCTTGTTTTTGTGTTTGCACACCCAATCAAACTGCAGTTGGGAAGGCTGTTTGTATTGAAAGGACAAGTCCACCCTAAAGATAGAAAGAAAAATCCAACAAGCTTAACACTGAAAATTTCATCAAAATCGGATTATATGGCCTTTTCACACGTGAATCTTGAATCATCATTAAATGATTGCAATTCGTGTTAAGAATCATCGGACCTTTCACACGGAAAATTCGTACCGTAATTTGAGTGAAACTTAACTGGCCGCCCTTTCACACGGTAAAAAAATCGTAATTTGAATGATGACTCCAGTGAGAAGTAGAACATGATTAGAATCACGAACGCTAATCACAGTCACGATTACAATAGCAATCATTATTACAATTATGATTCAAGATTCACGTGGGAAAAGGTCCTGGAATTCACCTCCGGAGTAGAATTACTTCTTTTAAGCTTGTCTTCTGTGTCCGTCTCGATTTTTGTATATAGTTGTATAGTTTGTTTATAATTAGTATTGAAACTAAGTTATGGGGCTTGCCTTCTCTACAAGCTTTTGCTTTTCTTGGCAAGTCCCTCCGTTCATTTCTACATTCTTTTCATAGATAAAATTATTGCAACACATTGTAGTTTTGTTTAATTTATATTCAACATTTGTTACGAAATTTCATTGATCTGTTTGAATTATATTGAATATGTATTGTTACTTTGATTATATTTTGAAAAAAATTGTTGAACGGAAATAAATAAATCTAAATCTTTAAGGCAACACTTAGCTTCTGCAGGTGTTTCAATTTTTTGCGCCTTGCATATGAAGGATGATGTCGCTTTAAATTTGTCATTCTCATTCTTTATTTCATGTGCTATATTTTGAAAGAACCTTCCCCTCCCTGTCCTTTAAATGCTCATTCACATTTCCCCATCAAACATAATATGCGTACAGGAAAACCTAAGTTCAAGCCCTTGACAAAAAGGCATTAGTGACAGGAATCTACTGTTTTCATTGTTTGCTAGCAGGCCATACCACAATTTAGCTAGAGGATTCACCCTAAAAGGACTGGCGTATTTGAGATGTATTGAAGACTGGGTCGGCCGGCAGGATGATGGACCCCTTCCGAGGCGGCCGCCAATCAATCCCATCGCGCCGAAATTTTCCATGCACTTTCTTTACAATATTTAGGTGATCTGTCAATCGACAGATCAACTGTTAATTTCGTACGAATTTTCTTTTTTATTTCTTTATTATTTTCATTTTTCCGCCCTTTTCTTGTTAGCACAAAATCTCCAAATCTACATCATCAATTATCTTCAAAATATCATCAGATATTGGGACTTATCATGTGATAAAACAAGTTCAAGGTCATCATGACGTCATCTATAGACGCCATTTTGTAAAATCAGATTATCAATCATATCGTCATTATCAATTATCGAAAATTAACAATATTTACATCACATTAACTTCAGGTCAAGGGTCAACTGTCCATTTCATCAGAGGTCATGTAAAGGTCACGACGTGCGCGTACGCGCGCGTCAAAATTTTAAAAATGCTCAAAATCACTTTTTGACCAAAGTAGAGTACGAATCAGGTCATTTTAAGCATTTCAAAAATTTGCGCGCGCACAGTTACGCGTGCGTTCTCGCGCGTAATGGCACTATAGAGCATAGGATTGCCATTTTTTATATCAATGCATTGATAATATAATTCTGAGTAATTTGATACCTTGATCAACCTTCTACGACAAGTAATAACGGAATTAGCCTCCATCAAAGTTTACAGCACGCGCGCGCGCGCGCACTAACCGTAAAAAATATGTGCAAAAACATGCCTATCCAAAATTCATTATAGCTCTTCAGGTAGTCCGTTGACCCCCATTTTTTTCATATTCGAATAGAGTATGGATGGGAGATATGATTTCATGCCACATTTGACCCTTAATTTCATCATGACGTCATCAAAATGGCGCCGGAACTCAAAATCTCCACTTTGCTACTTATGACGTCATCATAGTTATGCATTGACTCTAACTCTGTAAATATTGGTCAATTTCGCTTAGTTTTGTTATATGCTGTAGCTGAAGACATACTCCTTCTAATGTTATGGCTATATTTACATTTAAAGGAACGGATCATCCTGAAAAATTGCAAGTTATAGAGGCATGTAATTTTCGCTCATTTTGTGTGCAATCTCTATGGGAAATGACTTTTTCTCAAAACTGGATTTTACATTCCTCTATTTCGCGATCCATATCTCCATTTCTTTCTGTCGGTTTACCTGCATGGGCTTGGAGTATGTAGTAGCTGAGATTCTAAGCTATCGTAAGTGTGGTCTCCATTTTCCGATCAGATGCCGGGATCATGCCCGTATTTCTCTTGCAAAATTGGATTTGAGATCCTCTTAATTTGCTTGTGTGTAAAGTCTATGGAAAATAATGTAGCTCAATTGGCAAGGCATCAGACTTGCGTCCTTAGGGTCCAGGGTTCGAGCCCAGGGGTGAACATGATATTTTTTTTTCCTTTTTGTTTCTTTTCAACATTTCAAAAATGGTCCTTTATGACCATTACAAGGTATATAAGTTAAAATAGTGCACAATAAAATATGTTAAAAACCCTTTTAATATAACATGTACCATGTGTATCACCTACACCCATTTCACAAAACTTCTCATTTCTCTCTTTTCAAGAGTATTCAACATGTTCTTTTCGTAATAAAAGTTCAGTGTTCAGTATGATTATCGTATTGATCTCAATAAACATGGTGATTGTATTCGTGATCATGAAAATCAGAGACAGATCACCTAATTCGTCCTCATGACGAATTAAAATTCTAGTTTTTTTATCATTATTATCAATAGAATTTACAATATTATTCCTGAAAAACATTATCTGAATAATTATTCAACAACCAAATTCACTTCATAGCTTTTTTCCATTGAGTCCAGATCTGTCATCTTTGCAATCTTATCAAAAAAGGAGGACCGTGCAGGGAAGGTTCAAAGACTGATTGATTGTAAAACGAATTGGAGTTATAAAACAGACTAGTTTATATGCCCATGCACTGACTGACACCAGTTGCTGCACGAACGCGATAAATCAATATTGAGTATAATTTTGTCGCTGTCGTTTCTACAATATGTTTTGTCTTGTCTTTCCGTTAATGCCCACAATCATCATATTGATTATTATGGCATCCCGGGGGGGGGGGGGGCCACTTCCATTGACGAGTGGATACCATGCGCGACCACGGGGTCTTGAAAAGCACCCTAAACACGTATTTTCCATATTCTGAAAATGCACCCCTTAACAAGTATTGGCGTGTGAAACCCTACCCTTAACAAGTATTGGAAACAAATACTATTGGCAAGTATTCCCAGAACTGAGCCCCTAAACAAGTACAGCGATGTATTTTCCATATTCTGAAAATGCACCCCTTAACAAGTATTGGAAACAAAACGATACTCAGGCTTAGCAAGTATTCCCTGAAATGAACCCCGAAACAAGTACAGAGATATTTTATTGTTATGTCACGCGTCCGTCGGTCGTCGGTTTTACCTTTAGACACCATTATTTTGGTTTAGTACGGCCCCACCTTCCACACCTCGCGCAAATCGAACTCTAAACACGTAGTGTTGGGGCAAAAAGGACATCCTTTATAAAGCATTTTGATTTTGTTTTATCATCCCCGCATATTTGACCCTAATCACGTATATTTTTCCGAGCGAAATAGATACCCTTTTTCAATATTTTTGTGTTTTGACACCCTTATCACGTTACGTACGTAACGTGCCCTATCTTGAAAACGACATCCTTTTTACGTGTTTTTTTTGGTCGCGCGTGGTATCCACTCGTCAATGTAAGTGCCCCCCCCCCCCTATGGCATGTGAACGTCAAGATTGACTTGACCGGAATTTTGTTGGGACCGGCAGGTGCAATACACCGGGTGAACACCCTACTCTTTGATGAATAGTCTATTGGTTTTAACGTGCATAGGTTGACTCTCCTATACACGGGACCAACATTTGCGTCCTTTCCGATGGACATAGTGTTTTCCAACTGCATACACACCTGCACTAAATACAGTGGTGTGGCGCGCTTACACAGCATCATATTTTTTGTTAGACGCGTTTCGGCATGAGCGGGACTCGAACCCCTCACGTTGAGATCTACGATCTTATCCGAAACATAACCGACTGAGCTACGCTGCCTCCATATATAGTTAACAACCTGAACCTATGCAGTGAGGCATACTGCAATAAGTAATCACTATTATGAATATGATTAAATGATACACAAAATAAAACTACACAACGTGAAACCATAGTCGACTCACCTCCTTAGTCTCTAGATGGATTTCAAGTCACCCGTCGAAATGAAATGTTACGAGGCTCGTTACTCGTATGACTGTTGCAGAAAAAAAGCTGGCTGCCAGTAATTGTACTACTTTTGTAGACACTGCACTCAGACCACCTTGAAATTACGCAAAGCACACATGTGTGCTCGTATTCCAGTTTTTGTTTGTCAACGAGCGTTTTCTCTATAGGATCGATATTGACAAAGCGATCATGTAACAAACAGGTTTTAAAGACGTGTGCGCGCTTGTCTCTTCTAAATGATATGTACGTACATGGCCACTAGCTAGCGTAAATCCGGGGAATGTCGGCGAGGGGTAATGTAATATTCAGCCCGTTTTGGAAGAGTACACTTGAAAAACTCCGGTGTTGATTTAACACCAGCCCGGAATCTACTGTATATATGTCCACACCAGAGAAGTGTTAAACAACACCGGTTTGAGTATTATTCTAACACCAGATAGGTGTTTATACAACACCAATTAGTTTTAAAACAGCGGTTTGATTCCAAAATGGTGTTGTTTCAATACTTCTCTGGTGTGGACATATATAGATTCCGGGCTGGTGTTCAATCAACACCGGGGTTTTTGCAGTGTATGGATCGAGAAGGGGATGCCCTGGAGAAACTTTTTCATTAACATGAGAACAAAATATAAATGCATACAGGTATGCAGGGGTGGCAGAACCGGGGGGGGGGGGCAGGGGGCACTTGCCCCTCCCCCCAAAAAAATCCCCCATCTGAAAAAAATGCCCTTTTTTCAAAATGCAAAATACCCATTTTTTTAATGAAATGTGCCCTTTTTCAAAATGAAATTCCCTTTTTGAAGTAAAACATAATTCATTTTAGGCCCGGGGAGCAGTCAAATATATTGCTGTACACACGCGTGACCAAAAAAAAAACACGTTTAAAGGGGTGGGGTTTTTTTTGGAAGCGGGCCGCGCGTGCACTCGTTAAGGGTATCAAAAACACCGATTTAAAAAAAAGGGGGTAGTTTTGAAAGACTGGTCAATGATTAATCGCAGGGTCAAACGTATTTAGGGTATTTTTTTCCAAAGCTTTTTTTTTCAAGACTAAACAAACGTGTTTATAGGATATGTTTTTTTTTCCAAAGCTTTTTCCCCGGGGTTATATTCTGTGACATATAACTTCTTTAGGGGCCAAAATGTTTAAATAAAGCCCGCGAAAAACTTGTTTAGGGGGTTATTTTGCACACAGAGAAAAGCTCGTTTAGGGGGTGTTTGGAAGTAATTTGGCCACGCGTGTGTACAGCAATACATTTGACAGCCCCCCCCCCCGCGCTCACATCAATTATTGTTTAGTATTTAGGTACTCGTCCTGTTCATAGTTACAAAAATGCATAGAATATCCATTTTCAGGTTGGAATATCACACATATTTGGCTCTTGTTTCGCGCTTGCATCAATTATCGTTTATTAAGGTACTCATTCTGTTCCTGTTTTGAAATGTCCAGTTTTCAGGTTAAAAGTCACAAAAAATGTTGGCTCTCGCTACGCGCTCGCATCAATTATTATTTAGTAAGGTACTCATCCTATTCTTGGTAACAAAAATGCTTAGAATCTCCAATTTTCAGGTTGGAATATTACACATTTTGGCTGGTGTTTCGCGCTCGCATCAATTACCATTTATTAAGGTACTCATTCTCTTCCTGGTTACAAAATTATGCTTAGAATGTCCAGTTTTCAGGTTAGAATATCACAAATTGTCAGCTCACGCAAAACCCCCGGTGTTGATTTAACACCAGCCCGGAATCTCTATGTCCACACCAGAGAAGTATTGAAACAACAGTGACCATTTTGGAATCAAACCGATGCTGTTTTAAAACTAATTGGTTTTGTATGAACACCTATCTGGTGTTAGACTAATGCCCAAACCGGTGTTGTTTAACACTTCTCTGGTGTGGACATATTTAGATTCCGGAGTTTTTGCAGTGTAGTCGCATTCACATTATTCGATTGGTAATATATTTCTCCTATTTATGAGTCACTAAATGCCATGCAGTCTTTCACAGGTTCCTTTTCTGGTCAGTATATTAAAAATCTCTGCTCGCCCTTCGCGTTAATTCTTTAGATAGTTACACATCTTTTTTCATGATTACAAAAATGCTCGAAATTTTACTTTCAATTTCAATTCAAATTCAATTTATTCTTGATAATAATAAAACATCATCAAATTGTACATTCGTATATAGAAATATCATTACAAGAAAAGGAGGGCAACAAAAAGTTTACACTTGAAAATAAGAAGCCTCCAAAGAATACAGTAATTAATATATGTACACATCAGATGAAGAGGGGGGGGGGGGGAAGCGAAACATGCTCATTCACACACAGACACATCCACCGAGAAACATCGTCATCATCACACACAAAAGCACACCCGAACATCCATCATCTTGGTTCATTCATTAACAAAAATAATACATATATAAATGAGGTGAGTTTGAATTCAAATTAGGAATAGGTACTAATAATGATCTTTTTGAGTTTGCATTTAAACGAAGAAACAGTTGAACATGAAAAAAAGGCATACATTGAGATTATTCCATATTCGTGGTCCGGTAAACTTAGAAGAGTCCAGAATGAAGGTTGAAGCTGTTTTAGGGTAATGAAAGCTATTAGCAGAGCGAGTATTGTATCGGTGAAAGTCGTAGTTATATTGAAAAGGATTGATGATATTAATAGGAGCATATCTATATCTAACTGCGTGCATAAGTGTAGCAATCTTAAATTTATGAATATCGTAGACTGTCATTGTTTTTAATCTAAAAAATAATGGCCCTGATGGTGTCAGATATGGAGAATTGCTGCAAATGCGTAGTGCTTTTTTCTGGAGTTTGTGGATACAATCCAATTTAGTTATTCCAACACTGGCCCATGTTATGTTGCAATATTGAATATAAGGTAGAATCAAAGAGTTATATAGCATAATTAAATTCTTTTCAAGTAATATGGATTTCAATTTACACAGTATTCCTACACTTTTTGATATTTTGTTACAAATATGTAAACGATGATTAGTAAAAGTTAATTTATCATCTAAAATTATACCTAGAAATTTGACTGTTTAAGTTACATTCAGGATTGTCGAACCTAGTTTTAATTTAACATCAGATATATTACACGAAATGTTTGGTTTACAAAAATACATAACATTGGTTTTATCATAATTTATTGGCTCCAAACCAGTCTGTCACTTTGCATAACTCTTTCTTAGCTTCATTTAAAAGTTCATTAAAATTACTATGTGAAGAAATTATATTAGTGTCATCTGCGAAAAGTATAAAGCGAAAAAAAGAAGATACATAACATAAATCATTGACATACAAAATGAATAAAAGTGGCCCCAATATTGAACCTTGCGGTACTCCGCATTGAACTTTAAAATAAGAAGATTGACAGTTATTAAAAAAAAGGTGAATTAATATATATCGTTTAAGTAACTAAAAAACCAATCCCATGCTATGCCCCGAATACCAAAATGTTTTAATTTATACAGAAGAATTTTATGATCAATAACGTCGAATGCTTTGCTTAAATCAAGGAAAATGCCAAAAGAGTGTAGATTATTTTCAAAGGAGTTAAAGGAGAATGAAACTCTTGGAGCAAGTTAGCTTTTGTGAAAGCAGAAAAATCAAAGAATAAGATCAACAAAAGTTTGAGTAAAATAGGACTAGCAATAGAAGAGTTATGAGCATTTGAATGTCGAGATCACTAATGCTATGGAGATCCTCCCATTGGCAATGCGACCAAGATCTATGATGTCACAGATGAACAACTCTCCCCTTTTGGACGCTGAAAATATACCCCAAAACATATCTTTTTGCTCATTCTAATTATGATATGAACTAGTGGATCAGCTATAAGTTGGATAACCTTTTTGACTAAATTAGTACAAACAACATCAAAACCTGTACTATTAGTACTTTTCAGCTTAGTTACAATATTTATTATTTCATTAGCATTTGTTGGATTTAAAAATAACGATTTACTACAAGGATTCTTTAAATATGAAGTAAATTTAGAAATGACTGATTTGTCCAACTTTGAACGAGCTAATAAAGCAATATTAGACAAATATGTATTAAACTCTTCAACAATGTCTTCATCTCTAATTTTATTCCCATCTTTTCTGAAGAATGAGGGGAAATCAGACTTTTTGCCCTTGCCAATTAAGTTGTTTAAAATTTTCCATACCTTAGAAAGATTATTTGTATTTGCTTGTAATAATTCGCAATGATATTGCTTACGGGCAAGCTTTAGTGTATTATTTAAGATATTACGATATCTTTTGAATTTAGTATGCGATTGAACATCACGTTTAATACAAAATATCTTATAGAGTCTATTTTTCTTATTAATACATCTTAGAATAGAAGGAGATACCCAAGGTTTCCTTGGAACATATTTCTTTTTACGACATTTCTTTTGACACTTTTTATCTACAGCTTCATTGAATTTATACAAGAATCGTTCATAAGCAAAGTCAACATTGTCAAATAATAATACATCAGTCCAACTAATCTCAGAGAGCTCTTTTTTCAAAGCATTGATAGTTGTAGAAGTTATACATTTCATAGAATAATTTGACTGATGTGATCTAAAAGCATTCTCAATGCGTTTATTTTCAGTCATAGAAAAAACAGGTAAATGGTCAGTGATGTCATTATATAGGATACCAGCTTTAAAGGGAAATCCAGCCTTGGCCATAAAATATTGTGTTGGGAAGGAGAAAAATAAATTAAACAGAATGGTGAAAGTTTGAAAGAAATCGGACAAGTAATAAGAAAGTTATAGCTGCTTTAAAATTGAGATCACATATTGCGACATTATGCCAAGAGCGTCCAACGCATAATGTCGCAGTCAACGCATAATGTCGTAGTTTTTCTAACGCATAACGTCACATGTCGCAACGCATAATGTCGCAGCAAAGTGTCAACGCATAATGTCACATGTCGCAACGCATAATGTCGCAGCGGTATTTTCTTCAGGACTCGAGCTACAGATAAGACATAAAATATGCTTTCACTAAGTATTTTGAGACAAGAGAAAGAGAATTTGGAAATCAGGATTACTCATTGTATGGATATTTATCGGTTTATTGCCATTTCGTCTACTGCCTTTTTCCCCACTATCGCATGGTCTTATATAATTTCGTCTACCATAAGTTAGTCAACAACTATCAACATAGTCCAATAACCATTTCGTCTAATTACCATCTCGTCTAATAGCCAGTTGGTCTAATAGCCGTTTTGTTTATTATCATTTAGTCTAGTTGTATTTTTTTTCAGTTGGTCCAATATCCACTTTGTCCAATATCGCCACGTCTATTACCTTTTGGTCTAATAGCCAATTGGTCTAATAACCACTTGGTCTACTCTGATCTCGTCCATGTTCCATTTGGTCTGACTTCAGTTGGTTCGCTATCACTTTGTCTATTTAAACCCATTTCGGCTAACAATCATTTGGTATCGTTGCCATGGATCCAATCACCAATAGGTCCAATCACCATCTCGTCCAATCATCATTTCGTCCAATAGGCATATTCATTTCATCTTATAACCATATTTGGTCTACTGGCACTAGACCTCTACGGTGACTCTATGTATCATTGCCGACTTGTTGCAGTACTACTCCTGATTTGTGGTTCAGATCAGCTCGCGAGTGCAAAAAACCCTTTACCATCCGCCGACAGGGCATAGGCGGATTCAGGGAAAGGCCCGGCTCCCCCCGCCCCCCCCCCCCCCCGCATGAAAAAGGAAGGGGAACGAAAGAAAATAGAAAAAAACGGGGAAAGAGAGGAGGGAAAATGAGGAAAAATAAGAGCAGACAGAAGAGTGAATAAAATAGGGTGAGGTGAAGACTTGGAAAAAAAAAATGTCATGTCTCAAAAGAGGCGCGATAGCTCAGTCGGTAAAACGGGGGTTTCTGATTCCGGTGACATGCATTTGATTCCTAATTGGTGCGTTAGTGTCCCTTGGTAAGGCATAATAGTCATTATATCTAACAGGTCTCTTGGAGAGGACATTAAGCCGTCGGTTCTCTGGTTCCTTGCTTACAAGTATTCATGCTTTCTTAGCAACCAGGTACAAAAAAATCACCATGTACTATATCGGGCTAAAATTTTCGCTCGCGCTTCGCGCTCGAGTCCACATCCACTTCAGAATTTTCATGCATAGTGCTTGAAAAAGTGCTTAAATTTACCACTTTTCGGACTGGAATATGAAGTATTTTTAGCTCGCGCTTCGCTCTCGCTTTATATTTTTATGCATTTGTGTAAAATTAAGTAATGAAACTAAGTTTAAGCGCTGGCCTCACATACAAGCATTGCTTGTTTTCGGCAGCCCCTCCGTTTTACTCTAAAAAAAAAAAAAAAAAACATATTTAAGGCAGCTTAATGTTATTAATTGTGTTTATTAAATGTATAGGCCTTATTATGTTTTATAAGATGTTATGTTATGTTATATATTTTTTTTAATGATATGTTCATTATATACAACATTGTGAAACGGAAATAAATGAAATGATTAAAACATGTATTCAAAATGCCTAAATTCTAGGTCAAAAAAAAGAAAAAACGCGCACTCAGCACGCAAGTTTATTGAGATACGCAGCTTGTTCTATATATTTATAACGTGCTTGAATTATCCAGTTTCCGATTAAAATATCAACAAAACTTCTGCTCGCATTATTAACATTAATCTAGGAAGATACCTAGTTACCCATGCATTTTACGATTTACAAAACATTAAAAGAGTGTCCTGTTATGTTCTTAGATCCGAAATCTATTTTTTTCGGCTCGCGCTGCCGTCAATTGTTTAGTTATGTAACTCGAATCCTGAAGAAAATACCGGTGATTGGACCTATTGGTGATTGGACCCATGGCAACGATACCAAATGATTGTTAGCCGAAATGGGTTTAGGCAAAGTGATAGCGGACCATCTGAAGTTAGACCAAATTAGACCAAATGGAACGTGGGCGAAATGAGAGTAGACAAAGTAGATATTGGACCAATTGAAAAAAAATACAATTAGACTAAATGATAATAAACAAAACGGCTATTAGACCAACTGGCTATTAGACGAGATGGTAATTAGACGAAATGGTTATTGGACTATGTTGATAGTTGTTGACTAACTAATGGGAGACGAAATTATATCAGACCATGCGATAGTGGGGAAAAGGCAGTAGACGAAATGGCAATAAACCGATGAATATCCATACAAAGAGTAATCCTGATTTCCAAATTCTCTTTCTCGTGACTCAAAATACTTAGTGAAAGCGTATTTCATATCTTATCTGTAGCTCGAGTCCTGAAGAAAATACCGCTGCGACATTATGCGTTGCGACATGTGACATTATGTGTTGACACTTTGCTGCGACATTATGCGTTGCGACATGTGACGTTATGCGTTAGAAAAACTACGACATTATGCGTTGACTGCGACATTATGCGTTGGACGCTCTTGGCATAATATCGCAATCTGCGACATTATGCGTTGCTGCGACATTATGCGTTGGTGCGACATTATCGGTTGTATATAGTCCGGGTTATAATTGAGCAAGGTGCCACTTGGAGAAGGAGAAATGTTCATATAATGCTTCTAAACCAGTTTTTTACGCTGAATATGAATATATGAGGTAAACAGGCTGTATCCTGAAAATTAACCTGTGAGGGCGCTTTTTTCAAAATGGCCGCCAAATTTTCATAAAATTTGAATATTCGTACATAGATTTTGACATAAGCATCCAATTGCCATGAAGTTAGTGTCATATGAAAGCCAATTAAATTTCCTACAATTTGGTACTATTTATAGGGGATAAGTAGGTAATTTAGCCGAGATTTTAAGTAGAAAACTGCATTTTTTTGTATTTTTTCCCAAAAATTGAAAATTTTGCAAATACATGATTTTACATAATTCTAAGAAAAATGAATCAATTACCTTGAAATGTTCCTGAAAACTTTTTAAATATATTATTATCACGTGGATGAAATTTCAACTTTGTATCATTTTTCTAAGCAAATTTGTAAGGTATCAAACTTGAATTCTTTAATATCATAAATGTTGCTTTTTGTATGCATTTCCATAGACTAAATACGTATAACATGTATAATGCATGTATGTATAATGTTTACCGGTAGTTAAAAATTAAATGCAATTATCTCCGCTTGTACCACTTGGAGAATTAAGAGTAGGCTTTTCTTTATCAGCTACATAAAAAAAAATGTTGGCACATCAAGGCCTGACCCTCTCATGGGGGTGGGGGTGTCGAAGTCACCCCTTTGCTATATCATGTTGTTGTATATTGCCTATTTGTTAAAAAAATAACATATTTTTTGAGCACCCACGGAGGCAAAAACAGGCATTTCTGCTATACAGTACAGCCACTTTGATTGCTTTGAAACCACTTGGAGAGGAAAGAATAGGCTTGTTCTACCAGCTATACATCTAAAGAAGTAGCACATCGAAGCCTACCCCTCTCGGGGTGGGGGGAACTTTTGCTTAATATTGCCAATTTATTTGAAAATTTACAATTTTGGACCCAACATTCAGGCCAAAAAGCGTTTGTGCTTTGTTGTACACCCCATTTTATTGATTTGAAACCACTTAGAGAGGAAAGAGTAGAATAGAGTAGAGTTTATCAGCTACATATATATAAGCGCTGGCACGTCGAACCCTAGCCCTCTCAGGGGCTGTCTAAGTCAACCCCCTCCCCCCGCCCTCTATATCATGTATATTGCCTATTTTATTGGATATTTCACCATTTTGGATCACCCATTGAGGCAAAAGCGCGTTTCTACTATATAGTACAGCCAATTTTATTTTCTTGCAATGACTTGGAGAAGAAAGAGTATTATAATAGACTGCTCTATCAGCTATAAAGAAGTGTTGGCAAATCGAAGCCTCTCCCCTTCAGAATGTTCAGCGGGCTGTAGAATTTACCTTACCAATTTTCGGTATTTGACTATCTATTAGACATTCACAATTTTGGATCACCTATTAAAGCAAAAGGGCGTTTCTACTATAGAGTACAGCAAATTCTATTTACTTGCAATGACTTGGAGAGGAAAGAGTAGGCTTTGCTCTATTAGCTTCATATAAAGAAGTGTTGGCAAATCGAAGCCTATCTCCTTCAGGCTGTAAAAGTTACCTCACTAATTTTCGGTATTTGGCTACTTGTTGAATATTCACTATTGTTGAGCCCCAATTAAAGCAAAAAGGCGTCTCTGATATATAGTTCTGCCACTTTTATTGCCTTTAAACCGCTTAGAGAGGAATGAATAGGCTTTGCTCTATCAGCTATAGAGATGTGTTGGCAAATAAAAGCCTACCCCCTTCTGGGGGCTGTCAAAGTCACCCCCTCTCCCCTTTGCATTATTGCCTATTTATTGGAAAATTCACAATTTTTGAGCCCCCATTGAGGTAAAAAAGAATCTCTGATACATGTATGTAGTTCTGCCACTTTTACTGCCTTGAAAGAGTAGCTGGACAGAATATGCTTTGCTCTATCAGCTACCTATAAAGAAGTGTTGGCACATTGAAGCTTACCCATCTGGGCGGCTGTCAAACCATTCCATCCCTTTTGCATTATTGCCTAATTATTTGAAAATTCACAATTTTGAGCCCCCATTGAGGTAGTATGCACTTCTGCTGTATAAAAAAACCCGATTTCATTTTCTTGAAACCATTTGGAGAGCAAAGAGTAGGTTCTCCTCTTTCAGCTATATATGTCGAATTGCTGCCATATCGACGCCTGACCCACTTCAGGGACTATACATGTAGCTGTAACCCCACCTTTTTTACGATTTTTGCCAATTCATTGAAAAACTCGCCATTTTCGAGCCCCCATTGAGGCAAAAAGGTGTTTCTGGTATATAGTAGAGCCACTTCTTTATATAGCTGATAGAGGAAAGTCTACTCTTTCAAGGTGGTGATAGTGGCAGAACTATATATCAGAACCGCCTTTTTGTCTCAATGGGGGCACCAAAATGGTGAATTTTCAATAAATAAGCAATAATGAAAAGGGGGTGGGGTTATTTCAACAGTCCTCTGATGGGGATATGCTTTATATGTAGCTTTTAAAGCAAAGCCTTTATTCTTTTCCCTCCAAGTGGTTTCAAGGGTGAAAAAATGCAGAACTATATATCAGAAATACCCTTTTGCCTCAATGGGGGCTCCAAAATGGTGAATTTCAAGAGGGGGGGGGGGTAATTTCGACAGTCCCCTGAAGGGAGTAGGCTTTTACATGTATTTGCCAGCACATATTTGTATGTAGCTGATAGAGCAAAGCCTATTGCCATGATTGTTTCCTCTCCAAGTGGTTTCAAGGTAGTAAAAAAGGCAGAGTTCTAATCAGAAATGACTTTTTGCCTCAATGGGGGTTTCAAAACGGTGATTTTTTTTTTCAATAAATATGCAATAAATATCCAAGTCATTGCAAGAAATTAAAATTGGCTGTACTATACAGTGCGTATAAAAAAAAACGGGACAGATTTGAAAAGTCTATAAAAATTTTGTTTCAAATAATGATGTCTATATTTTGGTGTTAATAGATGCGCTAAGGTCTTATCTTTGAAATGCAATTAAAAAAGATAAATTTTGTTCATGCTTGAGCGAACGCAGGACGTTTTTGTTGGGGGTTCAAAAAGAGGCTTGCGCCAGAATTGCAGAATATGAATAATATGATGATCAGATGATCAGACTTCTTGCTAATCGGGAGACTTCCTCTTGTCCTTTTCATTATCTGTGCCACAATTTTCGAATTATGCTGTCAAATTTCATTCACAAATTTATTCATTTAATTGATATTTTGTTTTTTCATTTAAACTTCTCTTACCTTTTAATTTTCCTTCATAAGTAACTGAGAAAAGAAGATTTTTTGTCAACCCAAGCAAGAAGATTTGAATTATTAATTGGGAAAACTTGTTATTATTCAAATCCTTTTATTATGTGAAACAAACTATGTTATGTACCTTTAAAAGACATGAACCTTTTTTTCAAGGGGTCATTAATTCCTTGACCAAGTTTATTTGCTTGACAGTAAACACAGGAAGGGATTCATGTCTTTCAATGACATGAATCCCTTGTATGTATTGAGTCAATTTTGAAGGAGCTAGATATGGAAGATCGGGTAAAATGTATTAAAAAGTTGTGAGCGAGCGAAGTGAGCACGCAAATATTCCCACTTTTTTATTACAATATCAAATTTTGTGATAGATTTTGACAAAATATTTAGAAAATAACACATTTTACTTTCTGTCTTTCCTTTTATTTCCTGTCCACTCTTTTTCTTGGTCATGATTTTTTTTTTGAGGGGGGGGGGGGCATCCCGAGCACCCGCCCATCTGTGTGGCACTGTTAAAAAGGCACCATAACCTTTGTAGCACTCAATGAAAGGATTTGAATAAAAAAATCCTTGCTCTCCCATAATTCGATTGAAAGAAAAATTGTTTTAGCTTGAAGAAGGAATATTCAAAGCTAACAGAGAGCATATTAAAAAGAAACAACAGAATAATTCAAGCAAATAAATAGATCTGAAAATGAATTTTGACCGCATGATTTGAAAATCATGGCAAAGATAGTGAAAAGGTTAAGAGGAAGTCTGCTAATTAGCAAGAAGTCCGATCATCATATTTATAATTTTATGCCATTTTGGTGCAAGCCTCCTTTTAAACCCCAGACAAAAACATTCCGTGTTCGCTCAAGCATGAACGAAACTAAATTTTTTTAATAGCATTTGAAAGATAAGACCTTAGAGCACATATTAACACCAAAATATAGACATCATAATTTGAAACAAACATTTTATAGACTTTTCAAATCTGTCCCGTTTTTTCTATACGCACTGTATAGTAGAAATGCCCTTTTGCCTTATTGGTGATTTAAAATGGTGTAATTTTCAATAAATAGGCAATATACATGATATAGAGGAGGGGGGGGGGTGACTTTGACAGCACCTGAGAGGGCTAGGGTTCGATGTGCGTGCGCTTATTTATGTAGCTGGTAGAACGAACTCTACTCTTTCAAATCAATAAAATGGGGTGTACTATAATGCACAAACACTTTTTTGCCTCAATGTTGGGTCAAAAATGGTGAATTTCCAAATGAATTAGCAATTAGCAAAAGGGGGAGGGGTGACCTCCATACCCCCCCCCCCCTCCCCACCGAGAGAGGTAGGCTTCGATGTTCTACTTCTTTTGATGTAGCTGGTAGAACAAAGCCTACTCTTTTCCTCTCCAAGTGGTTTTAAAGTAATTAAAGTGGCTGTACTGTATAAAAAGAATTGCCTTTTGCCTCAATGGGTGCTTCAGAAAATAGTGATTTTCCAATAAATACAACAACATGATATGGCCACGGGGTGGGGGGGGGGGGGGACTTCGACACCCCCACCCCATGAGAATGTGTTAGGCTTCGATGTGCCAACACTTTCTTCTATGTAGCTGATAGAGAAAAGCCTACATTAACTAGCGGAGATAATTGCATTTAAGTTTTAACTATACATTATACATACATGTATTATACATGTTATACGTATTAGTCTATGGAAATGCATACAAAAAGCAACATTTCTGATATTGAAGAATTCAAGTTTGATACCTTATAAATTTGCTTAGAAAAATGATACAGAGTTTAAATTTCATCCATGTGATAATAATATAGTAATACAGTTTTCAGGAACATTTCAAGGTAATCTTCATTTTTCTTAGAATTATGTAAAATCATGTATTTGCAAACTTTTCAATTTTTGGGAAAAAATACAAAAAATGCAGTTTTCTACTTTAAATCTCGGTCAAATGACCTACTTATCCCCTATAAATAGTATCAAATTGAAGGAAATTTAATTGGCTTTCATATGACACTAACTTCATGGCAATTGGATGCTTATGTCAAAATCTATGTACGAATATTCAAATTTTATGAAAATTTGGCGGCCATTTTGAAAAAAGCGCCCTCACGGATTAATTTTCAGGATACAGCCTGTTTACCTCATATATTCATATTCAGCGTAAAAAACTGGTCTAGAGGCACTATATGAAAATTTCTCCTTCTCCAAGTGGCACCTTGCTCAATTATAACCCGGACTATTGTAACAAGCGGGACCCATTGTAAGTTTTGGTCGGTGGCACAGGTTTCCGAAATATTTTCTACTTTATCTTACGTTAATAAATTTTTCTTTCTCTTTTATATTGCTCTTTCTCCTGTTCTCTCACTTTCTTCTTTTTTCCTTTTTCGTTTTTGTTTAGCGGCGCCTTCTGCATCATGAAAAATGGGGGGGGGGGGGGGCTTGCACCCGAAACCTCCCGTTTGGCTATGCATTTATACATCAGAAAATTTGTAAACTGGCCCTCATTCTAAGTTTTCATAGAACAATTGAACACGATTAGTCATAATAATCACAAATGCTGAATATCTCTGATTCCAACTGATCTGATTTTTTAAAATATTTATTTTGGGTTTAATTTCAGGTAAGAAATCAGGCAAATAGATAAAACGTAAAAAAGACACCTTTATAGGTAGAAATATTGAAAGTCGATAACGCAACTATCAACACTAACACTGTCAAGTAGACCTATAAATCTGTTATTTTAAAACAGTTCAACTAACAAGAAGCTAAGCATTATGAAACAATTGGTGCACATTCCAGATTAAGATGTGGCTTTATAACTTAATACAGTAAGCTAAAAAAAACTTTATGCAAAGATAATACACACAAGAACACCTTGTAAATTACAAGATGTTTTTGTGTGTATTATTCTTGGGTGAAAGCAATTAAACATTAAAGAAGGAAATTAAGTACCAAATTTACTAAACAATATGACATAATCAAATACAGTGTTTTTTCTATACAAATTGGCAATCATGATAGTATACAATTCGTTTAAGGTGTAATTTAAGGACGGTTTGTAAGAATTTATAAAGAAGTAGGCCTATGCAAATCAAATAATGCGACCGAGCACCGTGAGCTGAAAATATTAATATTTAGACCATAAAACGGACATTTTACAAAGCACTTGAAAAATCAATTTGTAAATTTAAAAATAATGAAAGCTCGATATCCGAGATGAAATATGTTTTGTATATTAACTTCGAAACTTGATATTTTAAGCTCCATATCAGCCTATATTGAGCAAGATATTAATCTCATCGAAAAAGCAATGCGAGCGCGAAGCGCGAGCGGAAAATACTTGATATTCCGGTATGAAAATGGTGAATTTGAGCACTATCTAAAGCATTGTGTACGGAAATTGTGAAGTGGATGTGGAAAGCACTTAATAAATGATGCGAGTGTGAAGCGCGAGCTGATATCTTCATTATTATTTTGACCTAGGACCTGGACATTCTAGGTCTAAGGACATTTTGTCATCATATGAAAATGATGACAACTTTCTTATTCCTCTTCCTGAGCGCGATATGAAACATATGAAACTGTGATATTGTCGATATTCTTTTCTGAAAAGGGAAAATTTAGTCATTAAGAATTCATGAAAATTTTATTATCATATTTATTAATGTAAGAAGCCTAAATGAGTGAGTAAATTGTGTTGACACTGAGGCCTGAAAACTGGATATTTTAAGCACTTTTGTAATCATGAATAGGATTTGTGAGTTGATATATTTTTAACAAAAATGCGAGCGCAAATCGTGAGACAAAATTGTTGGTAAACTGTCATAAAAGGGGGGTTTTAAGTAGTTTGTTATATAATTTGGCAAATCAAATAATGCGAGCGCAAAGCGCAAGCTGCAAGTTATATTCACACCATAGAACGGACATTAAACAGAGCACTTAAAAATCAGTTTGTAAATCAAACAAAATTATGAATAATGTCCGAGCTGAAATATGCTTTGTAATATCGACTTCAAAACTTGACATTTTAAGCTACATATCAGCCTATTTAGCAAGATGTTTATCTCATCGAACAGGCTATGCGAGCCCGAAGCGCGAGCGAAAAAATTAATATAGTGACATGAAATATATTTTTTAATCATTTTCCAAGTCATCCCCTGACCTTTTTTTTTCACTCGTTTCCCTCTTATTTTTCTTCCTTTCTTTCCCCTTCTTTTTCTTTTTTTCTTTCTTTCCCCCTTTTTTTCATTTTTTTGCTCTGCCGATAGGGGGGGGGGGGGGCGGGCCCCTCGGCCCCCCTGGATCCGACTATGGATGGAGCTCAATTTTACAGCTTTCTTACGGCGTACGTTTGATTCCAAGATACTCGAGAATGCCTTGAGTACTTCTTACGTCAAACGTACGGCCGACGTATGACTCTGTGCACTCCCTTTGTCTAGGGGGTAATTGTCCGGGGGGTAGTTGTCCGGGGGTAGTTGTCCGGGGGGTAATTGTCCGGGGGTAATTGTCCGGGGGGTAGTTGTCCGGGGGGTAGTTGTCCGGGGGGTAATTGTCCTCGGGGGTAATTGTCCGGGGGTAGTTGTCCGGGGGGTGATTGTCCAGGGGGTAGTTGTCCTGATACCCTGCCAAATGCGTCTCTATGCGCTTTTGAAGGAGACAGCAAAGGCAAAGAAAAATGAGAAATTTGCAGGAAATCGTGGCACTAACTCATTAAAAAAATTTTTTTAATAAGTATGTTTCCAAAGTGGATTTAAACTTGGATGGAGAAGAGTTCGTTACTTATAATGGGGGCCATTCTAAAAAAACACGTTAAAATTCACAAAAAAAAATTGTCTCGACTATCTTATGGCCGCTATTTTTACACCCCAGAACATTTTCTACAAAAATATAGCCAAGACAATGACATTAATAGTCTAGCTTCACAAAGTATATGCGACCAGTGACGAGTAAAGCTGTAATTTTATAACAAAAGCCTTTTATTCTTGCCTCTTATTAGAATCGACACTGTCTCTGGTCAGTTTTAGATTTTACTATCATTCTCTTTTATAAGTAGTCTGTATTTCTAACTTACATTTATGTCTGGTGAGGGCAGCTTGGTGTAACCGTCTGACATATTGCGCTTATCCTAGTATTTGATGATTACTTTGTGATTATTTTCACTTTTAACTTTGTCCCGAATTCATTTTAACTTCCGTAACGAAAATTGCCACAAGTTATTTTCCCTTTCAAACTGACTGATGTTATATGATAATGTGTCTGCAAGTCGAGGGATATTCATTAATAAATAATTGATTGGGAATTATATGTGTTTCCTGAATAACACGGAAATGAGGGATTGTTCTAAAAAATGAAATGTATGACTAAACAGCTTTAATATCCGTAACGCACCTTTAAAAATATGTACTTTAGCAGTTCTGTTAAGGATTCAGTATTATATAAGATAAGAGACACCTTTCATAATAAATACAGTTTTCAAAGGTAGGGCTTCTAAATAAGGACTACGTTGGACCATAAAGCATAAAGACATTAACTTCCGTAACGCATTAACTTCCGTAACATTTGTTCTTGAATATGCTACAAATTTGTGCTTTACTGAATCACTCCGGATCATACAGATATAAATCATATAAGGCACCCTCCACCTACGTACCCATAAATATCGTAGCTCTTCATCCTTGTCAAATTATTATTACACAACTTATTTTCAACATCACTTTGAAAAGAGGGAAAATTGCCAACGAAAAAAAAATCCCAAGAATTATATACGGTATTTAATGCCTTTGGAATTTTAAATAATTCATACTACAAATGTTGAATATTAGCATCTCATTTAGAACTTAAAATTTCTAAATTTCTTTGCTATATATGTTCTTTCAGTAATTGTTACGATTTCTCCGCTGTACTTTGCTGAGATTGATAGTACGATTCCCATGATTCTCGTTCCAGAACAGGTGTCATGACTTTGTCTAATGCTGAAGTCGGCAGAAACGATGGAGAGAATTAAATGGGAAGGAGAAGAAACAATTAAGCTTTCATGGCCCATGAAAGAGAAAAAAAAAACTATTTGCAATGACTCATGAGGAGGATTATTATCTCACCAATAAAAATGCGACCGCGAATCGCGAGCTAGAACTTCTGCATATAGTCTAACCTGAAAACTTGACATTCTAAGCATTTTTTTTAATCATCACGATGTTATCTGAATAAACTATTAACGCGAGTGCAAAGTGCGAGCTGATTTTTGTTCGTATTCTGACTGAAAGCTTGACATTCTAAACACTCTTTGTATCAATTACAAGGATGGGTATCTTAATTGATCGACTGAATTTTATTTGTTATTTTGATCTGAAAAAAAAAATCTATGGACGTTTTAATTTGAGAACAAGATATATATCCAATAAACAATTATTGCAAATGTGAAACGCGCACTTTTTGAACTTTATATCCCAAACGGGACATTCTATTAACTTTTTGTAAAAATAAAAAAGGATGGATGTCTTGCTAAAGGAAATGATGCGCAGCGAGTGCAAAGCGCGAGCTGAAAATATGTGTCATTCCAATATGAAAACTATACATTTTAAGCACGCTTTCAAATAAAGAGGATAAAATTGGAAAAAAAAATAATTTCATGAAATAAAAATACAAAAGAACAAGTGAGGATTACATGTATGTATAGAATAAATTCATGAAGATATGCATAGAACTGTTTCACTAAAATAATGCAAATCTTTAAAATGGCATAACTTCATTATTCCTTGTCCGTCCCTTTAATGTGCATGGAAAGCGCTGAAATAATTGATATAGGCCTACTGACATAAAATCATGGAAGGGGATATTTCAGGTGACAGCCCGCGAGACCAAGGGCCCGCGAGACTGACTTTTTCCCCCTTCTTCGGGTGCCGCGGTCGAGTGGTTTAAGGCGCCTCGTTGCAGCGGCGTAACAGGTGCCTGTTTTCAGAGGGGGGGAGGGGGCAGAGCCAAATATTTCCCAGTAATTCCGTCTAGAATTAGTGGCATAACTAGGATTTCAGTTTAGGGGGCAGTAGTGAGCACGCGAAGAGTGCGAAACACTTAAAGGGATGGTCCAGGCTGGAAATATTTATATCTCAATAAATAGAGTAAAATTCACAGAGCAAAATTTGATCAAAATCGGATCACAAATAATAAAGTTATTGAATTTTAAAGATTTGCATTATTCCGGTGAAACAGTTCTAGGCATGTCTTTATGAATATTCATTAGGTGGGCTGATGATGTCATATCCAACTTGTTCTTTTGTATCTTAATTATTATATGAAATCATGTTTATTCAATTTTTTTTTCTACCGAGAACTAATACAATTAGATTGACAACTGATTAAGTGCATTAGTTATTTATTGCCGCAAATAGAGACACATAACTTACACATGTGTGAAAAAAATGAAACACTTTTGATTTCATGTGATAACATAACAAAACGGAAAGTGGGATGTGACATCATCAGCCCACCTAATGAATATTCATGACGATGCGCATATAACTGTTCAATTCAATTCAATTCATTTATTTTCTCTTTCAATCTTTATACATTTACAATGATAGTTCAAAATACATATTTACAAAATATAAAATTTAAATCATTTCTATAATACAATAATACTATGAAATCGAAAGAAAAGGAGACCAACTAAAAAGCAGAGCTTGTAGGGTGAAGGCCCCCTTTCAGAAGTACATTTTATGAATAAAAAATAAGATAAAATAAAGAAATAAACAATATATATATATATATAATGAATAAAAAAAATGATAATAAAAATAAATAAATGATTCAGTATACACTGTATACAGAAATCATAAAACGATTAAACATATATACAAAGAGAAATTAATAAATACATTTACATAGTAAGTTCTGAATTACATTACTTTGTGAAAAAACAATAATCTAGTATGAATTCAGAATATATTTTTTAAGTTTTCCTTTGAAATTTTGTATTGAATTACATTGTACAATATCCTTTGAAAAAGAATTCCATAATTTTGGACCAGTAAAAACAAATGTCTTCTGTGCAAACGATGTTCTATTCAGAGGTAAATGAAAGGAACTCGCCTGGCGAGGGAAGTGCTTATGAATTGTATCATTTTTTACAAACATATTATTAAAAGGTAAAGGTAATTGTTTATTGATAAACTTGTACATTAAAGGGATTGTTTCACTTTGTGAGCAATTGAAAAAATTATCATATTGCTTTTTGAAAATGGTATGAACATTTGACTAACAGCTCAAAAATACCCATGTGAAAGTTTGGGATCATAACATGTTCGGGAAGTGTTTTTAAAAACTGAAAATCTGAGGCAATGTTTGAAGAGAAAAATGCACTTCTCGACGGTTGATTCATGATTCTGTTTCCAATTTAAATCGATATTATATAGCGCCACCTTGTGATGTATGCAAGAAAGTAGGCGGAGCTTACCGCGGGGAATTTCGCTTCTTGCGTGATCTGTGGGCGAAGCATAGAGATATATTAGTATACATCTCTATGGGGCGAAGTTATTTGTTTTGGGTTTTTTCTGTGTCTCCGCTCGGTGTGTGCGATAAGCGATCGATGCATGTGCGTTGCTTATTGCCTGTGTGAAAGTGTGTAGCTGTGTGTGTCGCTTGTGCATAACATTGGGGGAATATCATAGGTCCATGATCATAGTGTCAAACTGTGTCGAACTCGTGAATGTCCATTCCGTCTGTGGTCTGTACATTTGAATATGCTACATGTATGCCTCATAATGAACTTTGTAGACTTACAGACCATGGGATTTTGATGAATTTATATTTTGGCGACGTAAATTAGTAGCAAATAAAACGACAACAACAGAAAAGAACGCGACAAACCGGGGCTACAAATACAATCTCGGATCTACAGTGTAGAGTAATAGTAGTTTTTTTTATGGATCATGGGGGCCGGGGATGGAGCGTGATTTTCCAGAAGCTATATTGTGCCCCCCCCCAAAAAAAAAAAATCCCTCTGTTCTTTTCTTTAGTTTACCTTTGCATGCACTACAAGATATATCCTTGTGGTTGTTGATAATTCTCTTTTACCTGGTCACGAAACGTCCGTCGACTGATTCGAGAAGAGAATGCAATGTAGCTCCATGTAATGCAATCATGGAGCTGTAATATGTATCCGAACTCCACTCTGGTCATGTTACGTCCACGTAGTCACAGGCCTTCGTGTGTCATGTGCATGTTTACATACACGGGGCAAAGCTGGGTAGGAACTCGGAATAAAGGCAGTGACCTCTCCTTCTCCCCCCCCCTGGCATGGAAACATCCACCATCGTGGTTTTTTTGTGTGTGTGTGTGTGTGTGTGTGTTTTTACGTTCTCCACGAGCTCCCCCAACAAAGATATTCCCATCCCGGATTTCCCATCCCATCAAAATCTTCGGTGGGCCTATCTTCACGTAAGATGCTTATGAGAAACTCCCGGGGAGAAACTATATGATCAACATGATCAACGTATTGCCCCCCCCCCCTCCGATCGATCGGGGCCTATCCGTTTTGGACTTTATTTTGGAACGTGGTAGATAGGGTAGTTGCAAACCCAAAACATCTCAACTCCTAGACCCCGGACTATAATGACTATTAGACCTACAAATTATTATCCATAAACTTTGTTGGTTTTTTATTTTTTTTTATTTGATTGGTTTTTTTGTAAGGGCAGGAATCGTGTTTAATTTTATCCATGATTGGGGTCAATAATTCTTTCAGTTTCTCCGCCATATAATCCGCTCATGACATCTTTCAAATCATATCACTTTTCTTTTACATTTTCCATTTCTTTCGGCCGCTCTTTTCTTTTCTTCTGCTTCCCCTCTCTCGATCCTCCTTCCGTAAATTCTTTACAGTAAAAAAGAAGTCAGATTTTTTTTACACATCCCTGATTACTATATGAACCTTACGTGAAAATAGTGTTTTGTGTTCTTTTCTAGCTCGTTTACCTGAAAACCTGTAAATTGGTTATTGATTTTCTTCATACAATTTATATGAAACCTCAGCGTATATGAAGCATCCTTTACCTTCGATCTGGTATTGTTTATATTGGTTGGTTATATTCACGATTAAAAAAATGCATAAATATAAACAAAATAACATTACATAATCAAATAATAAAAAAAAAACAATATAACAAATTAACAATATAACAGTAATGAAGCTTACAATGCATGTAATACAGAATCGTAGGGATAGACCCGTTTCAGATTGGCTATTAATAGCCAACCTGTTCTTCCCCGGGGTCCCTAAAAATAAATTAATTAAATTAGCATTACAATATGAAAATTTCTAATAAATACGAGTATAACAAATCAATATAAAACAAATGTAAAATAATATATCCTCATGATATCATTCATTTGGGGAAAATAATGAAAAATGAAATAGTGTAATTAGTCACACGTTATCAATCACGAAAGTTCCCTTTTCTGCTCGATCCAATCACTGAAACATTCAAATTCCATGGAACAATTAGTCATACATCATCACCACAACTATCACATAACAATACACTTAAATTCGTGTATTTTAAAACAAATTCTTGTGAATGAGCATAATTGTATTTCCGTCGATATTGAAAGGCCGTCTCTAACAGGGTATGACCCCCCCCCCTTCCCATGTCGGGGTAAGGGGGAGAGGGGGGAAATAGAAGTGAGGATGGGGAAGAAGAGAAAGAAGAAAAGTGGAAGAAGGAAAGAAAAAAAATGAAAAGAAAAGAGGCTGTCGGACTGACGCCTACCGGAAAAATGATATAACTGTTGGGTCACGAAGGAATGTTCCATTACTCCGTGTATATATATGCTATACCGACAGTGATTAGAATATACTGTCACACAGGGCGGTTCTAATTAATTGCTTCATGTTCCGAGAGAGATTTGAATGTATATAGGTTTTAGGTCTAAATCGCCTTACAATCAAGCCCATTCTTTTTTACGTACAGTGATTAAAATTGCCCGGCCATATGTCCCAGTCGCCAAAATTGTTAGCTCGCGCTTCGCGCTCGCATCATTCAGACTGTTCCATTATCATCTTCACAAGTTTCTTACGTGTTGGGCAGCGCTTTTAAGATATTCACTTTTATGTCAGTAAATTTAGTTCGCGCTACAAACAGCTTGTCCTTTATTGTTTTACAACGTCCAGTCATGATCAATTATATATATAAAAAAATATATTGTTGAGCATGATATACCCTTCGTATTCATTATTACAAGAAGTGCAAAAGGAATGTCTAGTTTTTATGTCTACATGTAAAAAATAGCTTATTGTGCTTCGCGCTTGCAATTATTGTTTACTGAGGTACATATAATTTGATATTTACATTAAAAAAACCTGCTTAGAATGTCCAGTTGTCGGGCCATAATAATATTCAGCTCGCGCTATTCGCTCGCATTGTTTAATTTAATGTCCACCATGTCCACAGTGGCGTATCTAGAACAAACGAGGCCCGGGCAAGTGCTAAAATCGCACCCCTTTCAAAATATAGGTCTATTGTGTATATACTCTGCACTCGACCAGTCAAAATAAAACATAATATTCTAGTCCGGGGTTTTTTATCATGAAAATGATGCGTATCTAACGAAAACAACGTATGCGAGCGCTAAGCACGTGCCTATTATTTTCAGTATTAAGATCTTAAAAAGGAATATTCTAAGCACTTTTTGTAATAATTAACATGATGCATATCCAGACAATGAATGCATTCGCGAAGCGCGAGCCGAAAATTATTGATATTGAGACCTCCAATCGGGACATATCGATGCTTGTCTAATTAAGCATTTCATGCAAGCACGAGGGGCGAGCTGAAAAATTAATATTGAGGGGAAATCTTAATAATAATGATGATAATGATAATAATTATAATAATAATAATGACAATAATAATAATAATATTGGTGGCTTCTTATATAGCGCACGCGTCCACCTTTCGGTGCTCATGGCGCTTGTAGAAAAATAAACACAACACCCAACAACAATAGAAAACGAAAAAGAATAGAATTTGAATTCTCCTGAATGTTAATGGGATATCAAAATTTAGTTTTCACTGGGACTTGAATGTTTCTGTTGATGAAAATTTTGCGTAATTGGATAGCCAATCGATTCCATAGCTTTGGTCCTATAACAGAGAATGCATCCCCCCATTTGTGTTTGGTTCTGGGTGTCTGGAGCAATAGAGCATCAGAATGATGAGCGGAGACTGCGTGAAGGCTGATATTTTGAGATAGAGCTGCGGAGATATGTGGGGGAAGAGAGAATAAATTGAATAATAGTAAAATAATTTTGAAGGAGATTCTTTTATCAACAGGCAGCCAATGTAAGGACTGGAGGATTGGCGAGATGGAGTCATACTTTTTAGTGTATGTTAGGAGACGGGCAGCAGAGTTTTGTAGACGTTGAAGTTTTGTCCAATCTTTTTGTGGGAGGTTAAAGAACAATGATTTTGAAAAATCTAAACGGGAGGAAATCAAAGCATGGATAATTTTAGGGGCTTTTTGTAGGAATTCATGAAAAGGATACGTATCTCATCGGGGTAGGCCCTAATGTGAGCGCGAAGCGCGAGATGATATTTTGTATATCCTCACCTAAAAATGTCTAATGGAGAGTTTTTATCTCCCTCATCAAAATCAGAGCGTGGTGAGAAGCTTTGACAAACCAGAAAATTATATTTCTGAACTGTTTGCAAGAATTAATGAAAAGAAAGGTATAAAAATAATGCAAACTCGTAGCTATAGATGAAAAGTTATGACATTTGAGTTTGAAAAACTATTTTTTTTTATAAGGAGTGTTTGTTGGAATTCATGGAGAGAATATAAGTATATCACTAATTAAAAGTTGCACGAATATTCATCCCTGGGTAAAGACATGCAAGATTATTTTTTTACGTTGAAAAGTGCATTAATGGTACAGAGAACGGGGGTATTACCGTCAGCGGTATTCCTTTTTCAGCGTCTTAATTCCTTTGCTTTTTCTATTCATTTTTTCCCTTTCTTTCTTTGCATCTATCTCCCGTTTTTGCACCACTGAAAGTAGCACCCGGGGCACGTGCCTCCATTGCCGCCCCGGCTAGATACGCCATGTAATAAAGTCCACTTTTCATGTCGGAAGAAATATCAGCTTGCGCTCCGCGCTCTAATCGATTGTTGAGTTATATATATATATATATGTATAACATGTACATGTATATATGTATAACATGTACATGTATAACTTCACACATTTATATATATATATATATATATATATATATATATATATATATATATATATATATATATATATATATATATATATATATATATATATATATATATAGCCATTCTGTTCATGGTTCCATTGCTTTTTATGTCTTGTTTTAGGTCTAAATCTAGGGGGAAAATCACCTCGCGTCTAATTCTCTAATATGACGTTTCTTCTTTAAATAAAAAACGGACTTGAACTTTCCAGTTTTTAGATCTGAATTAAAAAAAATAATAATCAGCTCGCGCTTCGCGCTCGCACTAATTGTTTGATTACATACTCATCCTGGTTATGATTTCAAAACGTGGTTAACATGTTAATAATACTCATATTGTACATGACAGAAAAAGTGCTTAGATTGTCCGAGTTTCGGGCGGAAAATTAGAATTTCTGTTCGCGCTTCATGCACGCTCGCATCATAAAGTTATGCTTATATATCCATCCAATTTATGGTTGAAAATGTGATTCGAATATACATTTTTTAGTCCCAGATATTGAAAATGTACAACTCGCTCTCGCATTTTATTGATTGGTGAGATTTGTATTACATGTACATTCATGAGTCACTGCAAAACGAATACTTTTGTAGGTGAGTATATTAAAAATTACTTCTGTGTTTCGCGCTCGCACGAATCTTTTCGTTAGATACGCATCTTCTTCATGATTACAATAACTGCCCAGAATATTCAATTCTCAGTTCTAAATAAAAATATACAATAAATTTAGCTTGCATGTGATATATTTAGACCTCATGAGATAAGGTAAGATAAGACTGTATTAGAACTTCGATCTTTAGTTAGGTCAAGCCCTCTAATATATAAATGAATAAATAAATAAATAATAACGTGAATAATGCCCCCCCCCCAAAAAAAAAAAAAAAAAAAAATGATTTTGGCGGCCTATCGGGAAAGTGTGAATGATAATTCCCACCCCTACCTTTAACTGATGAAAGCCTGTACTGCCCTGGGTATGGTGGAAGAAAATGTGACTGAGGAGAGTGTTGAACACTTCCAAGACTCATGGTCGTATAGCTGACGTCGGTACACGTTACCGATATACATTTGTAGAATCAAGGGCTATACCGACAAACATTTTGAACATTTACGATGGAGTGTAGCTCGTGAGCAAAAAATAAAATAATATAATCACTTTTGAAAATGAACACCACTTCTCCCCCCCCCCCCTCTCCCTTGCATGGTTGTGGAAGTTCGTAGTGTTTTTCGTTTGCGCGGGGGAGGGGCTCAAATAAAGGATTATAGGTATGTTCGTTTTGATCACACGAATCAAGCAGTGATAATAATACATGGGCACCTTGAGCACCTAACAAGATGGACACGTGTGCTATATAAATATTATATTATTTTATTACTATTATTATCATTACTTAGAACTTATACGCTACTCGCCCCTTCCACTTCCCTCGTCTCCATTTTTTTTTGAGGGGGCCGCAGGTATAGGCATAATCTATAGCGTTCCCGCTCCCCCTTTCAATAATTTTAATTTTTTTTCATCGTCCATTCTGGAGATATATGATTTCATCTCTCCGATCCGCCTCGTCAGTGTGTAAATGCGCTAGCGTGAAGGGAGGGGGTCGCTAGCAACCAACCTCCAACCTTGGACAACACAAGAAATAGGAGAAAAAATAAAGGACATTTTAATATTAGAAACGAAAATGTCTGCTATGTTCTTGTTTGTCTTTTCCCCTGTTTATATTCCATAATGATGTAATGATTTTCATTTCAAGATTTCAAAAATCACATGTTCAGACCCCCCATTCCTCCATGTCCAGGGTTGCACTATGTGAATAAGAGAATTCAACCTGGTCACACGTCGTTTTCAGATCCTTTAATTTTACTTCTCTCTCCCAATTTTCTTTCTTTAGTCATGTTCGTTGTGTTGTAGAACAATAGAGTGGACACTTTGACGTCGAAATAAGGTTACCAGACTAACGAAGGGAATGGGAAAGGTAGCGATAAATGGAAGCGAGGGGAAGGGGCACACCCTCCTAAATTTTAGATAAGTGGGGTAGTTACCCCCTTAAAAGGAAGAGGGAAAGAAAGAAAGAAAGAAAAAAGAAAAGAAAGGAAAAATGTGAAAATAAAAACAAGAAAAAGATGAATATCACATGTTTACTAAAACCAATAATACCAAAATAGCAGTTTTGACAAAGGAAAATACTTAAAATTTAAAGCAAAATAATCATACAATCAAAAATAAAAAGTTTGTTTTCCGCACCAAAATGAAGGTGTTTGGATCAAACCTGTACATCACCCCCATATAAATCTTGGAGGTGATTTAGCACCCCCCGCTTACAAAGGCCATGTGCATCGGTGTTTCCACAGATCCAAAACAAACTTCTCGAATTTATAGACATTTCCTAGAATTTTTAGTTTGATTTTAACAAAAATTGTACAAAAATGTAGCCAGCCGAAACTTTCAGCAAAAATTTTTAAAAATATAACATGAATGTTGACAGTTGCTATGTTTAATTATTGTTTACTTGTAATAAGGCTTTGGATTTCCCGAAATTTCCTGCATGGATTTGTTTCATTCGGAACCTTTCCTGGAAAAGGTAAAATTTCCCGAAATTTCGGGAGGAGTGGAAACACTGATATCTATATATAACCCTTCATAATGCAATGTTATAAGGGGTTATAAGTAATATCACGAACATGCTATTAAAATAAAAATGTAGGATTTTAATATAAAATCGAAAAACTTTTCAAATTCAACTCTTTGCGTTAACTCGCATTTCTCTATTTTATTACTAAACTTTATATGCCCTGTCGCCGAACCCTGCATGTGTCTTTCCACATTTTTTAAAATCGGATTAAAGTGACATTTTTAGATTGGTGACTTCATTTTTTTGTACAAAATACCATCTGGACGTCTCAGGATTCTGGAGTTTCTTGGGGCTTTGCTATCTATGCCTAGAGAAAGCGGAAATAGAGAGGAACGATAAGAAAGGATATAAGAAGAAGAAAAGTGAATGAAATAAGAAAAGAGGAGCGATTTGAAAGCAGAAAAAGTAGAAATCATTATACAAAAAAAATCAATCGCGAATATACTTTTTAAAAAATCAGCTTGCGTTTTACATGCGCTCTTATCATTATTCAGGAAAATATGCAGCAATATTCCAAAACAGTTTATACAATGTTTCGTATTAAGATCTTAATTTCAACAAATATCAGCTCGCTTGGCGTATAAACTTTATACTTACCATAAGACCGTATTTGATTAGAATGACCCGATTCAGCTCTTCATGTCAAAATATTAATAATTTTCAACTCGTTCTTCGTGCTCCGCGCTCGCACCATTCTGTTGTATAATCAATGCAATTTAATAAGTTTGAATCTCGGGTTTTCAGTTATTTTTTTCTCCAAGCAATGTGCTTATAATGACAATCCTCGATCCTGCTAATTGTTAATATCATAATATGTTGGGTGTGGATCATTTGGTGTGTGTGGGTTGAATCATATTTTTAATAAGTACACTCTATTATTCATGCCAAAATTTTAAACGATATTATGTTTCTTTTGTTATGAAAATGCTAATACGCATTTACGAGAACAATAAATCAAATCGAATTGTTTAAGATGAACATACCCTGCGTGATTACCAAAAGTGAGTAGAATGACCCGTTTAAGATGTTCATGTTCATAAAAAAGTTCGCGCTCCTATATTTATTTTCAAGGCGAAATATAAAAATAAACATTACCTTGCGCGCTTCGCGCTCGCATCATTAATTTAGGCCATAGTAGGTCCATGATTGTAAGAATAAAGCTACGATGTACTTAAAAATTCAGACTTTAGTTGCATGGGACACCCCCCCCCCTAAATGATAATAATTAAGCATTTATCAGCCGATGTGGAAGAAATGTGGATGGAAATATTTCTTCCCCCCCCCCCCCCGAAGTACGTAAAAATATACATTCTGGCACTGGCGGCGGAAGATCATGCTTCAACACCGCCGGAACACCGCCAATCCAGAATCTAATATTTTTATGCTTTCGCCGCCGGCCACAGAATAATGCAATTATTTTTATGTCCTTTTTATCCCCAGCATATACCTTTATATTTTATATATTTTATGCTGCACCAAACCTTTTTATATAATTATTATAAAAATGTTCGTTATACATTGGTTGTTGGGCTGTGCAGTTATGTGTTGGAGGGGGGGGGGCAGCTTTACGTTGTGCAGGGGTGGATCCAGGTTTTTCTAAAGGGAGGAGGCACAATTCATGAGAAAATTTTGAAAAGAAAAAAAAAAAAAAAAAAAAGGTTTTCATCTAAAAATTTACAATCTAAAGGTATTTCGCCAAAAATGTGTCAAGCAAAAGAAGAAGAAGAAAGGACCTCGCGTTCAAAGGAAGGGAGTGCATACCCAGGTAACAATACAGCGTTGGACCAACGTTGGATCAACGTTGGGAATTTTTTTCCCAACGTTGCCTCAACGTTGGCAGGCCAACGTTGCATCATCGATAGAAGTGCACGCGCATACATCGTCAGACCAACAACATTTCCAACGTTAGTTCAACGTTGTCCAGCAACAATGTTTCAACGTTGTCTGGCAACGTTGATCCAATGTTGGCTAAATAGTCAAATACAACATTGCTACAACGTTGGTAAGCAACGTTGTATCATCGATAGAAGTGCACGTCCATACATCGTCAGACCAACAACATTTCCAACGTCAGTTCAACGTTGTCCACCATCAATGCTCCAACGTTGGTATAATGTCGGCTGAGTCATCAATAACAGCGTTGCTGCAACGTTGATGGGCAACGTTGAAGCAGCGATGGACGTGCACTTGCATACATCGTCAGTCCAACTATGTTTACAACGTTGGTTCAACGCTGTCCAGCAACAATGCTCCAACGTTGTCTGGCAACATTGCTCCAACATTGTTACAACGTTGTCACAACGTTGCTCCAACATTGCTCCAACGTTATTCCAACGTATGGCAGTAATTAACAAAACATTAATTGGTTTCAAGGTGAAGTCCACCATTACAACTCTACACTCAAATCTTTATCATCATATGTCTTATCCTATCCTAAAATCCTACATCCTAATCCTATATCCTATTCCTATCATCCTACACCTATCCACTGTATCCTGTCATTGACTCCTATATATAGAGCAACTTTGCTATACTTGGCAGAATACAGTTAATATCATTTTCCACACTTAACCTTGAATATTTCACTTAGAATAATATGTTTTGATTATATATGATATGGTAATGGAGCCACATACTTTTCTGAAACTTTTCATGGTGGAAATATTGAATAAACATAAATACTCTAATTATTATAGCAATATTACCTAAAATTTTGGTCATTTACTGATGTAATGAATATTCATGAGTGCATAATCATTGTCCAGATGAGGCAGGTATGGCAGCGTTGGTCCAATGTTGGTCCAACGTTGGGTGACGTTGATCCAACGTTGGTATAATGTTGGTCCAATGTTGATGGAAAGTTGATTCAACTTTAGTCCAATGTTAGTCCAACGTTGGCGTAAACGTTGATTCAATGTTTGTCTAATATCGGTTAAATGTTGTTGTAACGTTGATTCTTTGTTGGTCTAATTCTAAACAAATCCAACGATGCGCCATCTCCATCAAACAGTTTTCAACACTGTGCCATCATCATCTGTAATCTGTTCATGATTCTATCAAAAAACATTACAACTATTATTACAGCTATTCATTTCTTTTCATTCTTTCTGTTACAAGTCTCTTCACATAATTAAGAGAAATCAAGATAATTACGTGTGATATTTATTGAGGCCTTTGTAGCATTCAAACTTTTTTGACATCCTCTTTTTCTCAAACAAGACTAATACCAAAAAAACATATGCATATGTAATAAAAATTAAGATGTATTGCATTTTCTTGCGAGTTGCAATCTCTGTTTCTGTCTACAATTGTTTATGACTCGGTATGCAATGCCAATTGCAACGTCAGTAATCATCACAAAAACTCACATGTGTAATTGCAGTCTCTCAGTATTTACAAAATCAAAAAAGGAGGTCGCGTAACTTGGCCTCACTCAGAGTAACGTAGCTACTGCCTACTGTAACTAAAGAGTGCCTCTTTTTGATTAAGATAGAAGTCAACTGATATCTCAATATGCATGGCCATGGCCTAGTCTCGCTCGTGCCATAACTATTAAATGATATTTTAGCGTCAAGTGTAGCATGCCTCACATAGCAACTACAGGTTTGACTGCAGTTGGAAAACACTCGGTCCAGGCTAGGCCAGGCAGGACCGACCAAGTCAATTCAAGGCAGCGTATAATAAATAAGGCAGGAATGCCAGGTAGCAAGTCATTTTGGGTGATTTCAAGTACGGTGTACGGTGTTGAGAGCGTGAAAGGGCTGCTGAACTGAGCTCCAACACCAAGCGTAATATTATTTTTCATTGAAATGTATTAAAACTCTAATGATTTGCTCTCATCTTAAATGTAAAAGATAATTTTACGGAGATGGTTCGTCGTGTTCGCCCCCTGTTCGTAATAGCTACAGTTCATCAACACCAACACTGAACTTTAAATCACGATTCTCCCAATCCCTGGGGTACGTCGGTGTTGCTGAATGGGGAAATTGCTTGTAGATCATCAACACCATGCAGCCACAGTGCAGTGTTGGGTTCAGCAGATGACAATCAACACCAGCCTTCAACACAAACTGCCGGAAATACACCATATTTTCCGAGGTCAATCTTAACACCAGCCTGATTCAAGTACGGTGTTGTCACAACACCAACACTAACCCAGGGAGCTCCGGCCCGCTCAGCGGGCCGGAGCCCAGGGGCTTACCGTGTAATTCACCATACCCACGGTAGTAGCGTGAAGTATGGTCTAAATAATTATCCGAATAAATAGTTAAAACAGAAATTAAGCACTTACCACGATTATATGGATGAAGGTCTAACGATTGGCAGCTTCCTGACATCGAGGCACAGACTGGAACCTCAAAAAACGAAAAAGTTATGTCGCGGTAGCTCTCCTTCTTTCAGAATTCATAGAAAAATGGCCGTTCGAGACCGGTACCGAGGGTGTAGGGCGCATGCGCGAATTTGACAAAGTCTATATCATAGAGATGTATACTAATGCACTAGTGCTATTAGTCTCGGTCTCAATCGGCCATTTTGTTTTGAATTCTGAAAGAGGAGAGCTACCGCGACAGAACTTTTCGTTTTTTTAGGTTCCAGTCTGTGCCTCGATGTCAGGAAGCTGCCACTCGTTAGACCTTCATCCATATAATCGTGGTAAGTGCTTAATTTCTGTTTTAACTATTTATTCGGATAATTATTTAGACCATACTTCACGCTACTACCGTGGGTATGGTGAATTACACGGTAAGCCCCTGGGCTCCGGCCCGCGCAGCGGGCCGGAGCTCCCTGGGTTACACTCACACGTATTGCCAGGTTAGTATTAGTATACTAACCTCGCACCACGAACCGCGTTTGGCAGTGGATTTCTTACTAGTGGGTCGCACGTGCTGGGATCTCACTTCTTGGGTCCACAACACACGACTTCTACGGCTTGATTTTTCTGTGCGCGGCGGCATGTAATGAACCCTTGGGTGCCTGGGTTACACCAACACCAGGGGAGTGTTTCATCAACATTTTCATCCGACAAGTTGTCAGATCTGACATCTTTATCTGATGTTGATTGGCTGAGAGGTACTGTTACTATGGTAACTGTCGGATAAAATGGGACTTGTCGGATAAAACGTCCGACAAGTCCTTTCATGAAACGCCCCCCAGATTTCAACTAGAGGTGTTCAAGTCAAAGATCGAAAAGAGCTACCTACGATACGACTAAATATCACCGTGCCCTCTCTCACCCGCTGCATTCATACCAATTGGTCCAGCAGTGTACACATCCAGATCCAGATTCAACACTGTACTTGAATTTTGAAAATCATCCAATGACTGTTGCCTTGCCATTGGTATCGCATACTCGTTCCCACTCACACGTATTGCGAGGTTAGTATTAGTCACTCACACAAGCTAATTACGAGGTTAGTTAGTATGTTATACTGTGCAGTGACTGGTGTTAAGTACTACTTTACTACTACTTACACAGTACACGAATATACTAGCGTCGGACTGTACGCACACAGAAGCTGACTCCGGGATCTTTCGGAGGGGATCAATGGTTGCAGTTACCGATTATCTGCAAGTGCAAAGAAAATTCAACTGTAGATTGTAGGTCCTAAATATACAACTTATAAGTACTGTTCCAGATCACTAGATATTCTGGAATTTACTTATCTATATCCACTATCCAGTCCAAATTCTGCCAGATTCTTCAAGTTCAAAATTGAAGGAAGCAGACTACACAGACATGACAGAAGGAGTCCGACGTCGCGACTAATTCTGCGCATCAGAATAGTATGGTATTTTTAAATAGGCACATTTGATGCTTGTATTTCCTTCTTCAATTTCTTCTAGTTATGTGACGGTAGGCCTATGACATATCTCGTACTTACTGTGAAAGGCCTTGCCAGCTGCAAAGGATCGACGAGGGCGTTTCTGGAAATTCTGGTCTTGAACTATATTTTTATTCTTGTTTTTCTTCTTTATTTTCTATATTAATCGACACATTTGCATCCCCAGGTGCATGCAGCCTCTCTATTCTACCCCATCTTTATTTTTGTTTTCCCCTTAGACTTAGTTTTAGTTCCTCTTTCCCTTCCCATTATTTTCCTTCTCTCTCGATTTCTTTTCCCCTTATTGCTGGGGGATACCAAGGGTGACATGGATAGACAAGCAAACTTACTTGATCGACCCCCCCCCCCTTGGCCCCATTGGAAATTATGCCAGTAGTCTTGTCTTGTCTTGGGTTAAGTCGGCATATGCAGACTTGCTGTACTCCGCCAACTTTATCAATTATCAATTCTCCAATGAACCAGTTTCTAACGTTCTCAACACTGTGTATATTATGCCGGGATATTATGTTGACTGTCAAACAAATATCCAACAAACTATAGTTTCCAACATTGTGTCAATGTTAACTGTCCAATAAACTATTCCAATTACGCTGTCCACGTTGTGCCATTGTCCGTTGTTCAACAACTCTCCATCAAACTAGTTTCCAACTTTGTCAACGTTGTGCCATTGTCGACTGTCCAACAAATCTCCAAGAAAATAGTTTCCAACGTTGTTCCTTTGTCGGTTGTTCAGCAACTCTCCATCGAACTAGTTTCCGACGTAGTCAACGCTGTGCCTTTGTTGGCTGTTCAACACCTATCCAATCAAACACGCGTTTCCAACGTTGTGA
The DNA here is from genome assembly GCF_037042905.1 of Lytechinus pictus. Taxonomy (NCBI): domain Eukaryota; kingdom Metazoa; phylum Echinodermata; class Echinoidea; order Temnopleuroida; family Toxopneustidae; genus Lytechinus; species Lytechinus pictus. The sequence continues at coordinate 44,185,946 of NC_087245.1, read as the reverse complement.
CGTTGTTGGCTGTCCAACAAATCTCCAACACACTAGTTTCCAATGTTGTGCCATTGTCTGTTGTTCAACAACTTTCCAACGTTGCCAACGTTGTGTCATCGTCGACTATCCTACTGATCTCCAATCTACCAGTTTCCAACGTTGTGCCAGTGTCAGTTGTTCAACAACTTTCCATCTAACTAGTTTCCAGCTTTATCAACGTTGTGTCATTGTATACTATCTAACTAATCTCCAATCTACCAGTTTCCAACGTTGTGCCATCGTCGACTATCCAACAAATCTCCATCGAACTAGTTTATAGCTTTGACAACGTTGTGCCATAGTTGGTTGTTCAACAACTTTCCAACGTTGCCAACGTTGTGTCATCGTCGACTATCCTACTGATCTCCAATCTACCAGTTTCCAACGTTGTGCCATCGTCGACTATCCAACAAATCTCCATCGAACTAGTTTATAGCTTTGACAACGTTGTGCCATAGTTGGTTGTTCAACAACTTTCCATCGAACTAGTTTCCAACGTTGCCAACCTTGTGTCATCGTTGACTATCCAACTAATCTCCAACCTACTAATTTCCATCGTTGTGCCATTGTCGACTGTCCAACAACTCTCCAACTAACAAGTTTCCAACGTTGCCAACGTCGTGTCATTGTTGATTGTTCAACAACTTTCCAGCGAACTAGTTTCCAACGTTGCCAACGTTGTGTCTTTGCTGGCTGTCAACAACTATCCAATCAAACGTGTCTCCAACGTTGTGACATTGTCGACTGTCCAACAACTCTCCAACTTACTAGTCTCCAACGTTGTGCCATTGTCGACCGTCCAACAAATCTCCAACAAACTAGTTTCCAACTTTGTCAACGTTGTGCCATTGTCGGTTGTTCAACAACTTTCCAGCGAACTAGTTTCCAACGTTGCCAACGTTGTGCCTTTGCTGGCTGTTCAACAAGTATCCAATCAAACGTGTTTCCAACGTTGTGACATTGTCGACTGTCCAACAACTCTCCGACTAACAAGTTTCCAACGTTGCCAACGTCGTGTCATTGTTGATTGTCCATCATCTTTCCATCAAACTAGTTTCCAACGTCGATTCAACGTTAATCCATCAAGTTTTCCCAACGTCCAACGACTTTCAAGTTTCCAACGTGGAGCCAACGTTGGCTTGTTACCTGGGTACGTGAGTAAAATATGGCAGATTTACTACACAAGTTTTGATTACTGCTCTCAAAAAGGTGCTCGGCCCATTAGAGAAACAGTCTTGAATAAATGAAATGTTATAATCATGTGACTGCACAATTAAAAATGAATGTCCTGTATTATGTTCATTTTTCGAGCGATATGGGAAGAGTCTTACGTAATACCAAGTAATTTGCATACCCACATAAACAACGAAACGTTCACGCATGGGATAAAGCCATCCTTCCCTCAGCTAGCCATGGTCCATGCCTCAGCTCACGACACACGCAGAGCTCTAGAGTCATATGTTCTTATTCTATTCTCAAGTACATGTATGATGTTCTGGATCGCACATATTTTATTCTGGTGCTACACTTTCGCTTTATCTTCATGTAATATTAAAGTACATCGCCCCAAATTTGCCACGTTACTACCATCCCGGCGAGGAGGAGTCAGTAAGTCTGCATTTTTCTTATCTTAGATGGTCTGTACATATCTTTCGTTGCGCTATCAGAATCTGTTTTTCTTCTTTCATACTACTTTCTCTGCTTCGACTAGAAGTAGAACCGTCAAGGCACTATAGAAAAGAGCCAGCAGAGAACATGCGCTGCATGTAATGTTTACAATTCTCAGTGCATGCCGGCCGGAGCGGCCTTGCCCCCATTCACTGTTGGTTGATTGACAGTTCTCGCTTGCGTGTCCGTTACGATCTCAACGCAGAGGGAGGCATACAATTTTATTTTCAAATCGGGATGTCACAGTAATTTGGGAAGTCGTCTAGTAGACGAGTTCTAATATAATCACATTTTCCTACCTACTAAAAACTTTTCATTCAAAATAAAGATGATTTCTAGGGTTTCTTAGAACAAGTACATAAACTCATAAACATAATTCATCTTAATTTGAGAATTTTTTAAATCAGCTTCTCACAATGTTAAACGATCCCTTTAACTGTCCGAGTTGAAAAGAATATAAATCTTTAACCTTCAAGACTTTATTTTTCAAAAACAGAATATTTGTATGTGCCCTGAATTCTGCATGACTAATAATACGAATCACTCTTTTTTGTAATATAAAAAGTCTATTAATTTGAGAATTCGCTGCGTTACCCCATGCAACAACTCCGTAATTCAGATAAGGTAAAATTAACGTTGAATATAATGATAACAATATATGATGGGGTAAGAAGTGGCTTAATTTTCTAATGACACCAATGTTGCGAGCAATGATTTTACAAATATTATCAATATGTGTTTTCCAAGAAAGTTTTTCGTCAATGATCAGTCCCAAAAATTAAGTAGATCGCACTCTTTGAATAACAGTATCATTTAAAATTACATCTTTTGGTACAATCGTAATCTTGTTGCTAAATAGCATGTAGCTAGTTTTTTCTAGGTTAAGAGAGAGTTTGTTAGCTGTTATCCAATTAGAAACATTTTTTAGTTCGTCATTGAATATTTGCGTCAATTGCTCTGGGTCGGGGTGCGACAGAAATATATTAGAGTCATCAGCAAAAAGTATAAATTGAAGCAATCTTGATGACATATCAATATCATTTATATAAGTAATGAACAAAAGTGGGCCAAGAATGCTGCCCTGTGGAACTCCACAAAGGACAGGTTTACGTTCAGAAATATTACCATCAAGTGAAACGAACTGTGAACGCCCGGTTAGATAATTCTTGAACCACTTTAAAAATGTAATAATCTCATAAGCCCTATTGAATAGTGCGAGCTGAATTTTTTTGGAATTTCATGTATTTTGTCCTGAAAATTGAATATTCTGAAAATTGAATATTCTGGGCAATGTTTGTGAACCTGAACAAGATGCGTACATGTATATACCTTGGGGGGGGGGGGGCAAAACGCCGATGTTCTAACAGTCATTTCTTAGCTTTATTCTTATAAAACATCATTTAAAAATGTAATAATCTCATAAGCCCTATTAAATAGTGCGAGCGCGATGCGCGAGCTGAAAATTTTTGGAATTTCATGTATTTTGTCCTGAAAATTGAATATTCTGGGCAATGTTTGTGAACCTAAACAAGATGCGTACATGTATATACCTAGGAATTTTTTAATATGGGTTCTGGCTTGATCTAAAACTACAGTTAAGGACGATTTGCAGTTAGCCATTAAGACGATACATTCATACATATTTCAACTTTTAGATAATGCGAGCGCGAAGCGCGAGCTGAAATTTTTTTGACATTCCGACCTAAAAAGTTGACATTCTAAACATTTTTTTAAATAAACGGTAGAGGTTTAAAACTGAACAATTGATGCGAGCGCGAAGCGCGAGTTGAAAAAATTGAGATTTCAGACCTAAGATGGGAGGGGTCCGACCACTTGACCGAAGGCCTGCGAGGCCCGCGAGACCGTTTTTTTTTTTACTTCATCAGGTGTCGAGTGGTTTAAGGCGCCTCGTTATGCCTGTTATCAGAGGGGGAGTGGGCAGAGCCAAATATTTCCCGGTAACTCCGTCTAGAATTAGTAACATAGCTAGGATTTCAGTTTAGGGGCGGGAGTGAGCACGGGAAGCGCGCTCCGGGGGGGGGGGTGCAGCTAGGGAGTGTGAGTGTCCCCCGCGAGAAGCCTGGAAGCTACGACGTTCCTGTAAATCGTTCCTTGTCTGTTTCCGCTCATCTTAATACGTCCTCTGCCTGTTTTCGGGGGGGGGGTGAGCCAAAACATTTCCCGGTAACTTAGTCCAGAAGGATTTCATTTTAGGGGGCGGTAGTGAGCACGCGAAGTGGCGAAACACTTAATATGGGTACCCGGCAGGAATAATTCCTTGCATGCACTGAGCGCCGGTGATGGTAGCTCGAGCTAAAGCCGGGGTAATAATAGCAGCGCTTTGTATCCTCTGGCAAAAAGCGCTTTATAAATTCAGCTATTATTATTATTATTATTACTAATACTGCATGAGCGCGCGCAAGGCGCTCCCTATAATGGGGAGTTTTCCCCCTTCTGCGCAAAGCATGGAAGCTCCGACGTTTTCTTCGAATTGTTCCTTGTCTGCTCCCGCTCCTCTTACATTCTCTGCCTGTTATCGGGGGGGGGGGCGGGGTAATTCCCGGTAACTAAATTTAGAATCAGTGGCGTTGCTAGGATTTCATTTAAGGGGGCGGTGGTGAGCACGCGAATCGTGCGAAACACTTAATGCGCGCACGAAACGGCTCTCTAGGGGGGGGGGGGGGGTCCAGAGAGGGGGTGTTTCCGCTACTTACAGTATAAACTTACGTTGCTTAATTTCACCGACACTACTTGATCATTAACTCTTCTCATTTAACGTTTATTTTTATGGCAATTCTGCTTCACGATCTTGTGCATTTAATGTTTAACAAGAAAACTGGAATATTATGGAAATACATACACCTGGAACATTGAACCTTCATTATGGGCAATCCTATCGTAGCATTTTTGTTTTCTCATTTAAACAGAAAAATAAGAAGAACAAGAAGGTGAAAATTCTAAAGAAAAGAACGTATATTAATCTGTCACTCAAATAGAAGTGCCGGTTTAAATCAGTTTTCCTCCGGGAAGCCTGTCCTCGGGAGAATGGTCCTTCGGGGGAGTTTTCATGGGGGGGGGGGAGGGGGGTCTCGATCCCTCCGGAGGAGTAGTCCTCTCGGGGAGTTGTCCTAAAACCCATTTTTCATTGTTGTTGTTACTATTTTTGTTATCATAAAATCAGCAGCAGCAGCAGTGGTAGAATTAGAAGTAGTAGTAGTAGTAGTAGTAGTAGTAGTAGTAGTAGTCGGAGTCGTAGTAGTCGTAGTAGTAGTTGTGATAAACCTAATATTTTTTCTATTGTCGTTTTTATTCACCACTATTATCATTATCATTATACGATTACTGATATTCTTTTTTATACTTTTAATATAGAGGAAGCGTGAAAGAGGAAGGACATGCACAAGATAGATAGGAAAGAGGAAAAAGAAATCCAGATGAAGAGAAAAATTGTTTCATTTTATGTTTTCGAAATATATTTTTAAGATATAAAAGGCAGTTCATGTGTATATCCCCATGGTCACTTGTACGGTAATTAGTATTCTTTCTTATTTTTTTTTTTTCAACAAAAGTACATACTGATGAAAGAAATATTACGTACATCACAAATTTCAGATGTTAGTATTGAACAAAGAGGGGAAACAAATTATAATCCATCGACCAAATCATGTGATAAGAACATTAAATTTTAATAAACGGAACATGTTTCAAGGTTCACACATCATCATCATCAGTCTAAAATCATAAACAGAGTCATTTGTATTTATGCATTTTGGATATTAGGAAAATTTTACTTTTGGAAATAAATGAATATGATATTAATGTTGTAGTATCCTGATAAATGTTACTTTACTGCAATCGCATATTCATCTAATAGTATCAATGTCTAATTATTTATATTAAAAAGTTGATTTCATAATAAAAATTCAAGTAGAGGTAATTTTCAAGAGTGAAAAGTAGAGCTATAACGATATATTATTGTTTAAAGATTCCCGTGATGTTTATTTAATAGGCAACACATTGGTATCCATGTGTAAAATGAAATGGTCATTTTGTTGTTGTTCTATTGAAGACAAGATACTGCATGTTAATTGATCAGGTATTATTAACTCAATCAACTTTTTCACCACAAAATAGTATTAAGTATGTGACTTGTACGTGTAGCAATGTAGTAAAAATGGACAATAATATGGCGATTTGTATGATGTGAAGGGCTATGTCAGGTAGAGCTTAGCAAATTTATTTGAGGTTTGTAATAGTTAAAATGGGGGGTTTCAGTTCTTTTTATTATTTTTCAATAATATCTTATATAATTTCATCGGTGTAACTTATTTGGTTTAATATAACCTAGTTAAAAAGTTAAAGTTAGGTTTGAAATGGAAAATAAGTGGTTTACTTAAGGAGCTAAATGGTTGCTAAGGAAAGGTATGTTGCTAGGCAACAACGTCTGAGAAAATGTTCATAAAGTTCATGCGAAGTTATTTTTCAGTAATTCTTCTTACAATCTTTAGTGAATCTATCCTTTGAAAGTAAGAAAAAATACCTGATAATTTAAATTAATGAGTAAAAAATCAGAGTTCCCAATAAATATTCAGTAAGTATTCAAAATGGGCGTGGCTTATTCAAGGCTGATTTCCATGGTGATGCTACACATTACGGCATTTTTAATGCCCAATTCCGAAAAAAATCAGAAAATTTTCTTTAATTTGATGTATGATTTTGCTTTGATCCAGCCGGGGGGATTAAAGTCAAGAAATAAGCCACTTTTTGGCTTCTGGCCGCTCACCTATTTTGCACACTCCGCGTGCTCACTACCGCCCCAAAAATGAAATCCTAGCAAAGCCAGTGGCGTAACAGGCGGGGGGGGGGGGCAGGGGGGCAAGCTGCCCCCCTGGCGGATTTCACCGGGAAAATAAAATTAAAAAAACGGGGAAAAGAGAAAAGGGAGGGAGAAAGAAAGGGAAAGGTGAAGGAAAGGGGAAGAGAAAAGGGGGAAAAGGAAAGGGGAAGAGAAAAGGGAAAATAAAACGAAGATTTTTTTTATGAAAAGGGAAGGAATTAAGCGGTAAAAGGAACGAAAGAAGAACATTTGAGAAAGAACAAATCATTCCGAAATAGGCCTATGTAATGCAATAGCATGATGGGAAATAAATCAAAAGATGACGAAGTGGCAAACAATAGCGGTTAACGAAGGTAGAATGGAATTAGTCAAAAGCTAAATTGGAAAACAAGGAAATGGGACAAGAAAAAAACCTTAATAACACGACCGGGGGCGTTTCATCAAACAATTAGTCGGTGGTTTTCTCCGACTAATTGTGATTGATGAAACACCCCCGGGCTGCCGAGGATTGAAAGTAAAGAGCGGGAAGAAAGATGGACAGTATCCAACATTGTGCTATAAGCTTGTTAAATTTTATGCAAATAAGCTACCGGGGCTTTGCCCCCACGCAGTAGGGGCTCTTCATCTATAACATTCAAATGGCTCTATAACGCCCCCCCCCCCTTGTAGGGACCCTTCCTACATTAAGCTTTACGTTCAATCACTGGCATATAGGCGCGGGGGGCTTGGTTCCACACGCAAGAGGAAATAATTATAGGAGACAACGTATAATGAAATTAATGGCAACAATGAAATGTGTTATTTGCTGAATATAATGGAAAAATCTATCACATAATTAAAATTTAATTTCAATAGGCACTTTTTTGCAGCTCGCTTTGCTCGCTGGCGACTTGTTACAATTTTTCCCACATTGCTTTGTTTTGCCCCCTCAAAATATTTGGTTCATTACGCAACTTGGTTGAATAAATGTGTTGTGTAAAATATATACCCGCGATTTGATTAAAAAATAGCGGCAATCTGCGAGGTTTAAATGGCTTTGATATCAAGACCCCAACCGCATTGCACTGTCGTAAATGAGTATGGAAGGGTTGGGCCATGGCCCCTAAAGTTCTACAACCAAGAGCAAAAAAAAGGGAGGAAAGTAAAGCAAATGAAAAGTGAAGAACATGATTTTATTTACTGAATATAATGTCAATAAAATATCTCAAAGTTAGATTCTCATGAAAAGGTGATTTTTTCGCGCTCGCTTCGCTCACTCGGGACTTATATTAAGCAGCTTTTTAGCACATGCGCCATACTGTGTCCCTTGTTTTTTTTGTGCTCTTCACGCTACTGCCGCAAAGAATCCTGTTCACAGTGGGGTACAGACCACCAAAAAAAGGAATGGAAAGAGAGAAGAATGAAATATATTATTCTCTGGATATCATGTCAAAATCTATCACAAACTTGGATTTTTATATTAAAAATGTCAAAATTTTTGCTCGCTTGCAACTTAAAAAAAAAATAAAATTCTGCCCGATACGCAATATCTGGCCCTCTCAAAATCGTCACCTCATTACGCCTGTTCATACCATGATATGACCGACCCCTGTTATGCCGCTGAGCAAAGCCACTGATTCTGGACTTAGTTACCAGGAAATTGTTTGCTCTGCCCTGCCCCCCCCCCTCTGATAACAGGCAGAGGACGTATTAAGATGAGCGAGAGCAGATAAGGAACAATTCAAAGGAACGTCGGACCTTCCGCGCTTCTCGCGGAGGGTGGGGACACTTCCCTCCCTGCAACCCCCCCCCCCGCCCCCCGGAACGCGCTTCTCGTGCTCACTACTGCCCCCCTAAACTGACACTGAAATCCAAGTTATGCCATTAATTCTAGACGGAATACTGGGAAATATCTGGCTCTGCCCCCTCCCCCTCTGATAACAGGCACCTGTTACGCCGCTGCAACAAGGCGCCTTAAACCACTCGACCGCGGCACCCGATGAAGGGGGGAAAAGTCGGTCTCGCGGACCTTCGGCCTCGTGAGCCTTCGGTTTCGCGGGCCTTCGGTCTCGCGGGCCCTCGGTCTCGCGGGCTGTCACCTCGACGAATTAGTGGACGAGATCGAGCCCCCAATGATGGCATGAATTTTGACCAATCATGTCGGTAGAGAACCGGCGGCAGCTGGGGTCGTTATCTCGTCACCGACGACAGGACTAACTGTAAAATTTGTATGAAATAATTCAAAGAATTTCAATAACAGATGAGTGCATATAAAGCAACACATTCTTAATAACAAAATACACTTCCTGTGCAAAGGGCTGTGCACTTGCACAAATCTATTCATTAAAGAGTGTGTGTGTGTGTAGTTGAGTTTTGTCAGACGTGTATCAATCAGATATGATTATTTACGTCTGGGACCGACCTTTAACGTCACCATCCGAAAGACGTGACCAGGGCTCGAACCTCTGCATCAATTTGTAACTTCCCCACATAGCTTGGATTACAGGCGCACGCCACAACGCCCAGTTACAGAGAACTGTATATAACTATTTATACACTTGCATCCGCCTGATCTTGTACGTACCCGAACGTTTCCAGCGCTTGCTTTTGAAATATTTAAAACACATGTACTTGTCTATAGGCCTACCCTAACCTGGACCAAGTAAATATTTTAAACACATGTTTAAACTCTAACTGAAACATATCTATAATTACATTAAATTTATTTCCTGACAATAGATTTTGTATTTATAATCATAAAAATATTCGTATTCCCCTTTGGCATTTATTAGTCTCATAGTAATGTTGATGAAACAGTAGAATGATGAAAAAGGCATCTCATATCCCGTTTATTGTAGAGACACATCTGCCGGCCTGCACCTTAAAATGCTGCATATCAGTTCTCATAATTTCATTAAAGGACGGTCCACTCCAACAAAAAGTTGATTTGAATGAAAAAATAAGAAAAATCCAACAAGCATAACACTGAAAATTCCATCAAAATCAGATGTAAAATAAGAAAAAAAGTTATGATATTTTAAAGTTTTGCTTAATTACACAAAACAATTATAGTTTATACGCACATGCCGGTCGTTACTCACTCACTCACTATATTTCTTTTGTATCTATTATTATATGAAATATTATGATTTTCTCCTCATTGTCCTGTGAAACAAGAGTTTTATTTCTCCCTGAGCATGTGGAATTACCATTGTTTTACATTTTCTTATTGTCAAGTCTGCAAAAAATTGAAATATTGTATAATTCAAACAATAAAACACAAAAGAAATAATGAGTGAGGGACAGCATGTGACCAAATCGTGCACATACCTATTTTGTGAAAAATAAGCGAAACTTTAAAATGTCATAACTTTCTTATTTCACATTCGATTTTGATGAAATTTTCAGCATTATGCTCTTCTGATTTTCCTTTATTGATTCAAATCAAAATTTTCCTGAGGTGGACTTGACCTTTAAAAATGACATTCAGTTATGGACAATGCGTTATCATTGGTAGCTAGATTATGATTAGATCTGATATTAGGGTTTCATATCTATACTTTATTTTTGTAGCATATCGCCATCTTTCTATTTTTTTCATTTTATGGATGCATAACGATATCAATATTGATTATTGCCATCAGCTTCCTTCTCGTCATAATCTTCTCCTTCATTTCAATCGAATTGATCTCATAAGAATTGATTTCATGCTATAAAATAAACAACAAATTTGAATCGAAAGCGCGTGTATATAATTGGTATGTTCATTCATTCGGTCCGAGTTTTTGTATATGGTGGTACAGTTGAGGCCAGAAGTTTACATACACCAAGGAAATTCAAATAAAAGTTGACACTTGCCAAACATCATGAAATTTACTGTATCTTATAAAATTTTGTGCTATCATGACGAATTTGATATCAAACAAACGAGTATGTCATGCCCCATTAATCACACTGCTTTGTCATCAGGAGCTGAAAAATATTTAGGTGTCATATTTTCCCAAAAATCTTCATATCTTAGACAAATTAAAAATAAAACTTGACCAAAACATTTCATATTTGTGCTAGTTACTTCTCAACACAAACATTTCAGATAACATTTTTGTTTGTTCAGTGGTGGCATATCATGATAGAATATGAAATATAAATCATAGATTTGACATTTATATAAATCATAGATTTGACATTTATATATTTCTATGAAAAGATATTTGAAAATATGATAACAAAATTCTTCAAAAAAAATCCACCTGAAAAATACTTTAATTCCAGTGGCATTCCAATCAAGTAAAAGAGCTTAATACGCCCTTTCATTTGATACCAAAATTGTCAAGGTAGTATTTATATTTCTGAAGACATAGTAAATTTCACGATGTTTGGTAAGCGAACAAATTTCACTGAATTCCATGTGTGTATGTAAACTGTTGGCCTATAAAGCCACGGGTTACACCAAAACCGAATTCTCCCGAATAAATTCGGGCCGATTCTAGCCGAAATCGGCCTAAGTCGGATGGTTTCGTTGGATTCGAATGTTCCCGAATCCTTCTTGAATTTTCTCGCATGCGCGGCGGGAGAACAGAATACTTCCAAAACCATCCGACGTGTATTCGGAATTTCGGATGAATTCGCAGCTGATTCGGTTCCGGTATAACCCTAGCTGGAAATTTTACATGTAGTATGACAACTGACATAAAAAAGAGTAATTAACAGAATTGAGATTGAGGGCGTATGTTAAAACGGAGATATAAATACCATGCTATGTTGAAGCCTAAATAAATGGGGGGGGGGGGGGGGGGGGGCTTGGGCAATGCATTGGGCTGATTCAGCTCGCACTAAGTGTGCTTCCTATATCGTTTAGAGAGATACAACATAATAATTGTTATATAGGTTCTCATGCATACTTTATTCATAAATAATTTGTTGAAACGTTTGAAAGTAAAACGTTCAATTTCGCGCTCAAGTTATATCCCAGTAATATATATCAGTGTTCACAATACAACATGTGCTTGTCATGCCACAGCATATCAAACAAATTCTCAGCTCCCTTCGCATTAACTTCAGTGACTTCATGTACACGCTCTTCATGTATTCCTACACTGTTTTGTAGATAATTTTACAAAAAATATCACATTAGGTTTAACACTCGCCGTCCCACTTCCATTGACGAGTAGATACCATGCGTGACCAAAAAAAAAACCACCCAAAGACGATATCTTTTTCAAGATCGGGCACGTTACGTACGTAACGTAATAAGGGTGTCAAAACACTAAAATAATGAAAAAAGGTATACATTTCGCTAGGAAAACTACATGTTTACGGTCCAATTTGCAAGGGTGTAAAAAGACTAAAATACATCATAGGATGTATTTTGCCCCAACACTTTGTGTGTAGGGTCCGAATTGAGCGACTCAGGAGTGTTTGGGGATACTAAACCCAATGAAAGTAAAGGTAAAGCTGACGTCCGCGATCACGTCCGTGACATAACAATTAAGATATATCGTTGTACTTGTTTAGTGGGTCACTCAGGGAATACTTGTCAAGGCCCGGGGGCACTTCCATTGACGAGTGGATATCTTGCGCCACCATGGGGTCTCGAAAAGCACCTTAAACAAGTATTTTCCATATTCTGAAAATGCACCCATAATTAACAAGACTTTGCGTGTGAAACCATACCCTTAACAAGTTTTGGAAACAAAACGATACCATTGGCAAGTATTCCTTGAATGGAACTCCTAAACAAGTACATCGATATCTTTATTGTTGTCACGGACGTCGGTCGTCAGTTTTACCATGGATGCTACTTACCTCCATCCCTACAGGGTCTATAGTAGGACTGCCCCACCTTTCACACCTCGCGCAAATCGGACACTAAACACGTAGTGTTTACTGTACGGGCGAAAAGTACATCCTTTATACAACATTTTTGTCTTTTTTATACCCTCGCAAATTTGACCCTAAACGAGTAGCTTTCCTAGCGAGATACCCTTTTTTCATTATTTTAGTGTTTTTGACCCCCTTTATTATTACGTTACTTACGTAACGTGCCCTATCTTGAAAAATACATAATATTGTTACGTGTTTTTTGTCGCGCATGGTATCCACACGTCAATTATTAAGCAATTATTAAATGCCCCCTAAATTTCAGCTCGAGTGCACACTTCGTATAGGGAGTGACTGCCACACTAGCTTGGCTTTCTGACTATAGCAAACACCCCCCCCCCCCTCCCAACAGCCTTCAGCCTCTTCGAGCTAGCAGACGAAAATGTTGGGAATTTACCCCCGCTCTCCTCCATTGGAAAATGCTCGACTCCCCCCCCCCCCCCACACTTTTTTTTTCTCTCAAAATCTGATCCCCCGCGCGGCCTAAAAAAAAAAAAAAAAATTTTACGGGATATTGATATATTAAACCAACCTCTTCTAGGTTCGGGGATGGCACGAATATGCCTCCGACTGCCCTGGAGGTCGGGTGTAGCGCGAGAGGGGGGCAGATAGGTCCGTGGTCGAATCAATTGCGGTAGGAAGGTGCCATGACATGACACAGTATAGAGCAGCGAATGAGTATTCGAAGGACCACATTATTTTTCCCGCACTCAAATCCTCTGGAAAGTATACACAACACACGCAAGCAGCAACACTATACTCATCTCAGATGATCCTTACAGGCGGCCATTGGGCCCAGAAAATCTCGGCTCGCAAGAATGTAAGTTGAATACAGTCTTTGTTATGATATTTTGATGTTTATGCATTTTGAATGTGAAAGTGAATGAATTTTGATTATGTATGTTCCATATACAAATGGTTTGTTCGATGACATGGTCATACTACACTTCTGGCCATGGCCATGAGGCATGACTATATTATTAAAGCAAAATACCAATAACAGTCTTGATTTGCAATGTCTGTGGTATGAAATAATGATACAGAGCCTTCACTAAGGCGAATTTTGCTGTATTAGCATATTTAAATTTTGCAATATGAAGATTATTCACTGGGCAGCATAGCATCATACTCATAGAGTGGAGGTTAGGATGTTCGCATGCACATACACACAAAAAATTTGTAACGTGATTATTCAGCGTTCCTGTACGAGAGTTGCACGCAGACATCGATAACCATCTCCCTAATGAAATTTCCCTGTGCTCCTTCCAATACACTATGAATGCCTTTTCCTTCCCAGACTGCGTATATACATAGCGATATGATGCGATAATTTTCAGGCATGCACGCGAACGCGAATGTCACACTTACTGCACGTGTATTGTCAGAGTAGAGCATGGTGAATATTACTTTGATTATATACCGGGATTATTATCATTGCAGGTTATAATGTAGAATGTGATTTATATGACCCCCACCCCATCTACCTTACTCTTTTGTTTAGGAAATTGATATACCTTTGGTGTAGGCCCAATTGAAGCAGAATGTTGCATGAAATATTGGTGATATTGTATCATATTCAGCGATTTGTTTTCCAAGGGGTCGTAACATAAAGCTTAGCAATGGTCGTCGAACATTTTTCTACGATTTCTTCCATTGACTACAATGTACAATCAATCGTGGAAATCGAGAGTACGATTATTCGCTAACCTTTGGTGCTTTGCGCTACTCTCTTCACCAAGTTAGCGTGGATGTGTCTCCCAACGACATATTGCTGACCCAACTATTCAGATTAAGATTTGTCTTACGGGACCCAGGTCATTAATTTTCTCTACATCCATCCATAAACGTCAGTCCTTTCGGGTTCACTTGACCTGTATGTATATCGTTGACGTCAGAGAGAACGATCTGTTCTGAACCATAATCCCCATAATTATGACTGATTAGTCCAGAATTCGAGTCTTGAGAACAGCCAAAGGGCTGAGATTGGTGTGTATATACTGCACTGAGTAAAGAGAAATAAAATCACCCGCACATAATTATTGCACATGCACTGCTTTATATACTTAGCTATCGACATGATCGATATCCTAGGCTATGAGGACATGTATTTCGAATACAGTCTCGCCCCTGTCATGGTTTGAGCGGAAGTTGTAAATTTCTGGAATGCAGTATCATATCGCCCATATTTGGAATGAGAAATCCGAGTACGACACATGAATGCCACGAACTTCATATCATTTGGATTTATATATCGCTGTACCCAATTTTATTTTTCTCAAATACACCCCTTTTTATAATGTGATGTAAGTGGCATTTCACACTCTTTGGGGGAAGAAAAAAACGTATTTTAAAGATAATTAATTCGCTCCTTGCAACAATACACTTGTATGTTTTCCACCTTCAAGTAGATGATATCATGTGTTAAGATAAAACGGACCTATACGTTAAGTGAGGATGTAAATAACATTTAAAAGATGGAACAAAAAAATATCCACTTCAGTATGTTTCAGATGTTGACCCATAACCTACCAGTCCCTATTCCCTCCACTGCTAATTACAAAACTAATCAATCATTCATACCATCACAATTGAAATGTTTGCTATTCTCATCAATATCATAATTATTGCATTGATATAAATCATATTGCTTCTGCTAAATTATTATAACCCTAATAATAATTAATTATTATTAGAATAGTAATTATTAATTACTAATAAATACTAATAATAATAATAATTATAATGATTGTTATTGTCATAATCATATTTTCATTTCCATTATCATCATTATTATCTTCAGGGCAATTATGATGACTATTCTATTGTATTACCTGTCATTAATCATTTAATGTAAATATTATTGTGATCATTACTATTATCAGATCACGATTATCATGAAAATTAATCTTTTGTGAGGGACATTAATTTCTTCCAGTAGTTATAAATTACTAGGCCCTGCAGTATTACTTTGTAAATGTCAATCTATGCAATACTGATACTGATGACAAAGTGTGCCGTTCATTTGTTTTGCTGATATTTGTCTTGCCTGCATAGCAGAGCGAGACTATAGGCGCCGCCGCCGACGGCGGCGGCGACGAGGGCGTCGTCAACCTTGAAATCTTAACTAAGGTTAAGTTTTTTTAATGTCATCATAACTTAGAAAGTATATGGACCTATTCCATGAAACTTGGACATAAGGATAATCAAGTATTACTTAACATCCTGACAGAGTTTCTGGTCACACTACCAAGGTCAAAGGTCATTTAGGGTCAATGAACTTAGACCATGTTGGGGGAATCAATATCGAAATCTGAACCAAGGTTAAGTTTTTTAAATGTCGTCATAACTTCGAAAGTGTATGAACCTAGTTCATGAAATTTAAACATAAGGGTGATACCGTGATAGTGTATCAATGAAGATCCTGTCTGAGTTTCAGATTACAGGACTAAGGTTAAAGGTCACATGGCCATGCGTTTTATGTTGGGCCCGCAAATAGGTGGTATCGTTACATTTGCGCGACAAGCACAGAAATGATTAATGGTAAAAAAATTGAAATACATGTGCTACATGGGTACATTTGGTATCAAATTAAAGGGAATCCTTATAGCAATTACTTTAAAGAAAAAGAAGTACCTGAGATTACTTCATTTACCAGTAATCAGCAATTATGTAACATCAATTGGCCATTTTGGCATGGTGGTAGACGAGGGGAGCATAAATTTGTATTTCATTAAAAAACTAAATATTTAAAATCACAGTACCTAAATGTGTAATAGTTTGGGGGCTCATTGTCTTATTTTTTAGTCATAAGTGGGTCGAAATTCAAATTTTGATTTTAAAGGATACCTAATTAAGCTAATTAGTATAATTAATGGATGTAAATCATGAAATAAACACGATTGACATTGTGGCTGTCTGATGTAAAGAAAATGATGAGAGAAAAAATATAGTTGTGGGTTTACACCTCCAATAGAATTTAGAAGTTGCAAACATTTCTAAAGGGAAAGCACAAACTAATTAAAGACTTCAGAGAGAAATCAATCTATTGTTAAATATTACCTCATGGTTTCAATTTCGACAGTGTAGACTGACATTGATTACTTTGATGTGTCCGAATCTTCAGATTATTCTCCAGTACACGCCTTTAATGCATTTTTGATTGCTGAAAACTTTTTTGTAGCCAGGCCTGTTTGTAGCAATAAAGCCCCCATCTGATGCCACATGTACTCTTTTTTCTTAATGTTACATCACATTGCATCTATGAATCAGTAGATTACACATATTTGGCTAGCACAAAAGTTTTCAGAGAATATTTATCCAAATTATCAAAAAAGTACTTGAGAATGACACTGGTACAAAGATTACACTGAATAGAGGCAATTGTACCCATAGAATGTGTTTTGTATTGGCATTGATATTCAACCTAGGACCAAGAGACCATATCCTGCAGAATGTCGGAGAAAGAGGATATAATATTTAAAATATAACACTATAGAATAACATAATTGAAGTATTTTTGCCAGGTGCAAGATAAATGGATTTATTTATAATATGATAGTTTTTTTTTTCACACTAAGTTTAAGCTAAAGCAGGAATATGAGATGTGTTCAATGTGCATTGATATTTTTCCTATATTTACGTTAAATCTGACTCTCAGTTGTCAACCTTTGGTCCACCGGTCTTTGAGCCAAGAGATGACAAATACCACGATTTGAGTCAAATAAAATCATTTTTTATTCATAATAACCACAGTAGATATATTATAATATACTGGTAAGCGTTTGCAAGTGTATGTATGCAACTAAAGGCAAGACTACATAATATTTTAGGGGTAAATCAAGTATTGTTACATTTTTACCCGAAAAATTGTGATGTGAAATTTTGTCTTAAAAGATGATCGCGCAAAATTATTTTGGTAAAAGTTATCCCTAACAAGTTATATATCATTGGAAAGGCCTCACTCTTAATAGTTGAAATATGCATGTTATTTTCCTATAGGATGTAAAGTTTTTCTGATTCTAAGATTTATTGGGAAGCATATTTTTTCACAGTTTTCCACATATTTTGACCCTTAACTTTTTGTGACATTACCCTATGCCTTTTCTGATTGCATTTTTGAATTCCTAAGACAATTTCCTTTCAGAATATATATACTTTTATCAAGTTTTATGGGTATAGGATGTCAAACAGAAGAAAAAAAAATGATAATGTATGAAACGGTGCGATTTTGGAGGAAAATTTGAGTTGTAGTGGAAATGGGCCCAACTCAAAACGCATGGCCACTTAGGGTCAACGAACCATGTTGGGGTATTTGTGGAATTGTCATCATAACTTTAAAATTTTATGGATCTAGTTGATGAAACTTAGACATAAGAGCAATTAATTATCACTGAATATCATGTGCGAGTTCCATGTCACATGACCAAGGTCAAAGGCATTTAGGCCTTCAGGGTCAACGAACTTTGTGGATCTAGTTCATGGAAACTTGGGACATAAGAGTAACTATGTATCCCTGAATATCTTGTGCGTGTTGCAGGTCACATGACCAAAATCAAAGGTCATTTAGGGTAGTAGTCACTAGCGTAACTACGGGGGGGGGGGGCAGGGAGGCAGTCTGCCCCCCCCCCCTGACGAGCCACAACCCATGCAAAGGACGTATCCCTGCCCCCCCTGACGAGCTTGAAATACCTTTTTTGCCCCCCTGACGAGCTTGAAGACCTTTATTGCCCCCCCCCCTGACGAGCTTGAAGACCTTTTTTTTTTTTTTTTTTTTGCTTGTCAATTTTTTTTCTGGTACAAAATCCTTTATTTGTGATTGAAGACCTTTAAAGACTTTTTTTTTTTTTGCTTGTCAAATTTTTTGGCGGACGGTTTTGCCCCCCCCCCCCCTGTGGAAAATCCTAGGTACGCCACTGGTAGTAGTAGTAGTAGTAGTAGTAGTAGTATTTATTTCCGTATTAAAAGCATAATTATATACAATAAAATACGATGGATAGCCCACATTCAGCGTGACTGGCACAGTCTTCCGTGGGGTCCAAAAAAAATTAACATTAACATATAAGTTAGACAGAATAAAACCAGATTGAAATAACAGATGTACAGAAGATAAATGAAAATAGCGACGAACATAAATAATTAAAAATACAAATATCAACAGTAAACATATTTAGATAATATAATAAAACACCGCAAAAAAAGAAAATCAAAAACAAAAATGAAGGGGTGCAAACCTAACAGGGAATGGGGGAGAGGGTACGCGAGTCCATGTGGCTACAGATCAACAATCTTAGATTTGAAAATATTAATACTAGGGGATGGTTTAATGTGAGGAGGAAGGGAATTATAAGCCATGGCGCTTTTATACTTGAAGGATCTTTTGAGGTAATTTGTTCTTGGTTTGGGTAATTTAAATGTGGTTCCGAAACGGGAGGGATACGTATGTGGTACTAACTCAAATTCATTTCTTAAATATTTTGGGGATAGATTATTCATGATCTTATACATGAGAATAAGGGAATGATCGTTTTTTCTTTTGCCAATTAAGTTTATATGCATTTCCACAATAGATATATGAGATTCGGGTTTAATCTGGAGTATAATACGGCCTGCTCTGTTTTGTAGTTTTTGAAGGCGGTCTGTGTATTTCCGAAAGGATGCATCGTAAACAACATTACCACAATCAAAGTAGGGGAGGATCAATGAACTATATATTAAATTTCAGATTCGATTCACTTATATATAGGGATCGCCGCAATCTTCCCAGAAAACCGACTAATTGACCTATTTTTTGCAACATGTTGTCTCTATGCAAATTAAAATTCAAATAATCATCAACTATGATTCCAGGTATTTGACATGATGAACTTGTTCTAATGAACTTTGACCGTGTTGGAGGTATTTGTTGAATTGGCATTATAACTTAAAAAGTTTATGGATCTACACATGTACAGTAGTTCATGAAACATAGACATAAGGGTAATCATGTATCACTGGCGTAAATCCGTGTTGATGGGTGGGGGGGATGACTGAAATATTTTGGCATTTTTTTGCACTCATGTTTTTAGATATGCAAGGAATTGTCATTGATATGTCCACAGTGGCGACCGTGGGTCACGGCCTTGGGGGGGGGGGCACCAGCAAAATTTTTGAATGACTGAGTGAGTGACCTAATAGAGACATTTTAAGGACAATGTCATTAAACGGATATGTATCTCACTGATCAAACAATGCGAGCGCGAAGCGCGAGCTGAAATTTTTTTATTTTCACACCTAAAAAGGGACATTATAATAAAATTTGTGTAATCATGATAGGTACCTGTCTCGCTTAACAATGCGAGCGCGAGCTGAAAACTTAGATAATTCAGACCTGAAGTGGGGCATTCTAAGGTTTCTTTGTAGGAATTAACTAGGACCATACATATTTCATTAACCAAATGGTGCGAGCGCGAAGCGCGAGCTGAAAATTTTTGATATTCAGATCAGAAGAAGGGACATTTTAAGGACTGATTTTAGGAATTCAAGAAGAGCAGACATAAAATATCTCACCAATCCACTAATGCGAACGTAATCACGGACAGGAAATGTTTCATATATACGAAGACCTTAACATGGGGCAATCACTTTTGAGTCATGAAAAAGAAGCATATGTCACTACATAAAACAATGATAACTCAAGTGCAAGGAAATATATTTGGTTTATATTGACTTGAAAACGGGATGTTTTAGTACAACAGGATTATATATCTCGTTAAACAGACAATGTGAGCACCAGGAACAATGAAGACGTAGGCCCTGGGCAAATTATGTTTCATAAAGTTATGATAAAAATGTTTCTTATGTAATGTAACTTAACATAGTTATAATATAATATAACATTCTAATGAATAATATTTTCTTCTTTCCCACTACGTTTCTTTTCCTTTCTCCCTCATTTCTCCTTTTCCCCCTTTCCCCGTTTTTTTTTGGTCAGCCGATGGGGGGGGGGGGATGTGCCCCCCATGTCCCCCGTAGTTACGCCACTGTATGTCCATATGGCAAATACCCCTCCAATATTATTATCTTTTTTACCACATGATGGTTTAATGGTTTTATTAGAGATTACATTCAACACATTTTTGACATTCCATCTTAATCCCTTCCCAAAGACCCCAACATTGATGAATTGGAAGAAACGGGGGTTTCTCTTCAATGTTATAATAAGGACATAAGTATTTCGTTTGGAAATGGTGAACTGGCTCTTTATTTGCATTTTATGATTCAATAATATTATTTTATTTGTTAAGCGGTATTTTTTGAAGAATTTTCACCAATAAAACAATTATCTCATGTGATTTTTTTTTCATTTCTTTCGTAAAAAGTGGGGGGGGGGGGGGATGATTGTACAGGCGGCCCATACCTGCCAACCATTCCGATTTTGGCGGAATTATACCGATTTTTTAGCCTCCATTCCGAATTCCGAATTTTTAAACCGAAATTCCGATTTTTTGGTCAATCAATATAGTGTTGAAATTATTGAAACGGCTGTATGATGCGAATAACGCATAAGCGGCTGTAACATACGACTAACGCATAAACAACTGGAGCGCACGGCTAAGTGCTAAGTGCACAGTTCCATTGCAATTGCATGTGAAAATTACGAGCAGCGCGCGGCCGATATTAGCGTTGACTTCCGGAACAAAATGGCGGCTGACATCGGCTCGCGAAAGTGCCAGTTTTCAGGGAGGACACGTTTTCAAAATCCACGAACATCGGAAAAACCGTGAAAAATTCACTTTTTTAGACCCCTTGTTTCCTAACTACGATGTATAGAATTAACGATGGTGATATTTTTGACGCGAAATATGGTGATTTAGTAAGAAAATTTCACTTTTTATTCGAGGTTTTGCCCTTTTCGCCGGATGATTTTGTATTGTGGAATGAGTTAGTGAATGAGTCGTGTTTTGGTGTCTAGAGTGTGTTGGTAATATCATTGATGAGTCTGCTGACCGGCTGCTTAAATTACCCGGCCGCTCGGCCGGCCGCGCCGTGCACATGGGGAGGCTCTGCTGCAGTTACTCAAGTTAGATCTATCCCTACGCAATGTTAAAATTGATCTGTACTTTATTTTTTCGAATAATTGTCAAATTTGTGAGAAAGAAAGGAAATTATCAACTTTCGAGTCAAGTTGAGCCATCGGAGCTGAACGCCAAATCTACTTGCTTCGCTTGCCTAAACTCCCGGCGCCCGAGTTGCTGCGCCTCAGCCTCCCAGTCTCACCGGCGCACCGCAAGTGCAGTGGTGGTTGCGGGTCGGGCGTATGCCGCCGTAAGCTTCGGCTCCGTTTTTGTCATGGCTGAAAATCTGCTTTCTTATGCCAACAAGCACTTATCTAATAAAGTTTATGATATAACCTTGTCCTCAGTCACTACTCCTGTGTGGTGAAATATAAACATGAATAAGATGACAATGTTTGGCTTATTTTGATGCATATGATAGACTTGATATAAATGATAAATATATGTTAGATTTTTTTGCACTCAGTTTTTAATACAGTAGGCCAACTTGAATCTGAATTAATGATACAAAATATCCCTTGGCCCAAAACTCAATTGTATTCTTGAAAATATTTTTTTTCTGATTAAAAAGAGAATCTTTCCAGAAACTTTCCAACAATAGAGGGCCTCACAATTTATTAAAAAAATAAATTATTCCTAAGTCTATATAGATTTCAATGAAAACAAATCACACCTGAATGAAACTGGGTGTATTTTTTGTCACAAACGTGATATCTTCAAGACCTTTGTTTTAATGTTTAATTGACAAATGATATTATATTGCATATAAGTAGACTAACGTTACATGTAGGTCATCCTGTGGTATGGTAAATAGGGTAAATTTGCTTTAAAAGGGGTAGAGAAATGCTAATTTTACATGCAGAAAATGCAGAGTCCCTACCATGGGAGGGGGAAACCATCTCGCGCGCGATCCGTTCGGGGCCCTCGTGGCTTTGATACTGATTTTTTATTATCAAAGGTTGGCAGGTATGCAGGCCATCCCCCCTCCTCGAAAAGTGGGGGGGATATATCCCCCCCATCCCCCCGGGATTTACGCCAGTGTCATGTATGAATGATAGTTTTACATATGTCTGAGGCCACATGATCATGGTCAAAGGTCACGAACCCGTACTAGTTAGTTGAGAGCTCGATATCGCTGTGCCTATTATGCTAGCCGGCCTACGTTTATTTCATGGCGTTGTATACATTGTGCATGTATTTCTAATTTGATTAATCTAGATTCTAGACTCTTGTATTTTAACTGTGTATAAAATTCCCCGCGTGTAGAACGATGACTTCCGGCGTGCTATCGTAGCTCGGGTTCACACCGGCAGAGATAGCGCGATCTAGCGCGCGCTATCTCTCGTGGACCACCCCCAAGAGGTGCTCAGTGGCTCTTGTTTGATCTATTTATCTATTTTGCTAACGAGACACTCCCTTTAAATCCAATTCAGTATTAACATCATGCCAGGGGTCCAGCTGCGGATCTTGACGATGCTTAATTCACTTAAGGACTCGATTGTGAATTGAACTCGATTTTGAGTAGAATTCAATTCTCACTGAGGTGAATAGGAACCCGATTTGATAATGTAAAGCAATACTAATTCTTAGTTTCCCTTTAAAATGGATCTACTTTACATGGACAGTGATTGCGTAACAGTAAAACATAATCTGAGACTAATCGAACAGGATATGGATAAGCATTACTAATAATGAGTGCAACTTTCGATTCATACATGTGTTGTTTATAAGTACTCATATTGCATGCATATCGGGCGGTTCATGTATCTCTCTATTCCTACCACATAATTTTGCTGGCACAGTGGCATCACACATAGGCCTACAACATGCTGCATGCCGGAACTTTTGGGGGAGGGGTAGAGGTATGGAGGTGTTGTAATTGCAGGAAATGTATTTGCAAACAATTGAAAGTTTTGAAACCTTCAAATGCAAATCTACAACATTAATGATACGGGTAAATCTATTTTACCTTGATTCATTTGTACCCGCTGTTGTAAGAAGCGGATCTGAAGTTTCAAAACCTCTATAAAACTTAAGATCGACTTGTAATAATTGATCGCATGCCCATATTGCATGTTTCTTGTAAGGCCCTACCCATACTTCCAGCAATGCACCAATTATGAATTTAATGCAAGTCACAGTGTCAAGCCTCAATGCCAACATCATCTGTTATAGGTCCAAGCCAAACCACGCCCTTTTATTATTAAAACGCTATTCAGTAATAAAAGCACAAGTCAGTTCCATGAACATTATATCAGAGTGAAATTGCAAATAGCGTTGAAGATCCTCTCTTTTTGTATATTGAAATTGAAATTGAAATGGTTTATTAAGAAAACTTCATCGCAGCCTTAGGCTGAATTGCGAAATTCTGTACAAGGTAAAATACAAAATATATACAATATCAATGACCATAACAAAATGACATACAAAAGTAATAAAATAAATGTTATATGTTGAAATTTAAGAAAGGAGTAAAGTAGAATATTTGTATACATGGGATGACAGTAGTCTTGGATAATTGTAGCCACAGTATGATTCTATAATAATAATATACAAAATTTATAGAGCGCTTTATACAAAAGTTTCAAAGCGCTAAGAAAGAAGGGGGAAATACAACATATCTCAGGAAAAGAACAACAAAGGAACTGACAGTGAAAACAAAATTACGAAAAATTAATATGGGGATAGAGTCAGTAATTAATGTGCTTGCATAAATAAAATAAGAAAATAAGAAACAGAAATTATAAACAAATGGTATTTCTTTAAAGAATTGAAGATGAAATATAACTGTGCCGGAATAAGGGGGAAAATGAAAAGGATGTCGATAAGGTTGATAAAACTGCGAAAAAGAGATTCTGTTAATGAGATAAGTGTACTTCACCTGGCTTACACGGAAATAAGAGATATCATAAATCTAATGATTGATTAGATATTTTCTGGCTGTACATGTATAAACATGGAATTACCATATTAAACAATTATACCAAGATTGGATAAAACAACTTTGCTCATTGAAAACAAGCAATGCTAGATGTGGTAAAAGTAATACTGAGCACGTATATGTTAGCTTTATAATCTTTATTATTTTGCTACAAAGTGTCGTAAACAGAATTTAAAGTAAACGAAAACATCATAATATAAGACGATAGCATATTAAGTCCGTTTTATATAAAATTGATTATACATAATTTGGATATTGTTAACACATAATTAATCATAGATTTGGAAATTAATTTACATATTCGATGGATTGTTGAGTAGTCGGACCATGTATGGGACAACGCTTTTACGACGACGTTATGTTCTACAGCGTAATGTAGTGAACGTTTGTGGACCGCCTCACGTGCTGGAGGTAGCGTGGAAGGGGGAGGAATGAAGACTCGCGCCCTTTGGTAGTCTCATACATAGTCCTTCTCTTCGCTTATCAAGAGGAGATAGGTTGAGCCCTTCTAGTGCATGGTCATAATCTTGGTAAGCAGGCCCAAGCATGAGGCGGAATGCGCGTTTTTGTATTCTCTCAATTTGTTTTCTCTGTGATGCGTCAACTCCAGAGTGCCAAACTGATGTACAGTACTCTAATGCTGGACGAACATATGAGGAATAAATTACCTTCAAATCATCAAGGGGTAGTTTGAATCCCTTGAGGATACGTAACATATCTTCGAAGCCTCATGCTTGCGCGCTTGGTGATCTCATTGACATGATATGTCCATTTCAAGTCATTCTGAATGCAAACTCCATGTAGTTTCGTGAATTGGACTTCAGATAGTTTCTGTCCTTCGAGTTCAACTGTGGGTATTGGTGGACTTGTTCTCATGAAGCGTATGTGCATGACAGCACATTTACTCGGGTTGAGTTTCATGTTGTTATCTTTAGACCACTGCTGAAGCTCATCCGCACTCTTCTTGATGGTGGCAGGGTCGCTCGTTTTCCTGTTTTCTAGTATCGAGAGATCATCTACGTATTTCCAATGGAGATTAGGACTCTGCTGGCATACATCATTGATCGAGCAGAGGAAAATAAGCGGGCCTAAACGAGTTCCCTGCGGGGCACCAGCTTGTACGTTCTTCTATCCTGAGACTACTGATCTGTACTTAACACACTGTTGCCGGTCTTTCAAGAAGTTGCATATCCATGCAACCAATGCTGTTTGACGTTCATGTCTAAGAGCTTTGATAGAGCCAGGTTGTGGTCAATCCGATCGAAGGCCTTGGAGAAATCAGTGGCCAATAGAGTACATATTGATTTCGGTTTGACAACATTAGCATGTATTATATGGAGGAGACCAATCAGATAGTGCGATGTTGACATACCATTTCTATTTCCAAACTGAGCTTTGTCGATGGACCATTCCATGTCTTTTAGAGCCCAATTAGCAACAAACTTCTCAGCTACTTTTAAAAATGATCTGTCAGTGACACAGGTCGTAGGTTTTCAATAGTGGACTGCAGGACTTTTGGGCACTGGAACAACACAAGCCCGTTTTCAGCATTGAGGCACCACTGCTTGCTGAAAAGAAGAATTTAAGATGTCGCAAAGTGGTATGCATAGCTCGTAGGCGAAGAGGTTTATCACTCTAGCTGGGATCCCATCTGGACCGGGAGCCTTACTCTGGTTGATGTTCTTCAGCTCTCTGTAGACCTGATACGGTTGTACAAAGGGAAGGGGTTTGCTCGCAGGGAGATACGATAGCAAAGTAGATGTGTTTAACCTTGGGATGTCCTTTGCTATTTCAGTGAAGAACATATTGATCTCTTCTGCACAGCTCCTCAGGTCATAGGGATCAGTACTAGGGATATTAATCTTTTGTGACTTCACCTGACCACTTGCCATTTCTTGACGTGTCTATACCATTTCGATGGATTTGACTTCTTTATCCTCTGAACCCGGTTGACGTAGTAATCATCTTTAGAAATTTCGATCTGTCGTTGCACCTTGTTCCTCAGCTGATGCCATCTTGGAATATCGTTTTGAGCAAAAGCGGTTTGCCGCTGTGAAATCAAAGATTTGATGGCTGGTGTCATCCACGGTTTGTCTTGTACATGGAGCCTTGAGGTCTTCTTTGGAAAGTAGGAATTTAACAGAGGTAACAGGATGTTGTAGAATTCATCGCATTTGTCATCTACATTGTCAGATTCGAAGACACTCGACCAATCATAGTCAAGAAGTTTAGTGCCAAACTCACGAATAGCGCTGTCCTTCATAGGTCTGGTTATTTTCTTGCTCACGCGATTCACTAGAATCGGGGTAGAGTCACTCGGTGGCCAAAGGATTGAGTTATCATCACTTGATCCCAGAGCGCAAATCGCGAGCCGAAAGTTTTGATAAACTGTCATGAAATGGGGATTTTTAGTTGTTTGTTATAGAATTAATATTGAGATATACAATGTATATCAAATTACCATTAAAATTGCGAGCGTGTAGCGCAAGCTATTACGTTTTGACAATTTGACCTGAATAGGGATATTTGATAACTTTATGCAATACAGGAAAATAATAGGTACCTGACAAATCAAATTTTGCGAGCGCGTCCCCCCTACCATTTTGGAAAGGAGGGACATAATATCAAATGTCCCCCCCTACTATTTGTGGTCTTTTATTATGGAAAAATACATAATTCAAAATCGAAATTATACACATGTATCCTCGAATTTCGAAATATATATAAACAGATAGTTTTTGTTAAGAACTTGGTTAGGAAAAGAAAAGGCATACCGGCCCAACTATTCTCGAACTCGCATCTAGCCCTATATGCCAGCCAAAGAGTGATGACATTGATGACATCGATGGCCATTGTCAATTTCATAACTAATAAAAATGACGAAAAAAGAAAATCGCCTGTGGATACTTACAAGTAAATTTAGTGCATAGACGGTTAGACTAGAATGTTCCATACCCAGTAAAATCATACCTTTGTTAAGCCAATTCATTTTCCCTTTGTTCCAAATTTACTTGGAATATAAGAATATTTTCATTGTTCGTGTACTCAGTATAAAGAATAGTTTTAATGAGTTATGATTAATCCTTCAAAGTGAACTTTAACTATGTTTAATCCCCCAAAATTTGTTTTTAAATTCTCTATTAACGAGACTTTTATATTCCATTTTTACACAAAATTCCTGCCGTGGGAGGGGTCATCATAGGTAGATCAAGGGGCGAAGCGGCGGAAGGTGAGGAGAAAAATAAGAAGAAAGATAGGACCAGGAAGAAAATTAAATGATGGAAGGGAGGGGAATAATTGGAAAAAAGAAAACTTTCAGGTCATAGTATAAAAATAAAAAATTCGCTCGCGCTTTGCATTAATACACAGCCACCTCTTTATTTCAAAACGTGCTTAATAATTTTTTTCACTTTTTAGATCGAAATATATAAAATCACATCATTTATCTTTTTCATAATTTGTAGGTTTAAATCTTTAAAAAAAAATTAGCTCGCGCTTTGCGCTCGCATTGCTTATTGATAATAAACTGGTTGTTCTTTATTTCAAAAGTGCTTGAAAGATCCAGTTTTCAGATCTGAATATAAAAAAGTTCATTTCGCGCTCGCATCAGTAATATGGTTGAGTCAGATACTATCATTTTAATTGCTATAAGGTGAAAAGAAGATGACTTTTTTGGTCGGAAAAAAATCAGGATACGCTTCGCGCTCACATTGATTAAAATTTAGTTAGATAGCTACCCTGTCCTTGATTTTAAAATATGCTAATAATACCAATTTTTATGCCGGAAATGACATATCTTCAGCAAACACTTCGCGCTCGAATCTAATATTGTTTAGTAAAATTCCTATCCTGTTCATGATTTGAAAAAGTGTTAAAATTGTCCAGTTTTTAGGTTGGAAAATACAAACTTTCAGCTCGCGCTTCGCGCCCGCATTAATTGTTTACATTCCTATCCTGATCATATATTTGTTTAAAGTACTAAGAATGTCCAGTATTTTAGGTTGGAAAATCAAAAACTTTCACCTCTTTATATTTCGCGTTCGCATTAATTGTTTAGATTCCTTTCCTGTTCATATTTTCTTTTAAGTACTAAGAATGTCTAGTATTTAGGTTGGAAAATCAAAAACTTTAAGCTCGCGCTTCGCGCTCGCATTAATTGATTAGATTCCTATCCTGTTCATATTCTTTTTAAGGTGCTACGAATGTCCAGTATTTAGGTTGGAAAATCAAAAACTTTCAGCTCGCGCTCGCATCTATTATTTAGTTGAATTCCTATTCTGTTCATGATTTGAAAAATTGTTACAAATGTCTAGTTTTTAGGTTGGGAAATCAAAAACTTTCAGCTCGCGCTTCGCGCTCGCATTATTCGTTTAGGTAGGTTCGAATCTAGTTATAATCACAAAAAATGTTCAATTTCCAGGTCACAATTTATGAAATGTCAACATATTTGGGCTCGCGCTTCGCGCTCGCATTATTTATTGAGGCCTTTCATCTTTAGTTAGGAATACCTCACTTATTCGAAATATGTGTATATATATATATATATATATATATATATATATATATATATATATATACTTATATATTTATATATACATATATATAATAATATATAGATACATGTATATATATATATCTATATGTGTGTGTTTGAGTTAGTAATTCTGTAGAACGTAAAAACGGAAAACTCATTTGTGTCCCCCTACCTCCAAGGAGAGATTTCCGCCCATGTACAAGTCTGATGACAAGAGTAACCCAGCCAATTATAGACCGTTGTCACTCATATGCATCTCCTGCAAGATCCTAGAGCACATTGTATTGAGCCACATGTCAAAGTACTTGGAAAAAAATAGCATCATCAACCCAAACCAACATGGATTTAGGAAGGGACTCATGCGAAACGCAACTTGTTGAGGCCATCAATGACTGGGCATACAAAATCGACCAGCAATGTCAGACAAACGCCTTCTTTCTCGACTTTAGTAAGGCCTTCGATAAGGTATCACATAGGAAGCTGCTCTACAAACTGGAGTTTTATGGCATTACTGGTCAAACTCATAGATGGATCAAAGCTTTCCTATCAGGCAGATCTCAGTCAGTTCATGTTGATGGATCATCCTCACCACAAGCCAGTGTTCTCTCAGGCGTGCCGCAAGGCTCGGTACTCGGGCCGGTGTTATTCTTGTTGTACATCAATGACATATGTGAATGCATCTCATCACCAATCAGACTCTTTGCTGATGACTGTGTGCTGTATCGCAAGGTCGAGACAAGAGATGACTACGCAATTCTCCAGCGAGATCTTTCAACATTATCGGATTGGGCAAAATTGTGGGATATGTTCTTCAATGTCAAGAAGTGTGCCCACATGTGTATCTCTTTGAAACGACAACCGTTGGCTTGCAATTTTACCATCAGTGACAAACCTGTTCCAACGGCAACCTCCTGTGAATACCTCGGATGACCATCACAGACAACCTGAGTTGGAACTTCCATGCACAGAAGATATCCTCCAAAGCTGCTCGTACTCTTGGAATCATACGTCGAGCCTTGGGTAAATGTAACCTGAAAGTGAGAGACATTGCGTTCAAGTAAAGAGTATGCTTCATGTGCATGGAATCCTCACATACAGAAAGATGTAAACATTATTGAGAACATTCAGCGTCAGGGTGCTAAGTTTGTCCTTCACGACTATAGCAGAGAATTCAGTGTAACATCGATGTTGTCAACTCTTCACTGGGATACTCTCAAACACAGATGCCTTCATAGCAAATGTGAGACGTTCTACAAAATTCATCACAAATTACATCAAAATGCCACATCAGATTAAGCTAAGCAGCAATTCTCGTCCACAACGTTCACAACACACTGGACATCATCTCAAGTACACCCAGCCTTTTGTAGAGTGAACTGCTACATGTACAGTATGTTCCTAAGAGCAATCCGTATTTGGAATACCTTCCCAAACGCTGCTGTAACTTCAACCTCTATAGATGGCTTCCGGGGACACACACGCACCACCCGCACTCTGCACCTAGCACACCTGTATATAGTGCACCAAGAATACCACCACAGGATCACCATATCACCTGAAGCACTGGCAGCACCTGACACAGCAAAACCCTCTCCAGGTACCTCTTCAAGGTTCAAGGTCTATGAATAAGTAGATGGCACAACGTCACAATGTGGCGACACTTATTTGGCTGGTACAAAGGTGATCAGAGAACATTTTCTCAATTATCCAAAAAAAACTACCAGAAGAGGACACTGGTACAAAGATGACACACTAAAACGGAGGCAATTGTGCCCAAAGAATTGTTGTTTCTGTTTATGGTAACTCCTGTAGGAATTCGGCAGGACAGCGTTTGCTGGTAAACGCCAACCTGGTATATTACCAATTACCTAGGCAAAAATTGGTTTGTATTATGGGGTTTATGGCATTGGCATTGGCTTTCAACCCAGGACGAAGAAACCTGACTAGCATATCCTGCAGAATGTCGAGCAAGAGGGTATCTTTTAAACATAGTGCAAAATAACCTAATCAGAGTATTTTAGACAGTTGTAAGATGAACAGATTTATTAATAGTTTAAAGTTAAAACTAAAGCTACATTTATGAGAAGTTTTCATTGTGCATTTTTTATACATGTATACAGTACGTCTCACAAAAAACGAAACCGAGGTTTATCGATGATTTATCATAACTTAATCACAAATAGAATAGACAAATGACCTATCACTGTAAAGCTTAGAATGTCTTCTTTTAGCTGGTATAAAATTTTCATCCAAGCATGAGTGAGTATAAACAATTTGAGGAAAAGATAGCAAAAAGCCAAAAAGTCATTTGGCGAGGGGTATCAACATTTCAAAAAGATAATCACATGCCTAAAAAGTTCAATATCTGCTCTTTAATTTGATAGCTAAATCGCAGAAAATGGTCAAGAAATAACAGAGTTATGTTTCTTCGAAACAATACTTGTATTTCCATAATTTCATGAAACAGACGTGTTTTTACCGGTTTCCCAGCGAAGCTATCGCACAGTTAACAACAGATTTAATGCATGGCTGATAGTCATTAAAACTGAGTGTCGAGTAAGTCTGAAAGCTATCCTGTAAAACCTCTTAGTTTTTCTGAAACTGGATTGTCGCCAATCCTTATGGTTCTACTGACATTAGATGATGCATGGAGAATTATATTATACTGGTATATCAATTCGAAATTTTGCTGAATCCTCCTCTTCAAGGATACAAAATAAGATGAATTTTGTATTTCAATCATAAAGATCATATTTCATGAATACGGATGACTGTGCTTATATTGTAAAAAATAGATAGTACATTGTATACATACAAAACTTTTGTAATGTAAAGTCATCTCATTTTATATTTTTATTGTGATATTATTGAAGAAAAAAAATCGGGAAGGCCATGACTCTTGGGCAACCTCACACTCTCCTCTCTCTTACTTTTATGAACCGATGCAAGCTTTGAAATAACTGGGGAGTGGGGACCGTTTCATAAAGCTGTTCGTAAGTTAAGAGTGACTTTAAGAACGACTGGTGAACCCTTCTTAAGCGCTAAACAATCGCCAATTAATACCATTTACCACAAGATAGGATCACCAGTCGTTCTTAAAGTCGCTTTTAACTTACAAACAGCTTTATGAAACACCCACCAGGTTCATCTGATCTCGATGATGAGAATTCCACATCGCTACGCTTCAGCAAGAGTTTTCATATTTTAAATATGGCTAACAAAAATTCAGATGCAAGCTTCGGAAACTGTATTTACGAGTCTATTCCTTCCTTAGAGTTAGAGGCATGTATACTATTAGCCTGATTAAGAGAAGAAAGTGGATTTATGACTTATGAACACCATAACGCTGTAGATTTTGGATCCATCATGAATGGTAAAAAAAATGTGAACTCTCGATACGCATCACAATCACTAGCGTACCTACGGGGGGGGGGGCAGGGGGGGCACTCTGCCCCCCCTGACGAGTCACAACCCATGCAAAAATGTATCTTTGCCCCCCCTGACGGACTTGAAAAACCTTTTTTGCCCCCCCTGACGAGCTTTAAGACCTTTAATGCCCCCCTGACGAGCTTGAAGAACTTTTTTTTTTTTTTTTTTTTTTTTTTTGCTTGTCAATTTTTTTCTGGAACGAAATCCTTTATTTGTGATCGAAGACCTTTTTTTTTTTTTTTTTTTTTTTTTTTTGCTTGTCAAATTTTTTGGCGGACGGTTTTGCCCCCCCTGTGGAAAATCCTAGGTACGCCACTGATCACAATGTTTATCAATTCGATTCCATCTGGAAAACTACTGGGTGTAATAAAATTGTTAAATATTAAAATGTATAAATTGGAAGAAAAAAAATGTTCGACATTTAATTCGTCCATAACCGTTTATACCAACCCCCTAAAAATAACCGTTTTCTTGAAGGTCAATAAAGGAACGTGTATTCCAGAATACAATAAAACACGGGGCGGGGGATCGGGGCAACTCTACACAAATCTACTCTGCTTTGTTATGTACGTTCTAATTTTCACGAACAAACTTATCACATTTACAGGGTAAGGGATCCAGCCGGTGTTGACGTTAACACCGCATCATCGAAACCTACCGTCGGCGTCATCCAGTTCATAAAGGGCGAACCGACGTCGACGACCGCGGTGAAGATGGCCGTTAAACCGTCGGCGAAGTCCGACGCGATGGCTGTTGAGGATGAGGACGTGATCGAGGAGTACCGCTGCGGACTTTTTGGCTGGCGACCGCAGTGGCTTCAGTCGTTTAATACAGCACCATGGCTGTTGGTTACCCTGACCGCAGCGGTAGGAATCGAGGTAAGGAGGATGTTTATTTCCAATTCGTCTCATGCCAATTCGTCCAATTACCAACTCGTCGACTATCACTTGGTCTACTATCAGTTCGTCCACTCACCACATGGTCTACTTTCATTTACTCTAATGCCATTCCGTATAATAACCAGTTGGTCTGACTGATGGCCATTTAGTCCATATACCATTTGGTCTAATTGGACTTAGTGTTAAATTTTGCAAAATGAATGAAAATGAAATGGATATAAGACCAACTGGTTATGAGACGAAATGGTCAAAGATGAAATGGTGATTGGACGAAGTGATTGGACAAAATGGTTAATGAACCAAATGGTTGGTAGACGATATGTTGATGGATGGAATGGCAATAGACTAAATGTAAGTAGACCATGTGATGAGTGGACGAGTTAGCAGTAAACTCATTGGTAATTTACCAGGAGGATCTCCATTGTTGAATTGTTTATTTATTGTTTCATTGATAATAATAGCCCTAGATGGAAGTCAATAAAATAGTTTAAATAATATGGTACATTTTTTTCATGTAGATGGTATACGAACCAGCAATCTGAATAACCCCACCGCTAGTCCCCAACTCCTCATATCTGGCCAGGTTCATTACCCATAATGCACCATTCTCAGCAGTGTAGTCTTGTAATATAGGCCCACTTGAATTATAACACAAAAATTCAATACCCAATACATTCATATCGCAATAGTTATGTCACAAAGTTGCAAAACAGGTACCTTTCCTCGCAAAAAACATGTAGTTTCTCTACACAAATAAAATTATAGACCATTTTATCTTCTTTATCACTACTAGTTATCTCAAAAGGTATATTTTAAGACCAGCAACTTATAACATAGGAGACAACACACAGAGCTGATTCTACTTTGTGTAGACACAGACTTTGTTTGGGAGAATTAGCTCTTAATTGCAAAAATTTATAATTGGCCCTTGAATTTTAAAGGAGAGTCGTTCTTGTTTAGAACCGAATCGTTTGGGTTTCTTTTTTTTTCTTCAATTTTTATATTGAATACAATATCACAAGATAGTGCGGTCAGTTATTTGTTTCCTTCTGGAAAACAACATCAAAGTAGATTATAAACCTTTGGTATAAACATTCACCACAATTTATGACCTTATAATTATCGTCAACTGCATCTTTATAATCACCATAATTAGTGTGGTAACCATCACTGATGGGGGGCTGGGGTCATGGACCCCCAAAAGACTTCACGACCAAGAAAAGGCGTAAGAAATAAAAAGAGTCGGAAAGGAAAGGGGTGAAATGTATTTGTCTTAATATTATATTAAAATCTATCACACAATCATATTTTTGTAGTAGAAAGGTCTAAATTCTTGCTCGCTAATTTCGCTCGCTCTCAACTTTGATTTTGCCAACATAATCATGTATGGCCCTCTCAAAATTGTATTTGGCTCATCAATATCATAAGAACAATAATCACGAGGATTATTGTCATCGTAATAATCGTGATTATTGCTGTCATCATCCGTCTCACCGTCATTCTCTATCACTGTCGTCGTGATCATCGCCACCACGTTGTCGTCACCAGTGCTATCAACACCACCATTACCATCCCTGTCATAATCATTAACCACCCCTAACCACAGGGGGGGGGGTTATGGGGTGGATCCCCTCATGATTTTCCCAAGTAAAAAAAAGGGAGGAAAGTTTAACAAGAGAAAAGAAGGGAAGAAAAAATAAGAGCTTATTCAACAGCCCGTTCATTCAAATGAGGACAAAATGACGTCATTTTTAGTCGCCCCACCCCCCCCCCCGCAATCAAAATACCCAGGGGATGCCCATAACTATCTCCGATATCATAACATCGGGTCTCATCACCATCAGCACTACAACCACTTCAGCCCACTCTCCAGTTAAGCAAACTACAGTCGTGTTTCTAAGAAAAACATCGCACGTGAACCCCCCCCCCCGCTCCACAATATGCTACTTAGAGTCCACCAATGTTACCAACATCACTGACAGCCAATCATTGAATGCGTAATAATGTGCTTTATTTGTTTTTATATATTAAATATATACTAATATATAGTTTGCATACTACAATCATCTTGACTACAACTGAGGAATAATCATCATGATCACTTTCTTAAATGCTTACAAACATCTCTGATCGACAAAATATCGTCCAGTAATGACAAATCCAGTGATATCTATGGTCTAGATTGGGTGAGAGGTCCCGTTACTATGGTAACTGGTAATGAATTGCATCCTTTCTGTGAATACCTTAATGAAATGGGGTCCTGGAACTGGAAGCAATCCAGACATGTAGGACATTTCCTGATTTACATATTAACTGTCGATATATACACTACACGTTGAGCTTGAATGTCAAGCCCACCATGACGTCAATTCTGTCTGAATATTCAGGAGGATAAAAAAAATATGAAAGTTTGGCGAAAATCGAGCAAAGTTACTAAAGTTATTATTATTATTAATTTATTTTATTTATTCATTTTTATTGGGGGGGGGGGGGGAGTTTTGTTTTATCGGGAGTAACATGCAAACACATCCCTCATTATGTATGATGTGAATGTTAGTACTCGACATGTTTTATGGCTTTGATTAAAATAAAAATTTTATACAGAAATGTGCTTGTAAAATCGTGTTTTTTGTGGGGATGGTCTGAGGAAATTTCATTTCATGGAATAGTGTACAAGTATTTCGGTTTCGGGGTATCTCGCATGTATAACATCACAGTATAAACAGGTGTGTTTAAAGGTCAAGTCCACCCCAGAAAAATGTTTATTTTAAATAGAGAAAAATCAAACTAGCCAAACGCTGAAAATTTTATCATAATCGGATGTAAAATAAGAAAGCTTTCTGGTTATGACATTCTAAAAATTTGCTTATTGTTCACAAAACAGTGATATGCACAATTCAGTGACATGCAAATGAGGCAGTCGATGATGTCCCTCATTCACTATTTCTTTTGTTTTTTATTGTTTGAATTATACAATATTTCATTTTTTACAAATTTGACATTGTGGACCAACTTGACTGAACCATATAGTATTAAACAATGCTAATTCCATATGTTCAGGGAGGAATTACCGTTGTTTCACTTGACAATGAGGAGAAAATTAGAATATTTCACATTTCATATAATAAAATACAAAAGAAATAGTGAGTGGATGACGTCATCAGTCTCATCATTGGCATACCAACCAGGATGTGCATATAACTGTTTTGTGAAATCAAGCGAAACTTTAAAATGTCATAACTTTCTGATTTTATATCCGATTTTGATGAAATTTTCAGTGTTATGCTTGTTGGATTTTTTTTATAAATAAAATAAACTTTTTGTTAGGGTGAACTTGTCCTTTAAACACTGTGAATTCAGGGATACATAATAATCGTGATAGGGCTCCAGATGTGCTTAGCATTAGGCCCAACATACTGTCAATGTACTCAAATACATTAGGGGGTAAACTAAAAAAAAAATATTTTCGATAAGGTACTCATTTCTAAAAAAAAAACACTCTCCTTTGAAAGAATGTATATGTCAAAGCCTATGTTAGATAAATATTTAGAAAACATAATCAAACAAGAAACAAAACTGAAAATGTAGTCGCGATCGAATACAAAGATTTGTATTTTTTTTCAAGTTTGCGGTTTGCCTATTTTCCAAAAACAGTTAAAATTGCACGCACTCACCGTTTCTTCTTATTTTGTTGTATAACACCATTTCCTATTGTGCAGATGTGACAATATAAGGAGACCCTTTATTGGATCACATGAATTCCATATGTTAAGGGAGAAATCAGTGTGTTACATCTTTCAATTCGAAAATTATATCATAAAATGTTATACAAAATAATTAGTGAGTGGGTGACGTCATCGGTGCCATCATTTGCATACCGACCAGGATGTGCTCGTAATTAAAGGGGAAGTTCACCCTGAAGAAAACTTTGTTGCAAAAATAGCAGAAAAAATAGTAAAAAATATTGGTGAAGGTTTGAGGAAAATCTGTTAAAGAGTAAGAAAGTTATTAGAGTTCAAAGTTTTGGATTTGTGACGTCATAAACGAGCAGCTGCCCCATGTGTTATGTAATATAAAATGCATGAATTTCAAATTTTGCATGGTTCCTGATGAATTAATTTTGTTTTCTATTCATTATCGGGTGTGAAATCATTTGTCTATTGATATACAAAAGGTACAGTGAAAACCATTCTCAATTTTCTAAGAAAATGACATTTCATTGAATTTTTACCATTCGCTATGTAGGAATGCTGCTCGCATATGACGTCACAAATCAAATAATTGAAATTCTATTAACTTTTTAATCATTTGATGAATTTTTCTCAAACCTTCGGCAATATTTTCTATTATTTTTTCTGCTATTTTTACAATAAAGTTTTTGTCAGGGTGAACTTCCCCTTTAAGCGACTCTTTTTTTAACACGTACACACGTTCGTATCAATAATGCATGGAGCATTTTCATTTAGTTGATGCAAGATAAAAAAGCATTGTAGATAATGAATGCCTTTCAGGGAATCAATCCCCGGACATTCATCGTGTAGTCGGGCGCCTTAGACCACGTGGCTTTGAAATGCCCTTATTTTCTTATCCGATTGTGCTAAATTTTTCAGCGTTATGTTTGATTTTCCTCCTTATATTCAAATCAACTTTTATTGGGAGGACCTTTAATAATCTTCATATTAGCTATTCGCATGGTTTATCGTTCTATACATGGGCCATATGAAGAAATTTGTACTTAAAAGCAATTCAAAGAATCGAAGTCCTAATTGCGCCTTCTGATTGGTTGGAAATAAAGTGTCGTTTGACTTAAGAAGGGGTTACGTAGTTCAACTTGCAGGCCCCAGATGCTGGCCAGTCACTCGAGTCTCGAACACTAAATGAGCATTAGTTTGCAAACAAGAGAACTGATCAATAGGCCTACATCTTAATAATATTTTGCTTTTATTGGTAGGATCTAGGGATATAGAAGTTTTTGGAACATAATCTTTGAAACCGCAGCAGTAGCAGATCGACAACATAATGCTCGTAGCCAATTATACAGAAAAGTTGATGAAATAGTAGATTATTTCGTATAAATATTGAATAAATAACTATTTTACACAAGCCTACCATCAATGCTGTAAATTATCATAAAGCTCATAACCTAATATTTTCATTACATCTGAGCATTCAGCTTCGATCTGCTGGATCTCAATATAACCTAGATCATGCATCCAATGTGTCGCTGTAAGATTTGAATTTTTCTTCATGGCGAATGTTCCTTGAGCACTACTTTTCGCCTGCGTGTTTTGGGAGACCCATTTTTTCACGCTGTGCGGGAGTTTAAGTCCTGCGAAATTGTACAGGTCTTCGGTTACTCTAATCGGATCATTTGCAAAATCCTCGTACTTCAACAGATAGTAGCGGTCAATGAGCCAGTCAGATGTCTTTGCAGAAGTGTTTGTCGTCTCCCGCAACCATCTACACATGCCTATGATGGAGTCGCTGTGCATTATATCAAAGTTAAAAAGTTGGAGCGGCTCTAGGCGACCGACTTTAGAGTATTTGGGATGGGCCTTTTCGTTCTTTGCGATGTTATACAGGTAATTTATTCGAGATGCTGCAGAGCCGCGAGGATCACGAACTAGATGGATCACTTTCACGTTGACGTGGTCGTCTACGATGAGGGGTTTAATGGTGTCGAAGTCACCACGGATCAGCTTAGCAGCAAGATGACCTTCGAAACTCTTACAGACGTTACTCAACCACTCTGCATTAGGGATTTTACACCCGTTACCTGTTCTCTTGCAAATTGCACGGTTGAGCATCTTTCCTCCCCAGTGGTTCGTCAGGTTAACAACACCGATGAATTCATCGCTAAAATCACACTTGGCGAAGTCTCTCATGACCTTCGTCTGGTAGAAATAGGTTTCCGGAGCAAATGGCCCAGGTAAACGCCATAGTGTCACCATCTTCTCCACCACCCATAGCGGTTCAAACATAAAGAAAATACCAGGGTTCTGGTTGAAGAGCTCACCGATGACACTTGAGCCGAATCTCCACTGGGCGAGGATGATAATTACAACGAGTTCGCTACGGGATGAAACCGAAACCGTCCTGTGAATAACGCCACTAGAATTTCCGCCCCTCGGATTTTCTTCTACCCGTCTTCCTTCAGGTGCCCGATCAGTACCATTCTCTGCACTTTCTGTCTCGTATGCGTCGTTCCATTCACTGTCACTTTCCGTATCATTCTCCCAGACAGAAGAAAATACACTGTCATTATCTACAGAATCACTGCGATGAGTTTTTACGCGTATCTCGCCTTTATACATCCACACAGCGTTCCTAGTTTTCGTATACTCTTCCAGAAATCTGGCATTGTTTAAGGTGTAGTACACCAGAGCCAACAGAATTCCACATAGCAGTAGGTTAATCCGGGTTTTTAATTTCATAATGGCCTTTAGCGTGGTTCCTTCAGATCCGGCAACTGGTTGGTGGTGGTAAGAAACACAAAGTATATTCGCGTGCTTTACACTTTCATGGTGCACATTACACTGTAAGACGCTTGCCTTTGCAAGCAATTCCCTGTCTTGATACACTGTTGACTGGTAATTGTCCATGTCTTTATTTGTTTAAGACCGATCCGTGACCCCGAATAACACATTTCTTAGTATTCACTTTCTCCTAGAGCAAACATTCTCTCCCGTGCTACAGGTAAAACACTGCCATTTCAATAAGCCATCGAAATAAAGAAAACGAGTGTCGGAGAAAGCAAGGACTCCATAATAAAGAGTAGACCGCGATTGATTGTTGTATACCATTACGTAATCGTTTTGAACCACTCATCCGTACAGTCATCTCACTAGGTGTCACGCGCGTAAGACATTCCCCATAGACTTGTGTGTTAAAATCAATGGCACTTATGAAAAATTCATAGAAAATAAACGTGAAATAAGA
Source organism: Lytechinus pictus (assembly GCF_037042905.1). NCBI lineage: Eukaryota > Metazoa > Echinodermata > Echinoidea > Temnopleuroida > Toxopneustidae > Lytechinus > Lytechinus pictus. Next base: position 44,145,766 of record NC_087245.1, on the reverse strand, counting down.
GGGTCGAATGTTTACTACCATTAGATAGGATATATATGTGACATTCCATATCTGACCAGGGAAGGGTATCGTAGCCAGCTCATTTTAAAGATAAATCGCAATATGAAGATAACTATGATTGGATCAAATTTATCAACTAAAACAATAAAATAGCCCTAATTCTTCCGCCAGTCAAAAATATTTCCAGTCATTTTATGCAAGCAGTAAATGTTAATATTCAGACCATAAAACAGAAATTGTTACAGAGCACTGTTTAAAAATCAATTTGTAAATCAAACTAAATAATGAAAGTTCGATTTCGAGCTGAAATATGTTTTGTATATTGACTTCAAAATTGGATATTTTAAGCTCCATATTGAGCAAGATATGTAAATCACCTAAAAGGCAGTGCGAGCGCGAAGCGCGAGCGAAAATTTTATAGTGACATGAAAGATTTTGAAAATTATTTTCCAAGTCTTCCCCTCATCTTATTTTAATCACTCGTCTCCTTCCTTTTATGTTTCCACTTCTTTTTTCTCCTCTCTTTTCCCTTCTTTTTCTTTTTTTCTTTCTTTCCCCGTTTTCTTTTTTTTTGCTCCGCCAATGGGGGTGGGGGGGGGGTGGGGCTCGGCCCCCCTTGGATCCGTCTATGGGGTTCTACTTTTAACCAATCAAACATCAGAATCCGTCGCTGTGATTTAAGAGTACATGTAGTCGGAATTGGCAAACATGCTTCAAAATGGCTGATTTAGTGGATAACTCCATTTTTTATACACAAATTTTTAGATTTCCCCTTTATTTTTTTTACGTATTTCACATTATCTCCTCCTGACCTTGACATATGTGGTATGAATTATATTTTCCCATGACATATGTTGTGCTCAGAAGGAGGCAAGATGCAATTTGAAAGATAATGAGGAAAATCTGAAAATTTGTGTACAAAACAAATGGAAAGTTGTCCACAAAATCAGTCATTTTGAAGCATTTTTGCCAATTTGAGGATCCCCATGGAAAGTACAAGACTTTTTAAACGTCCATAACTTGCTTATTTCATAACCGATTTTGATGAAACTCTTTTTAAATTGTTCCTCTCATTTTACTCTTTCCAATAAGATTGCTTCTCTTCTTGGGTTTTGGTTTCCTTAAAATTGTGATTGTGACGTCAAATGTACTTATGTCTGCCTGCGATTTCAGGAATTAGGCTTGGCAACAGGGTTGAGCTCAATTACTTTCTTTAGTTATAATTACCCGGGTTTTGTTTTCAATTACAATTACCAATTACTTTTGTCAATTTTATTTCCTTTATATAAAGTCATAAATTAAATCAATTTGTATTTCGAACGTAGAGCCACTTACCTCAACATAAATCGAAGTTAGAGAGAAACTGACAAGGTGAAGGTTTGTTAATTTAGAGGGCACTGATCCTGCTTATCATTTCCTTTAATATTAAATAAATTGACATTATCATTAATGTGTAAATCTGCATGCTCTCTTCATTTATAGAAAACATGACATACATGTAAACTCAACTTGTGACCTCCTTCATCAGGGGGCCGTTTATTAAAGCTCTTCGTATAATTGAGATAAGAGCGACTTCAAGACGACAAATGGCCCAAGCCACTGAAAAATACAATAAAAAACGGGTATTTTTGCTAATGTGTTGATTGCATTGAGATGTTCTTTACAAGAAATAGCAAACTTGTTCTAATTTTGAAATAATATAGCTGAATGCTTCTAGTAGATGGAAATTCATATAAAAGGCAGTGAGATCTCCTAGAAGGGACATTACAAATTAAGAAGTAACCTCCGTGTGAAATCTGTGGAAATGACCTCTTGATTTAACCAGCTGTTTGCCATTTAAAAACGACGGCAATTATCAGATCTCATCAAGACCTGTTTTGTCTAGAACATTTTCAATAATCATTGCGAGAACCGTTTGTCATCACAAAATTTATAATCTACAAGACTACAATATTTTAACCTATCTTTACAATTGAAATGAAATGAAAAAAAAAAACCACAATTATATCCATTACTTGCAGGAGATTCAAAATTGAATCATATAACATAACGTAATCAAATTTAAATGAAAGTTTTTTCAAAATTTTGAATGTTCCATCATCTCTAAAAATAATTATTCACAGTCTTTCCTTTCAGTGAAATTTTGTTTCCTTTGCATTTGCGAGTTTATGTGATATTGCAACGGTTTATTTTTGTCTGTGATGGCTTATAGTATTTCTTTAATCTCATCTCACCTCAACCCAGTGTGTAAAATAGTTTTCATTGAATAAATCTCGATTCATTCCTCGTTTTGATGTGACAATTTATTTTTTTCTTATTACCATTCTTCTAAAGTTTCTTTTCGTTATTGATACATCTCATTTTTCTCTTATTTCAAATGACTGAAGCGACTTTTTTCAAGGCTCGTTCACTACGCTCACTCGTCGCAGGCTTTCACTTTCTCCCGTACTTGAAAGATGTTTTTGGATACCATTTCGTCTTCTAACTTTTGAAAATTTGCTCACTTGCTTCGCTCACTCGCATATATATACGCACTGTAATTGTCCAGTCTAATCAAGTTGTTTATATCACCAAAAAAAAAAACATCACACCAGCCATCAAAAAAGAAAATTTTGATAGGCCTGTTATGTCATCCCAAAATGGATATTATGAACAAGTTTTATGTACCCCGTCGTGTACATAATCCTTTGATTAGGGAGATGCCCCCAAAATTTGAGGTTTAGGTCAATATATTCCTGTAACCCCCCCCCCCCCTGCTCGGATTATACTTACGCCACTGGCATACGTTATACAGAATAACATCGAAGATGTAATCTCTCTCGTGTACCTTTTTCCCCTGCTTTTTCTTTCTACATTTTTTGTCAGGGCTTTTTAATTCACAATAATATATAATATACTGCAAGAAAAACACGCGCTTGTATTTGCGTCAATTACTCGTGAGAAGGTAAGTAACACATGATAACATTGTCATGATATAATTGATAGGTAGAAATTATTATCCATGTAAAATTAGTGTTTTGGAACATAAAGCAGGATATGCTTTATTACTGATTCAGACCAAGCTTCTTGTTTAGACTAATGCCAACAATATTTCCACGAATTAGTGATTTATGCAGATTATAATCCTAAAACTGGTAAAGGCTTGTGGGCAATTTCAATTTTATGCCTGTAAACAAAATACACATAGCTATACAAAACTCCTCAATGTTTTCACGAAGTTGAATAAACCACTTTATTAATTCGTAATTTATAAAAAGGAAACGAATTTTCAAGCCTTGAATTGTCACTAAGAAATAAAATATAATTTCTAAACCGTATTTATGTGAAAATAAATATGATCCATGATCCCAGACATGTATTTCGTTTAAATTCACATGAATCGCCCGGCGTCGTAGGCCTATAGTGGCTGTCCGCCACCGGTGATATTATAGTACTCCATTTGTTACACTATTGTAATTGTATTTTGTAATTGAAAAAAATTAAAGGGAAAGTAATTGTAATTGGATTAAATTTATGTCAATTATTTTTAATTACATTCAATTACTTTACTCACTTTACTTAATTTATTATGTAATTTACTCTGAATTGCTTATTTTTCTTTCCCTTTAGCTATCTATCCTGCATGGCTGATTTTGTGGACAACTCTCCATTTATTTTGTACACAATTTTTTAGATTTTTCCTATTGTCTTTTAAATTGCATATTGCCTCATTCCGAGCATAACATATGTCAAGGCCAGGAGGAGATGATGTGAAATAATGTAAAATAATGGGGAAAATCTAAAAATTTGTATACAAAACAAATGGAGGGTTGTCCACAAAATCAGCCATTTTAAAGCATGTTTGCCAATTTGAGGATCCCCATAGAAAGTACAACAAGACTGTTTGAACGTCAATAACTTGCCTATTTCATAACCGATTTCGATGACCCCCCCCCAAAAAAAAAAAAAAAAAAATTAATAAAATAAAAAAGTCAACCATTCTGGCTCAATTTAATATTATCTAGGCCTAATGTGTTTACTATAATAATGAATGGATATTAAACAAATAATGATGATGATATTGGTAATAACTTAAAACTTTTGTAATATATGGTCTGACTCCTGGCCATATTGACCAAACGCTTCAGTCTCTATGCATTGCTTAAAGTTGCGTCGATTAGGAGAGGCCATCTTTTAAAGGGAGAAGAGTCTAATTTTGTTGGGACATAAACGGGGGCCGCCGACGATGAAGTGTACAGAAAGGATCGGAATGCATTTGGAGGTGGTGTGTTTGTTGCAGTGAAGAGGGACTTGGCTTCAAGCAGGCGTCCTGAGTTTGATTGCTCTGCAGAAGTATGCTGGGCTTCCATAGACTTTGTCAAAGGAGGGCTGCTCTATCTTGGTAGCTTCTACAGACCACCTGGTTCTAAGGATGAGGTGATTGACGAATTACAAGGTAGCATTAGTACTATCTTTCGATAGCACAGGAAATTGCCTGCTTTAGTCCTAGCGGGATATTTTAATCTACCGGATATTGACTGGTGTAAAGTTGTAATATCGAATCCTAGAACTCATGCAAGTCATTCTCACTTCCTCAACTTTGTGAATGGATGTAGTTTAACCCAGATGGGTAGGGAGCCAACAAGACCGGCCTCTGGAAATATCTTAGATCTTATACTCACAACTACACCTGATGCTGTGAATAATACCCAAACAAAACCTGGAATCAGTGACCATGACATCACCCTATTTGACATCAATATGCGACCCAAACTCCAAAGAAAACCAGTGCGGAGAATTTACCACTATAACAAAGCTGACAAACAAGACATTAAGGAGCGCTGCTCTCAGATGTCATATGACTACTTTGAAAGATCTCCTGAAGACATCTCTGTAGAAGATAATTGGATGTTCTTCAAGACTTCTCTTTTGTCAATCATGTCTCACATTTCCCACAAGAACTCGAGGCCCAAGACAAGCCACTCGTACATCACCCCGAAGATCATACGGGAGATGGATAAGAGGGACAGGCTATACAAGAAGGCAAGACGTTCAAGGTCACATTCAGATTGGGAAACATACAAAACAAAGAGAAATTCTGTTCAAAGACCAAAAGAATCGGTTCACAGTGAATACCTTCAAAATGTTGTTGGAGGAAGTCTTATGACTGACGCAAAGAAATTCTGGAGGTACGTCAAAGCCCAGCGGAGAGAGTCGGTAGGAATCCCAACTATGAAAGTAGGAAATGTTTCCTATGTATCCAGTGAGGAGAAAGCTAATGCTCTAAATGCTCAGTTCTCTTCAGTTTTTACACATGATAATACTTCATCGGTACTACCAGACAAGGGTTCCTCACCGTACACACCAATTGAAGATCTCTTCATCAGCTTACGAGGAGTGAATAAACAACTGAAAGAACTTAACACCAACAAAGCCAGTGGTCTAGATGAAATACCTGCTAGAATGTTAAGAGACTATGCTGATGAGATTAGCCCAGTCCTTACTCATCTCTTCCAACAATCCTATGATGAGGGAATTCTTCCAAGTGATTGGCTAAGAGCTCAAGTGGCCAGCATTTAAAAGTCTGGCGACAAGAGTAACCCAGCCAATTATAGACCGGTGTCACTCACATGCATCTGCTGCAAGATCCTAGAGCACATTTTATTGAGCCACACGTCAAAGTACTTGGAAAAGAATAACATCATCAACCCAAACCAACATGGATTAAGGAAGGGATTGCCATGCGAAAAGCAACTTGTTGAGGCCATCAATGACTGGGCATACAACATCGACCAGCAATGTCAGACAGACGCCTTCTTTCTCGACTTTAGTAAGGCCTTCGATAAGCTATCACACAGGAAGCTGCTCTACAAATTGGAGTATTATGGCATTACTGGTCAAATGCATGGATAGATCAAAGCTTTTCTATCAGGCAGATATCAGTCAGTTCATGTCGATGGAACATCCTCAACACGAGCCAGTGTTCTCTCAGGCGTGCCGCAAGGCTCAGTACTCGGGCTTGTGTTATTCCTGTTGTACATCAATGACATCTGTGAATGCATCTCATTACCAATCAGACTCTTTGTTGATGACTGTGTGCTGTATCGCAAGGTCGAGAAAAGAGATGACCACGCAATTCTCCAGCGAGATCTTTCAAAATCGGATTGGGCAAAACTGTGGGATATGTCCTTCAATGTCAAGAAGTGTGCCCACATGTGTATCTCATTGAAACGACAACCCTTGGCTTGCAACTTTACCATCAGTGACCAACCTGTTCCAACGGCAACCTCCTGTAAATACCTCGGTGTGACCATTACAGACAACCTGAGTTGGAACCCCCATGCACAGAAGATATCCTCCAAAGCTGCTCGTACTCCTGGAATCATACGTCATTGGGTTAATGTGACCTAAAAGTGAGAGACATTGCGTACAAGCAACTTGTCAGACCTCAACTTGAGTATGCTTCATGTGCATGGAATCCTCACATTATTGAGAACATTCAGCGTCAGGGTGTTAGATTTGTGCTTCACGACTATAGCAGAGAATCCAGTGTAACATCGATGTTGTCAACTCTTCACTGGAATACTCTTCAACACAGACGCTTTCTTAGCCAATGTGAGATGTTCTACAAAATTCATCACAATTTTGTTTACATCAACATGTCACATCAGATTAAGCTAAGCAGCAATTCTCGTCCACAACGTTCACAACACACTGGACATCAGGTCAAGTACACCCAGCCTTTTTGTAGAGTGAACTGCTACATGTACAGTTATGTTCCCAAGAACCATACGTATTTGGAATACTCTCCCAATGCTGCTGTAACTTCGACCTCTATAGCTGGCTTCCGGGGAGCAACATTGCCTATCATTCAGCATATGTTGCCTCCCTCTCCTCTTAAGATGCTGTAAGAGGGGCACACACGCACCACCTGCACACTGCACCTAGCACACTGTATATAGTGCACCAATAATACCACCACAGGATCACCACATCGCCTGAAGCACTGGCAGCACCTGATACAGCACAACCCTCTCCAGGACAGCGTGTACGCGTTTTGGGAGAGTACTTCAAGGTTCAAGGAGCCGGGTAGTAAGGGGGGCTGCATGTGCACAGCCCCTACTTTTTTCATGTATAAAATCTTGTATGTAGGCCTATATTGGCGAGTGTAGCCAACATAGTTAAGTAGAATGACATGTTCAAAATGAGGATGATCTTGAGCTCTATATTGGTCCTTACCCTCCCTGCAGATCCTGGCACCTGCTCCTGCACAGCACTGCCTGGAGGATGACTGGGCTGGTTCACGACTCATGCACTGGCAACGTCGTGCATTACACTGCCTGGAGGATGACTGGGCTGGGTCACGACTCATGCACTGGCAACGTCGTTGGCGAGCGGGCTCCAAATTTTGCGGATCCCGAATCCGTACGAGTCTCGGGGTCCAAACTTACGGTTGACCAAAGAAAAGCCTCATTAAAAGCATGATTCAATCGCAGAAGGTTCGCATACTCATATAAAAAGGATTGCACGCGAAACGTTTCCAATATTTTAGAAAAGATGATAACGAAAAACAAGTGGTTCTCGGTAGATCCGTTCGACAGGTGACTGATTCTTAATTTTATTGATATCCAATGATATCGATATGCGAAATCGTTGGAGGCGAGCTTTGTTGTCTGACAAGTTTTCAGTTCTGATAACTTTCCATGATTTTGATTGGCTGAGAAGCACTGTTAATGTGGTAACTGGTGGAAATAGTCTTGTCAGATAAAACGTCGGCAAGGCCCAAAATGACCTAGGTGCCGTGGCGCTGGCAACCAAGCTTGTTCTGAGACTTAGAGCACGGGCCACATAAAGGTCCAAATTTGGAGTCCTTACAAACGCCAGCACGTAAACTCTATCTTGTATTGAATAAATATGAAAATGACATTTACATCAATATTGCCAATCGTGAGCAGTGTTTAAAAATGAATGAACGAACTGTATCAAAGTTATTACAGGTAGTATAAGCCTGTTTCTAACATTTGGCCTGATGTTAGGCCTAACCAAAAATACATGATGTCGGCTTTATAAGCCGATTTTGCATAATCGGCTCCGACATCATTTATATTTTGGTTAGGCCTACATTAGGCCAAATGTTAGAAAAAAACTTTTGCTTTTCGAGATATAGACTCCAGTGGCATTATGTTATGTTGCATTGAGGTTTCTTTTTTAAGCTTTAACCGAACAGCAAGAAGTTGGACCACGTCATCTATGAGACATTATTGAAAAGTTAAAAAAAGACCTTAGCTCTCGATAATTAATGTCTTCAGAAAGTATTGAAAATTGTTCTGTGTTTGAATAAAGTAATTGGAAGAATTGTATAACTGTTTTTTTATGTTGACAAGAAACCAGTCAAATTTGTGAATGAAAATGGCAAAAAATAAGTACATGGTATTATATACTAATGTACATGTAGAGTGTGTACCATGTTAACAATGATTCAGATGATGAGAACAAACATTCCACTCATTACAGCAATGCCCCACTTTTCGCTGGAGAACGCGAACGCATATTTACGACGGTAGTTGATTTTGGAAGAGACTTTTGTGCCCTTCGTAAAAGGCTGTCCTGCAATTTAAATTGTGTAACATATGAGGATTTTGTTTAGCTTTCGCATCTGCAACGGAAACAGAAATCTGCGGTTCGTGTGCAAAATACTATCCGATTTAGGACGACTTTCCAGAGCCACATTTGGTTCCTCCCAGAGCTCGAGAGGCCGCCCGGGGGACCACTTCCATTGACGAGTGGATACCAGGCGCGACCACGCGTAAAAGGGAAAGAGTGGGCAAGTACGTTACGAATAGGCCTATATGTAACGTTATAAGGGTGTCAAAAACGATGTTTAAATGCTGAAAAAATGGATACATTTCCAACACAAGCCAAATACTTGTTAAGGGATGCATTTTTATAATCTGGAAAAGACTCGCTTCCCTTGTTTAGGGTGCTTTTCGAAACCCCATGGTCGCGCCTGGTACCCACTCGTCAATGGAAGTGGTCCCCCCGAAAATTTGAATCTTATCCCCCATTTCGGGGGAAAGTAAAACATAATGCCCATTACATTGTGTGTGCTAGAGGCATATCGTTTGTTGTAGGAGGAGCAGGGAAAGGAGAAAAAAAACGCAAAGTCGGATGGGTTTCAGACGGATAGGCCTATTGCATATGCTGTGTACATATCAGCGCATGCGAAATGGTTTAGCTGGAGAGGTGATCTGACACATGGAATATATTGCCAGTGATCCACCAATAATCCACATTAGATGCAACATCGATTCGATGGACTGTAATAATATATTTCCAAGTCTGAATTCAGTAAGTTTTTCCTCAATATGTACTCGATTTGTTTAAAAAACCACTTATCCATGTCATAATCTACATTTCGAATGTCTCCAGCCAGCTGGAGTCATGATAGTCATGATAGTACAGCCCCGCCGCGAGCTCAGGCAGGCATATACTATGATGACCAGTCGTACATGCATGAAAGCGGGATTTCAACAATTTGGAATAGCATGCTGGTATCGCATGAAAGAATTTTGCACACGAAAAGCAGATCTATATAGGGCCTGTAACACAAAGCTTACATTGACGAGTGGATACCATGCGTGACCCCCCCCCCCAAAAAAAAAAAAAAAAAGTAAAAAGGATGTCTTTTTCAAGATAGGGCGCGTTACGTACGTAACGTTAAAAGGGTGTCAAAACACTAAAATATTGAAGAAAAAAAAGGGTATCTATTTTCACTAGGAAAATTTGCGAGGGTTTTAAAAAATAAGACTAAAATGTTTTATAAAGGATGTACTTTTTGCCCCAATAGTCAACACTACGTGTTTAGAGTACGATTTGCGCGAGGTGTGGGATGTGGGGCCGTATAGGTAAAACCGACGACCGACGTCCATGACATATATATAAATAACGCTGTACTTTTTTAGGGGTCGATTCAGGGAATACTTGCCAAGAGTATCGTTTTGTTTCCAATACTTGTTAAGGGTAGGGTTTTACACGCCAATACTTAATGTTAAGGGGTGCATTTTCAGAATATGGAAAATGTGTGTGTAGTAGACAGCTGGCAGCCGTCTGTTTCGAGGATTTTTTTTTTAAACATTTTTTATTTTTTATTTCGCCTCGTATAGTGGAGCCAACGGAGTTCAGCTGAACAACCAACATAACAGAGACCGAAGCTTTTGGTCTAGTGTTTAGGGTGCTTTTCGAGACCCAATGGTCGCGCATGGTATCCACTCGTCAATGGAACTGCCCCCCCCCCCCGGGTTTAAACTGTTCCTTCATCCGCCATATCTGGCCCCTCAAAATATTTTGCTCATTGCGCTAATGTAATGGTTATAATTTTGAAATGTTTATTTGGCTTTTCCTTGTCAGGCGATGCTGGTTACCGGCTTCGTTACAAGTTCCCTGACCTCCATCGAACGTCGCTTCCAGCTACGTAGTCGAGATCTGGGAATCATAATCAGTAGTTTCGACGTAACTAGCATCATCCTCGTCCTCTTCGTCACTTTTGTTGGTGGTCGTGGCAACAAGCCGCGCTGGCTTGGGACTGGATGTATCATCATCGGCGCCGGTGCGCTCATCTACGCCCTCCCGCACGTCACCACGGGAAACTACCGTTACACGACATCGAGGGTGTCGCCGACATGCGGAGTGGATGCCGAAGCCGCGGCTGCCGCCGGTGGCGACGTCACGATGTCGTGTGATGATGTCATGGATGAGAGGCCGTCGAGTTTAGCGCAGTATATGTACGTTTTCATGGCTGGACAAACGTTAATGGCCATTGGATCGCTTCCGCTGAATACCTTGGGAGTTTCTATGCTGGATGAAAGTGTGTGCTTGGAACAGACAGGATTGTACATGGGTAAGTGAGTGTTATACAGGAGCATTTCTTGAGAAATTCTGTGATTTTCACCAACATAAGCTTATTTATATAAGGTTATATCTGATTAGCTGAGAGCTAATAAGTCAGAGAGAATCACCAACAAAATATTTCATGAAACAATTCCTTAGTGTTGGTTTAGGGGATTTCTTTCTTTCTTTCTTTCTTTTTATTTATTTAGTTATTTATCTATCTATTTGTTTATTCATTTTATTTATTAGCTGTCTTTCTGTCTTCCTGTCTTAACTTTATTGAGTTTTCTGTCTTTATTTTTTTATGTTAACATATTTCTAAAATAAATTATTTTCATAACATATTATGTTATCATTTATGTTATTTTTTATAATTTTTCTTATCTTGTTTTTTTGTTTGGGGGTAGAAGAAAAATTATTTTGGGCATTGGTGCACCAATTCTTTTGAAGGTTGTTTGTGTTGTAAGTAACCCTATGTCATCACTATTCTTTTTTCCTAATCCTTTTCTTTGACCAAATGTTTTTGCAATATTTTCAATTGAAATTGGATTGAAATAGAAACAGCAACATTTAAACATCCTCATGTTTCATCAATATACCATTGGTCTAAAACTTAATCACACTCTTAATCACAAACAACCATAGTTAAAAAGAACCACAAGAACAAGAGTAAAATTTATGGTGGTGATCAAGATGACTAGTAATCATGATGATGATGATGACACCATAGAAATAATGATAACAAGTCATTAAAGAAATAATGATTACAAGACAAGAAATTGCTATGATTCTTTGCAACATATTAATGTATTATGACAGAAATAAAACTGGTATATATATATTTTTTTTATTCATGTGGTAATCATGAGGTAATAATGGATTAGTGTATGATATCTTCCTTTTTTGTGTGTGTGTCATTCACAGGTATATTTTTGGCTGTGGCATCTTTGGGACCTGCAGCTGGCTACATGTTGATGGGTGTCTTTCTAAATATATTCACCAATTTTTCAAATCCGTTCAGGTAACACTAAAAATCAAACACTTATTTATTTTCTGCGATGTATTAGCTACAAGGGTAAGGGCAATATGCTTTCTAGTTATTTCAGATTTCAATTTATGTGAGTTGTTTGTTAGTTCATAGCACAGAGATTGTTTGATCAAACCCTATGTATTATTATTGTGTGAAATATGTTAGATGTGCCAAAAAAAAACATTGATTTAATTGATTTCTAAACTGCTTGATCCATAGCTTTATGTCTTAGATTTAACTTAACTTTAGCTTGTATTCTTGTTACAGTCAGTTGTGTTATCAGTTCTTGTTTCTCTCACAAATATTTTTTTTGCGTAATGATACCTGAAGTCATAAAGAATTAATAAAGGATAATAGACGATTGTAGGGCTAATGATTCTGTTTACTAATGTTTTGAAAGAAGTTCTTTTGAATCTTCATACATATAGCTGCACCATTTTAAATGCTGACAAGGACATGATGTCTTATAGGTACTACGTTTATCCAACAATCAAACTGTCATCAAATACATGTTCTAAAACCTGAATGGTAAGGTTATGCACTAAAAAAACTTTCTCTTGCCCAGCTCTGCCTTCAAGACATGTTTTGTGAATTTTGTGAATTAATTTTTTTATACCACTGTGTAGTACTATCTGTTATTAAAACTTTTACCAAATACTAACATGAATATTAAGCTATCATTGAAATAATACCCCTTCTCTTACCAAGCCCTGACTTTTATTCATGTTTTGTGAAATGTTTGTTTTAATTTTTCTTGTTCCACTGTGTAGTACTGATATTAGCACATCGGATCCCGGCTGGGTGGGTGCTTGGTGGATAGGCTTCATCATAGCCGCAGTTCCAGCTTTCCTTTTCGGGATTCCGCTTAGCTTGTTCCCACGAGAATTACCAGGTAGGCCATCACCCAGAAATGCAAAACAATGATTATGGAGATCATGAAAAGTTAAAAGCCACCCAGAAAAAGCAAAACAATGAGTATAAAGGTAATGAAAAAGGTAATGCATGCTGATGTTTGACAGACAGTATCCAGGATATTGCTTGAGCAGAAGTGATTATATATTAATACATTTTTACAAACTTTGTGCTTTAGATACTGCCAGAATAAGAGCGGGTAAAGAAAGTCAAGTTCATGCACGAGGAGGGGCTCATGAGACAGAACGACCAGGCTTTGGTTCAAGACCAACTGATTTCATCATCTCACTCAAATACCTTGCTGTCAATCCGACAGTAATGTGTACTATCTTAGGTAAGACAATTGAGAGTTCAAGAATGATTCTGGGCAGTATTCTCAACACACTAATCATCCCACCGCTGCCACCATAATTTGGCTGGGGCCTGGGGCAGATCCAGGATATCATATGGGATATATTTATGAGACTTAACGACCAGGGTTTGGTTCATGACCAAATGATTTGTTCAGCTCACTCAAATATCTTGCTGTCGACTCGACAGTAATATGTATTATCTTAGGTAAGACAATTGAGGATTCAAAAATAATTTGTTTGTTGATGGAGGCCACGGTAGATCTAGATTTCATAACAGATTTATTTGTGAGACTAGGGTTTGTTTTTTAAGGCCAACTGATTTCATCATCTCACTCAAATGCCTTGCTGTCAGCCCGACAGTAATATGTACTATATTAGGTAAGACTCCAGAGAAAGTTTTAAGAATAATTCTGGTCACATAGGGCAGTATTCTCAACACACCACCATCCCACCGCTGCCACCATAATTTGGTGGGGGGCCAGGGGCAGATCCAGGATTGTTATGAGACTTAACAACCAGGGTTTGGTTCACAACCTAATGATTTTATCAGCTCACTCAAATACCTTGCTGCGAACTCGACGGTAATGTGTATAGGTAAGATCATTGAGAATTCAAGAATTATTCTTTGCTTCATCATGCAAAGAGTTGCATTCAATCTGATCAATCATAACTATGGTAAGCCAGCAAAGTTTTGAATGCGTAGACTTATTCAAATTGATGTATATGATTTACACTCATACATCATTGTCTAGACAAATTAAAGAGGTCCTTGATGTTTCCAGAACGACGTGTAAATTTTCTGTTTGAAGAAATATGACAAATAAGGATTTTCATAGTCATGCTTGAATAGATCAAATACAACTCTTTGTAAGACCGGGCCCAGATCACATAGGACAGTAGTCTCATCATACCAAATCATCCCACTGCTGCCACCATAATTTGGTGGGGTCTCAGACTTTTGGTACAATGGTTGAGACAGGTGATAAATGCTAAAATCATATTCTCTTGCCTTGAATACAGGCATCTGTGCAGATACCATGCTTGTTTCAGGTTGTGCAGCCTTCATGCCCAAGTTTACACAGAATCAGTTTCGTCAGACAGCAAGTGCAGCAAATTTTCTAATTGGTAAGTTGACAACTAAACAATTACTCTATTTCAACCAAACCAATACCTAGGAAGAGAGCGGATTGCAAAGATGCTTCATGCATCTCCTCATGGCCGTACACATGAATTGTTGTCATGGGGGGGGGGGGCAAAACACCTTTAAAAAATTGAAGAAATTCCGAAGCAAGGGGGTGATGCGACAGAGCTTGTCCTAAGAGGTTTTGTTGGTTTTTTTGCATTTTCGTAAGTGAAATTCAGGGATTTCATGCACACTTTGGGGGGATTTTATGAACAAATTTTCAATAAAACAATGTTCAGTTTTATTCTGCTTCAATTTCAATTTTGAATTTCCTGCTTCTTTTCTTTGGTTTGTACATGTTCATTATTCACTATTGGGCATAAAAGCAAAAGCTGCAGCTACTTTGTGAACATGCAACTTAATTACCATCAACAAAACTGTCTGCTTGAAAATAGCCCCAGCTCTCTTATTACCACCCATTCCCCACAATTGAAATTCAATTATCCCAATATTAAGTAACAATGTCGTTATATGTGTGGTACGATGTGTAGGACAATGATAAGTTGGATTCAAAGCCATTATATTTCCATTTCATATCCTCGAGGTACACATATTGGTTAGCTTGGCAAAGCTACCCTAAGGATTATTACTCCAGGGCTCAATGAAAATGATAAGATTTCTTGCACTTTTAATGAAGTTTTATATCCTATTATATATTCCAAGTACAATTTGTACAAAACCAAATAGTAATTTAGCTGGGATCATTTGTAACTTTCGAAGACTACCATTGGCGTCTGGGATTGAAATAAACCCACTTTGCCCTTATATTGGTTTGCTTCTCTTAGAATATCTTGAAATGTATATGTTTACAAATCAATAAGTGATATGTTTTCCCTGATAATATCCTAAATGTTTCAACCATCTCATAATGTTTTACTCCATAATTCTTGTAACTTTGTTTTACACAAACCCAAAACAGACTATTGGAAAATATTGACACATTAGAGAAGGCCTTAAAAACATCATCCCAGAGTTTCTGTATTTTTAAGTTCAAATCTCTTATTTACTCTCTAATCTTGTTGTGTATATATTGTAAAAATGTTTTTCCTTAATATTTTTTTTATCAATATCTTTATTGCAGGTAAATTGTATTGGTAGTTTGCATTTCCTGCTTCATTTCTTGCTTGATATGTTAACATTAAATCCCTCTGTAAAACAATGTTAGGTTATCAATGCTGAGTAGGGCAAACCTGTCTTTTTACTGATCTTTTCTTTGTAATTGTAAATATGTATCATTGTAATTGTTTTTTATTTGACAAAAATATATACAATTCAATAAAATCCTTAAATATAATATTATACAATCCTTCATTTGGACAGGTATCGCAATGCTTCCGGGTTTATCCGGGGGCGTTCTCCTTGGTGGTATTCTGACCAAGAAATTCAACTTGAAGGTCCGTGGTATGCTGACGTTTGCTATCGTTTCTGGCTTGGTGACCATTGTGCTACTAGGGACCGTGCTCTTGCGTTGCCCCCAGCTGCCGGTAATAGGTGTAACGGCCTCCTACGATGGACACAAGTAAGTGTCACATTTCCATCAAATCATCAGTCTTTATAATGTTCCTGTCATTAAGGTGTTATCAGTTAAGGACACGTCCTGGTCAGTATGCAAATGAGGGAACCAATGATATTACCCACTCACTATTTCCTTTGTATTTTATTATATGAAATATTTAGATTTTCTCCTGAATGTGAGGTAAAACGTCAAAGTAGAGTCCATGGATTAATATTGCCATGAATGAAAATGAAAACAAAAATATTAAGTTAAAAGATGTATTTCAAAATCTAAGTCATGAAAAAAAATTTACTAATCAAAAGCATTTAAAACTTGTAAAAGATAGTCATGATATCATTGGAAAATATTTTTGTGTGGGCAACATGAACTTGAAATGTGAACTTGAGATAGTAAAATGAAGATTGTTGGGATTGTGTATTCCTTTTTATATTCATGAAAAAGTAACAAGAATAATTTACATAGGACATTTTATTGATGAAGATACCATCACCATTGTTATTTTGCCAATTAGAATAATGCATCTCTTGATTGGGATGATATATGTGGTGCTGCTGCTCATGAGCAATTATTTGTTGGTTTGTGGAGAGTTAGATCATATTAGAAAGTGGATAATATCTGTTCAAAATGACAGTGTTGATGATGAACAAAATATGTAATTTTTTTTCCATCTTGCTGATGATTAATTATAGTAACATGAGGTCACATTAGTTTGCTTTTTAGTTGATTTTATTCATTATAATCAGAACTTATCCACATGTGTGTCTGTTCTAAGATGTTTTGATATGAGCCATTACTTTAAGATAATGACAAACTTTGATTTCAATCTTCTCTTCCACTATTTTTTGATAGTCTGATGGAGTATCATCAAGATAAACGTCTCGATGATGAATGCAACTTGGGTTGTACTTGTAATACCGAGCAGTACAATCCAGTATGCGTTGAAGGTGGCATTGCCGAGTATTTTGACCCATGCTATGCTGGATGTAAAGTGGATTATGGGAATGGGGTAAGTGATATTAGCATTTGCCTTCTTTTATCGTATGGAAAGATACAATAATGGTACAAAATTGTATGGAATATAATTGTGGAAAAATAGTTAAGGAAGGAGGGCACCAAGTTTTTGATTATTTGGATTATGATCATGAAACCGAGAAAAATACAAAAAAGAGTGAATTTTTCCATCTCTAGAAGTTTAGCTCCAGTGGATATTTAGATCAATGGGTGAATGAGTGAAGTATGCCACAGCAGTCTAGTAAACTCTGTTGTAATTATTGCAAGCCAAATATCTAAACACTTAGTTTACATTATATATTCCATGTCTACTTTTTTATATTAATTTTCATGTTCCAAATGTAAAGAAGTTAATTATCATTCAGGTATTTTTCAATGATAATAATAATAATGATAATTTAAAAAAAAATGATAATTGATAATAATAATAGTAATAATGATGATGATGATAATAATAATGATGATAACATAAGTTACAAAGTACCACACCTACTCTGCAGAGTGCTTTAGACACATAGAAAGTTCAGAAGAAAATGGAAGGTTTTGAGCAAACTTCTCAATATCTAAGAATTTGTCAATAATAATAATACTAGCAATAATGATAATAATAATAATTAGTAATAATAATAACCCCACAATGTTTTAACTATAGAAGGGTTTTTTTCTCTCTTTTTTTTCCTTCCGTTATCAGACATATGGTGATTGCGAATGCTTGAGGAATTTCATCTCGGCTAACCTGACTGCATCGACCCAGGTCCAACACGGCCCGTGTGAATCGGACTGCTTCCTCCTGCCCATCTTTGTTGCTGGTGCTGCATTCTTATTGTTCTTCCATTTTCTACCAGGAGTAGCACTGGTCAATACTCTACTCAGGTCAGATGATGGTGATAGTCACAACACAAATCTAATAAAAAATTTACTAGATAAATTAACTGATTTTCATTGAAATATCATTTGATCGGGTGCCATCAAATATCTGCTTTCTTGTCTTATAACAACCTTCTCAGTAGGATGAAAATTTCAGGATGCAATATTTGTCATGAACTTTCTGATATTCAATCACTAAATATGTAAAATAAGTGCCCAAATATTTATTGTAAAGAAAAATATAAGCATTATTAAGAGAGGGCACTAGATTGAATTTCAAATCCTGACGGCTGGAAAAATTCTCATGGGTACAAATGGATACAATGTCTATAACGTTTTTGTAATATTGAAATGTTTGATCTTACATGCTTATGGTTCATATTACCTACCCGTTGCCTGAGCCTTAGACAGGTTTTAAAATGATAATGATTTGTATGTGACCATTCTTTCAGATGTGTTCCAGATTCTCAGAGGCCAATGGCTCTAGGAGTCAACTCTATTTTGAACAAACTATTAGGTAAGTTCTCCTCCCCTCCTTTAATTTCTTCCTTTCATTAATATGGAATTTAATTCTGAAATGTGATTTTAAAAAGGTGGCTCAATGTCAGGTTTTATTACATCTTTCAAGGTTGACTTCAAATATATCACCAATAGTGGAAACGGTTTAATGTTGCGATTTATGTAAAAGTGATACAACTGTATATTCATGTAATGTATTATCCGCAACATATGCAACCATGTGATCTTGTCATGTTTTCTATGTTGGGGACTATGTTTATCATTACATTGTGTCTTGAAATATGATTGTTTCATGTTGATTTATATGTATATTTTGTGGTTTCTATAATTGAATAAAAATGAACTTGAACTTGATTTATGGTACTACATTTATTACATATCTTTCTTGTTTGTATATTGTGAACAATTTTGATTAAGATTGCCTTGAATGGTAAAGTAATGAGTCTAAATGATGTCAAATGCAGTGCTTAAGTGGTAATATAAGAATTGCTTCCCATGCACCTCCCTTGTCTCTACAGGTGCTACCCCAGGCCCCATTCTAGTTGGAGTCATGATGGATGGAGCTTGCCTGCAATGGCAGCAGACCTGTAGCAGTGAAGGAAGCACAGAGGGTGCTTGTTGGATATACAACGACGAGAACCTGTCCTGGCGGATGTTCGGTCTTGGTCTCATCATGAAAGTAACGGCTGTGGCCCTCTTTAGCCTCGCCCTTTTTTTCTACCGTCCCGCTACACCCGGCAACGGTGGCACCATGGATGAGGCCAATGAAGCGGTTGCAACGGCATCGGAAAGCACAATACGGGTTCCTGAAGCTGGCATGGGTCGAGCTTCACCAGACCTGGCCGTGCAGCAGGATGAAATTGTTCCACTCGATGGAATACAGTTGTACAAATGCGGTTTAGCCCGAGAGGAAGACTCCAGGTAGTAGTTAATTCACATATTTTCCACAAGCACGTATTCCTGACCCATTTGTAATTAGTGAGCATCATTGGCGGCGGAAGCCAAAAATTTTAGGGGGGGACCAAAAAAATTTTTTGACAAGCAAAAAAAAAAAAAAGGTTATCAACAAAAAATTTTAGGGGGGACGCAAGAAATAAAATTGACAAGCAAAAAAAAAAAGTTATCAACAAAAAATTTAGGGGGGGACCATCCCCCCCCCACCTAAAATTTAGGGGGGGGGACACGTCCCCCCCTCCCCCCGCTTCCGCCGCCTATGGTGAGCATTGATGGATCCATTGCGTGGCATCTAGGATATTTCCTGATCTGGGGCCCGTAACACGAAGCTTAGCAATCATGGTAGAATATTTTTCAATGATTGATTGCATTGCCTACAGTGTACAACTAATCGTGAAAATCAAGCTTGTGATTAATCGCTAACCTTTGTGCTTATACGGGACCCTGATTAGAATACCAGTATGCCGTAGATGGGATTCACATTCCCATGCATATTGTGTATTCCTGATTTTGACTGACGATTGGACCATCCCGTGAGTGACCTTCACTTTAAAGGGCTACCAGCCAAAGCAAATAATCATTTCTACTTTTCTGAAACAAATTATTATCATATATATATATATATATATACATATTCCTTGTAGAATTTTGTCCCAAACTGGTGCTTTCCTGTAAACCATTTCAATATTAGAATATCTGTGTTTTGTCAGAGATTTATCTCTCATTGTCCATATCAAATCTGGCAGCTTGTGTCTCTTTTTTTTATTCATGATGTAGATAATGAACAAAAGCGTTAAACTAGCTCGCAACACTACAGACCGCATTAACCAGCTTTTAATGCTGCTCTACATTTTTGACTGCTGAAATATATTGCCATTATTGATATTTGCTATATGTCAAGTATTTCATCATCCCTTGAAAATGCGTTCTTGCTGCCTATCTCTTGTTTTTAACTGTGTGGAAATTACTATTTTTCCCAGGAGCTGCTACAGTAAAATGTAACGAAGGTAAATTTCTCTAGTTTTTTTTTAATTAACTGATATAAAGCCCTGTTCCCTGTACCAATCTACATGACATTTGCTTCCTTTTTTTACCCCTGTGAAATGGAAATATCAGCAGCATTTCTGTAATATTGACGTATCCTAGTGTGGAAATTTGTTTTGTAATATCAAATATTAACAAATGATGTAATTAGAAAGTTTTGAAATGGTCCTGTGATAGTGAAAGCTTGTCAGAAGTGAATATAGTCCAAATTAACTATTGGTACATATAAGGACTGATGGTAATCATTTGTATATTACAATGCATGTATAGATTATTTCCACCAGCGTGGTTCGTAGAGGTTGTAACCCCAAAATCAATTCTTGTGGTAAAAAACTGTCGGCACAATCTATCCACAATATTATCCACACAAGACATGCTTGATTATGTTAAAATAATGATGGTGAAATAAATAATGCAAATTCAAGTGATAAAATTTAGCCTACGACCAAGAGGGTGCACTTGTATTGAACTTGGGTCTTCCTTCTATCAAATAATATATATCGCATATATTTATGCGATACAGGCATATGCGAAATATGAATTCAAATTCTATCAGGTGAAAATGTCTAGCATGACCAACATGACTTTGATTGATATTGAGTGAGGAAAACAATGTTAGTTGCATTTTAAACATTAATTATAACAGAGACATCATACTACCTTTATGGTAGTGATAATGTCTTGTTGATCTTTTGTCATTTGAGTATTTAAGATATGTAATGAATACTTAATATTATATAAGTTACAGGTAAACTATATAGACCAGTGAGCAACCTTTGACCTTGATGATGCCCCCAGTACCCGGCCCCCCACTCTGGGGTCGGAAGGACTGCATGCGTGTTCTCGAAATGTCCGGTAAAGGGGTACTTTTTTGCGGAACAAGTCCGGCCCGCGAATTGTAAAAAAGGGGGTGTTTTTGTATTTTCACCCGGAGATTTCGGACAAGTCCGGCCCGTGAATTGTAAAAAAGGGGGTGTTTTTGTATTTTCACCTGGAGATTTCTTTTAAAAGGGGGTGTTATTTTATCTCTCTCTTTGGACTCCTGAGAAATTTTAAAAGGGGGTTATAAAATATCTTTAATAACATAGAAAAATTGATCAAATCCCGGGATCAAATTCCTGAAATTCCTGCTAGTTTAGAAGGCTCATTCAGGATTATTTCATTTTGAAAAAGTAAAGTACGGACCTTTTGTTGGAATGAGAGCTCACCTGAGATAGGGGGTACATTGAGTAGTGTTCTGGATTTAGGGGGGTCTCCAAGGCAGAAAAAGCCTGCGAAAAGCCCTCGAAAGTGGGGTTCAGAAATTTTGGCAGACCTTCGATAGGGGGTGCTTTCAAAGGGAGGGAACGAGCATAGGCGTACCCTAAATAACATGAGTGGGGGGGCCGGGCCCCAGTAATCAGATGGTATACAAATAGCGAATAGGCACGAGTGCGATGGTGCAAGATTTTGCGTAAGGTGAAAGAAAGATACTCTATTCAATTACGCGTTGCAGAGTCTTTCTTTCAGCAAATGAGAAATGTTGCATCATCGCAGAAATAAGAATATTCGCTATTTGTATAATCAATTTTGATTTTCTACTTGCAAAGAAGAAATGACAGCCATCTTTTATCTTCATACCACAAAATGAATTTCAAAAATCACAAGATACATGCTATTTGATCCCATCATGAGAGCTGCCCATTTGATCTCTAAATTTCAGAATACAGATTTTACATTTTTATCAGATTATCCTCTATTTTGCTATATACATGTGTGTTGGTAATAGGTGTGTGTTTTTGTTTTGAGTAGAAGTCGACTGGCTTGATTGGTTATTATTATTCAAAGTGTGATTATGAAAGATGGAAATTTGATTGTATTCTTTGAGCTAGGTGATTTACTTGTATTGTAGGTCTAGATTCATTGGTCACTTTTAAACATTTCATTTTGAACTCACCCAATGAGGGGGGATTGGATGTCATACCGAATCCTGTTAAGCATCTATGAAATCAAATTTTAAATCATAAACAGAAAACTGTACATACTATGCTTGTACTTCTTTTAATACCTTTTATTAATGTTTCATATCTTGCGTTTGCACAGGCTCTCACATCTTATTTTTGGATTTTATTATTTTTTTTATGTAGTTCTTTACTCCGATTACAAAACTCTAAGAAAGTGACCCTGACACAGTCCTTCCCTTAGCACATAATGTGGGATGATAATTTGATTGGATACAAGAGCGATCTTTTCACCCTCACTCCATCTTTTATCTGTATTCAAATTTATATCTTTTACTTGATTTTTGTTGTTTTTCTGTGCAGACTTCACTGTGTCCTACACTTAGTGTACGAAACCTAATTGTTTCTTAGATTTCTGTGTTTATATATGATCAAACAGGCCTCAATGAGACATACCATTGTATCCCCCCCAAAAAAAAAAAAAAAAAAAATCATTGTAGCTTAAATGTTTTCTCTGGATAGAATATATAAGCTTGTGCATGTACATGTATAATTGCTGCTTGTGTATTTGTTAATGTGTGAAAACTACCGATCAAGACACCAGGCCTATGATTGCTAATACTGCAAGTATACGGTATATGTTTATCAAATCGCCATAGTAATGTAGCATACCTCTGCCCTGAAGGCATCATTTAATGTGATTTTGCTTCTCCTAAACAATCTTGATTACATTATACTTTCTTACGATTTCAAATTTATCCTACCAACATTGAAAACAATATAGCTTCATTAATCATGGCTGCCATTGATTCAAAATCCTCAAGCAACATTTGTGATTGAGAGTTGGGACATAGCTTCTTACATGTACAAAGTGTATGTATTGGGAAACACATTACTATTTTCTATGATTATTATTTTGTCAAAGTATATTTGGGAGATTTGTTGGGAAGGGAGAAGTTATTGCCGGTGAGGTATTCGGAACTGACTCGAAATTGACTTACTAAATGTTTCCCCATACAAACTCTGAACAATTGTTACTAGTGTACAGGATTTGCATTATTTCTTAATCAGTTGAAACTGAATCCTTGTATTACCACCATAGACTATTAAAGACATTGGTTAAAGTTGATTTGACTTTTAAAAATCTGAGCCGCGAGGTCCCACTTGTCACCTGTGTCTGTGATATGTCACAAAAATGAAGCCAAGAAAAAAAAATCGCCTTTCGAAAATCATTATTTAGTGCTTCAAAAAAGTGAAATATAAAGTGATCGGAAACACCATCTTAATTTTATCACATACACTTAAGTGTTCCATTATTATCGGCACAATAGAAATTACACAAAATCTTTGATTATAACGTATCAAGAGCACTTCTTTTGATTTTTTTGTTGGTTTCAGAGTTTTTAGGTTGATAGGCATGCATGTACATATTTCATCTTTCCTTTTGTTTTTGTTAAATTACATGTCTACAGTACGTATAAAAAAAAAGTTTACACTTAAAAAAAAATCCTGTAAATTTATACATTTGTAATATCCTAAAGATTTTTCCACATTCTAACATTAGTACAGATCCATTTAAGCAAATGACGATATACATGTAACTGTTAAAAAATATTTGCGTGTGAGTGAGCACCACTTACTTTTTAAAAGTTAGTGAAAAACGATTTGCGCAGAACTTTGAAATAGTTATGTGAATAAAAGTAACCTTAATCATGAAGAACATTTGGAATTTAGCTAGGAAAATTGATTTGAAGATATCTTTTACCTTTTTTAACTTGTTTCCTTGCCCAAAACACTTCGAAGAGTGCATTGCGCCCCATCCCACTCCCCCATACACTGAGGCCATCGTGACGATATTTGCTTTACACTGAGCTGTGATTTATGTGGAAGAACCGTGCGTAGTGTAGTGGTTCTGACTCTCGCCTTGTAAACAGAGGGTCGTGTGTTCGAATTCCCCGCGGTCTAGCGTCCTTTTGCACGGCGTTAATCCACACTTTGCCACTCTTGACCCAGGTGCTAAATGGGTACCCGGTAGGATGCGAAATACATTGTATGTTTGAATTTGCCAGCACCATAATAAGGCTGCGATGAATGCAAGGAATGCTCCCCAGGGAGTGTAAATTGTGCTTTTTTCGTGCGGGATTGAAATGAATCCAATGACCGGGGTAATAATACGCTGTAACGCGCTTTGAGCCATTCTGGGAAAAGGGCTGTATAAAAATTGGCTATTATTATTTACATGAAATGGCTTAGGCTTGATTTTCATTTTGTTAATCATCGTCAAGCTTGGAAAAAGTGTGGAGAAACAAGTATTAAATGAAAAGTAAACCCACTTTAAATGATAAAAACTTAGTGATAAAATGCTGGAGATGTCTGATATAAGTTTGTGTTCAGATTCAGTCCTCAGATCCAGCTGGCACAAAAAGGGTAGAGGTTGAGCTTACTAAGTGTTGAAATTTCAATTTGGGTTGCAAAATTGTTGCAAAATGCTTGAATGTATCTGTTTCGCAGGGTAAGTTTGATTTCGCCCTTTCCCCTTGACACAGCGTGAAAACAAGCATTTCTGCGCAAACAGATTTCTGCGAGCTGTACAAAAATGGACAGTGCTCACTCAAAGTGTAACATTCTGTAAAAACTTTTACGTTCATTGGATAGATGAGACCCAAACCCAAGATTATATGTGAAAAAATTACCCACAAGTTATATATTTTTTAATTCCCAGGGCTTTTTCAAAGTGTAAACTTTTTTTGATACGCACTGTATAACGTTAACTTATGCCTTTAAGAATAGCAACCTGGGACCAAACTGCCGCACAGAAACGTCGTTAGCGCTAACGGTAGACCCAGTCACATCTTTCAGATTTTGATGTCAAATGTTGATCTACAATGTAAATAACACGTTGTTGTGACATTTGACATCTCTGCTATATCACCGGTCGTAAAAGGGCCTCTGTTAGCACTTTGCTAGCATTATCAACGTTTCTTTGCAGCAGATACAGTTCAATAGAATTGGTCAAGGGCGAGGCCCCTTCTTACAAAGAGTTGCAATTGATCCGATCAATCACAACTATGGCAAGCCAGTAACGTCAACATCTAAAATGCATGTTTGTTTTTAGATATGATGTATATTGACACTGTTGTCTTGACAATTCAGTGTGCTCCCCCGAAGGATGATACGCAAATTTCCTGTGGAAAAAATTATGACGATGATGGATTTCTGTATAGTTGAGGTTGATCGGATCAATCGTAACTCTTTTTGTGAGACGGGGCCCAGGTTTCCAGCTAGTTGAAGCTACTGTGAGGAATAACTGAAATGATGCATTTTAATTGGCCAAGAGTAGATATTGTAACTCTAACACTTTAACACTCTAACACAAGTTTTCTGATGCTTCCAGTCACATCAAGGAAACATACTCGATGCCGATCAGAGCTATTACATTATTTTGGATGGCATATCATCGGTCTGTTTGTAGTGGGATTTGGCGTGTGACTGCAACCAGATACACGGCCTAGATGCCTGGAGCTGGTTCTTGGGGACTTTTGCCAAAGAAATAAAGCAGCTACTCTGTAATTATAGTAAATCTCAATCATGCAATATTTAGACCACTTTTTTGATAAACTCATATAAAGTGATATGGTTGCTCATCATTCAATAAAAGTTCTCTTTCGGAATAGCCAAGAT
This sequence comes from Lytechinus pictus, assembly GCF_037042905.1. Taxonomy (NCBI): domain Eukaryota; kingdom Metazoa; phylum Echinodermata; class Echinoidea; order Temnopleuroida; family Toxopneustidae; genus Lytechinus; species Lytechinus pictus. The sequence continues at coordinate 44,119,890 of NC_087245.1, read as the reverse complement.
GATTCAGTATCTTATGTCATATGACCAAAGCAAAACATCTCAGAATTCATGAATGAAGGCACCCATTCCAATCTGTACCGTAACAGAAATCCCACGGCCTTAAAGCTTTTGCATGGTCAAGTGCAGTCAAACTTGTCTTAGCAGCCAACTGTCTGTAGTAAAAACCTGTCTTAAAGTGGCCACCAAATACTTTCTCCCAATTGAAAGGAGTATGTATGTTTTAAAGAACCTGTCTATAAAGTCTCTAGTGGCCACTTTTTCTGTTTCCCCTGGGTGGCCTTAATAAAAGTTTAACTTTACCTATTTTTCCCGTTGTAAAATGTATGTGGTCTTCAAGTTCCGTAAACACCCAAGGATCTGACACAATCTTAAAGGAGAATTAAACTCTTGGAGCAAGTTAGCTTTTGTGAAAGCAGAAAAATCTAAGAATAAGATCAACAGAAGTTTGAGTAAAATAGGACTAGAAATAGAAGAGTTATGAGCATTTGAATGTCGAGATCACTAATGCTATGGAGATCCTCCCATTGGCAATGCGACCAAGATCTATGATGTCACAAATGAACAACTCTCCCCTTTTGGACACTGAAAATATACCCCAAAACATCTCTTTTTGCTCATTCTAATCATATGACAAACGATTCATCAATGATATAATGTTGTGAAACCTCTGTACTTGTCCTCTCATAAAGAGAACACCTAACCTTGTGATAGACTCTATAAAAGTGAGAATATAAGTGAAATAAGTACTTAAAGGACAAGTCCACCCCAACAAAAAGTTGATTTGAAAAAAGGAGAAAAATCCAACTAGCAAAACACTGAAAATTTCATCAAAATCGGATGTAAAATAAGAAAGTTATGACATTTTAAAGTTTCGCTTAATTTCACAAAACAGTTATATGCACATCCTGGTCGGTATGCAAATTGGCAGACTGATGACGTCACTCACTCACTATTTCTTTTGTATTTTATTATATGAAACATGAAATATTCTAATTTTCTCCTCCTTGTCAAGTGAAACAAAGTCTCATTTCTCCCTGAACATGTCGAATTACCATTATTTTAAAAGTTTATGGTTAAGTTAAGTTGGTCCTTCTTGTCAAATCTGTAAAAATTGAAATATTTTATTATTCAAACAATAAAAAACAAAAGAAATAGTGAGTGATGGACATCATCGACTCTCTCATTTGCATATCACTGAGTTGTGCATTTAACAGTCTTGTGAAAAATAAGCGAAACTTAAAAATGTCATAACTTTCTTATTTTACATCCGATTTCGATGAAATTTGCAGCGTTATGTTTGTTTGATTTTTCTCTATCGATTCAAATCAACAATTTTCTGGGGTGGACTTGACCTTTAAGTAATGAGGGAGTTGTACGTGTGTGACATCACAGATCTTGGTCGCATTGCCAATAGGAGGATCTACATGGCATTAGTGATCTCAATATTCAAATGCTCATAACTTTCTTATTATTCATTCAATCTTCCTCAAACTTTCAACAATATGTTTCTTTGATTTTTCTCTTTGATATGGATTCAGCTGGTTTCAAGGGTTTAATTCTCCTTTAAATAAAATATTTGTAGATGGTATACCGGTGAAGCAGTTCATATCTCATTCTGATGGAATATATGAAAATATATTTTAACATACTAACTAAGTATTGCCACTGCTAGAGCGATATCCAAGATGCCCATCTTTCTCTTGCCTGGGTTTGTAGATGACATATCTCCGGAGCTTCAAGGTAATTCATTTTGATGGAATAGGTTCTTAATAAAAGTGATTGTTATTTCAAACCCACTTTGATGAGGCAAGAGTGATAGTCTAGATATTTCTGTTGCCTATACTGTCCATCCCTTGTGCTATGCTAGGTAGTGTATGTACAGTGATCATACATGTGTTTAATAGATGACTCTGGAGGCATTATTCCATGCATGATTGTCTGTGGTTTATGTTCAAGCTTTGTCCAAGATGATTTTAAATGTAAAGGTATATGTATGTAGACAACCCAAAACCAATATGCAGGTCATGTTGAAAGGGAAGTTTCTCTAAAAAAAACCAACAACAGTAATTTGGTGTTCAGAAAGTAAAAAATAGCTAAATTGCTTACGTGGAAGGGTAATTCCTCTTCTTCATACTCTCAAATTTGAAGCTGTAAAAGTATTTTTTTTAAAGAAAAAAGACGGGATAGTTAACACTATTTTTTTAGCGTGCTTTGATGCTGCATCGATATGGCACAATATGTATTAGGTACATACATGTATTATGCTTGAATGAACCTCAAACTATCTCTAAACCTTTTCTCATTCTTTTCAGCTCTCACTGGATTTTTTTTTTACACCTGAGAAGTAACTGATGATTCTCAGTTTGGAATTTGTGAAATGCACTGTCTATCATTTTATAGCTGAGGATGTGATTTTATAAGATCTTTGAAAATCTCAAAATTCATTTTGATCGAGTTATTGTTGGTTTGGCGGTGGTAGGTCACAAATATATGTTTTTTCTTAATTGATTTTTGGGATAACAGTATTGTACACGTAACTCTACATACTGTACGTCCAATCTTTTGGGGCCAAAGAAATCTAGTCCGCTTTAAAAGGAGAAATTTGACTTAGATGAGCTATATATAACACATGATTTGAATAGTCGGGTTTTAAAAAATTGTTCTGACTCGTAGGGGAATATTTGACTTATGGAAAGTCGACTAAAAGGCGGAGTTACCTGTACATGATAAGGCTTTCAACATTATTTTTTCGACCTTGTATGGTTTGAAAAGAAACATAGTATCCATTGATGATATTTTTGAAAAGTGTTTTACATGTACCTTTATCATTTTGTATCACACTCATAAATGAGGCACACCATTTGCTGCGTTTGCATTGGTTCCTGTGCCTGTAGAGTTTGTGGGGAAAAAATGTCGCAATCACAAATTTGCCTTTGAAATTTGTTTTAACAATTGAAATAAGGAAAAATTAGGATAAAAAGGAACAAATCAAAGAATACTGGTATTAACATTAGATACTATATTTATATTTGAAAAGAGAATGTTCTGTATCAAAGTCAAACAAGAGCCTCTATTTTCAGTGTTTGTCTGTATCTCTCAGGTATGAATAAGTAACAGAGAATAAATGTATTGATATATCACATTTAGAGTATAACAAATAAAAATTGGTAGATTTCATTGTGTTTCTAGAAGTTTTGTGTCTTGCATTCCTTATTTTAATGTACTATTTATTTGACCATTGTTACCTGTCTGGTAACCACGGGTGGATCCAGGGGGAGGCTGATCCAGAAATAATGTGATTACAATCAGTGACGTCAACCTTATTTCTTCACGGTTTTTTTTTTTACTGCCACACAAAATTATTTCAGATTTGCTGCCCCCCCCCCCCCCACCTTAAATATGGAATCCACCTCTGCCTGCAAAAACACTAACGTGACAAAGATATTTGCCTGGTCTCAACAAAAACAATGAGATTAGTGTTGATGGAAATCAAGACATGTACATTTATTAAAGCAAAGGATTAATTAATACTCTTTCACCATTCTGGATCAAAAGTTGCTGCTTAAAAGGACAAGTCCACCCCAACCAAAAATTTATTTGAATAAAAAGAGAAAAATCCAACAAGCATAACACTGAAAATTTCATCAAAATTGGATGTAAAATAAGAAAGTTATGACATTTTAAAGTTTCGCTTAATTTCACAAAACAGTCATATGCACATCCTGGTAGGTATGCAAATGAAGAGACTGATGATGTCATCCACTCACTATTTCTTTTGTATTTTATTATGTGAAATATGAAATATTCTAATTTTCTCCTCATTGCCAAGTGAAACAACGATTAACTCCTCCCTGAACACGTGGAATTAGCATTGTTTAATTTCATATGGTTCAGTCAAGTTGGTCCGGATTGTCAAATTTGTAAAAAATGAAATATTGTATAATTCGAACAATAAAAAACAAAATAAATAGTGATAGTCATCATCGACTGACTCATTTGCATGTCACTGAGTTGTGCATATCACTGTTTTGTGAAAAATAAGCGAAACTTTAAAATGCCATAACTTTCTGATTTGACATCCGATTTTGAAGAAATTTTCAGCTTTATGTTAGTCTGATTTTTCTCTACTTATTCAAATGAACATTTTTCTGGGGTGGACTTAACCTTTAAGCTAGGGTTACATGGGAACCGGATCAGCTGCAAATTCATACGAATACACGTATGCGGGTGGTTTCGGGAGTATTCTGTTCTCCCTCTGTGAATGCGAAAAAATTTGGGATTCTGAAACATTCAAAACCATCCAAATCAGGCCGTATTCAGGCAGAATTGGTCCAAATTCATTCAGAAGAATTCAGTTTTAGTGTAACCCTAGCATTTCGAAAATAAAATTGGTTGTTGCCAGAATATAGTGGGAAAATTAAATGGTTAAAGGTTTGGTGGACAGTATTGTTATTTTTTATAGTACAATATGAAAGACCTAGACGTATTTTTAATGATGATTGCAAGTGTATTCTGCATTATGGATGGATGTTCTACTGCACTAATTGCCCATTTTTATCACCTCTATTTTCATAAATCAAATTATGAAAAATAGAATTTGCAATGAATAAAATAAATAAATCCATTGAAGAATAGCAATACATTAAGAAAAAAGGCAATCACACACGTACTACACTAATATATATAATTCATTGCCAGAGCTTGTATTCATGCTATTGATATTTGATATACAATTTTTTATTTCATAAAATACTAAACATGGTGAAATATCAATTTTAATATTTCAAGTATATTTCATACATTTTACTGAAAACATGTAAGTTAAAGCAACAATTTCATCATAAACATTTATGAGAATACAGCAGAAGATATATAGCAATGTGTTAAAACAGCAAATACTTGAGACCAACTTGAAATTCCTTTAGTATATTCAGAATAGAAATAAGACTAAGTTTTATGAAATGCAAGCTTTATTTCTTATTCTACATACATGTACATAATACACTGTATTCTGCCTCAATACATATTTCAATTTTTTGGGGAAAAATGGTATTAAAGGCACTTTTAAACAACTTTCTAAAGTGGCAAATAACTTTGAATAAATTTATCAATACTAGTATTACTATTCTGGGTTCTAAAGGAATCATGAGTAGCAGTCCTAGTAGTAGTAGATAATCAGTGTCATTATTAGTAGCAGTCCTAGTAGTAGTAGATAATCAGTATCATTATTAGTAGCAGTCCTAGTAGTAGTAGATAATCAGTATCATTATTAGTAGCAGTCCTAGTAGTAGTAGATAATCAGTATCATTATTAGTAGCAGTCCTAGTAGTAGTACTTAGATAATCAGTATCATTATTAGTAGCAGTCCTAGTAGTAGTAGATAATCAGTATCATTATTAGTAGCAGTCCTAGTAGTAGTAGATAATCAGTATCATTATAAGTAGCAGTCCTAGTAGTAGATAATCAGTATCATTATTAGTAGCAGTCCTAGTAGTAGTAGATAATCAGTATCATTATTAGTAGCAGTCCTAGTAGTAGTAGATAATCAGTATCATTATTAGTAGCAGTCCTAGTAGTAGTAGATAATCAGTATCATTATTAGTAGCAGTCCTAGTAGTAGTAGATAATCAGTATCATTATTAGTAGCAGTCCTAGTAGTAGTAGATAATCAGTATCATTATTAGTAGCAGTCCTAGTAGTAGTAGATAATCAGTATCATTATTAGTAGCAGTCCTAGTAGTAGTAGATAATCAGTATCATTATTAGAAGCAGTCCTAGTAGTTGTAGATAATCAGTATCATTATTAGTAGCAGTCCTAGTAGTAGTAGATAATCAGTATCATTATTAGAAGCAGTCCTAGTAGTAGTAGATAATCAGTATCATTATTAGTAGCAGTCCTAGTAGTAGTAGATAATCAGTATCATTATTAGTAGCAGTCCTAGTAGTAGTAGATAATCAGTATCATTATTAGTAGCAGTCCTAGTAGTAGTAGATAATCAGTATCATTATTAGTAGCAGTCCTAGTAGTAGTAGATAATCAGTATCATTATTAGAAGCAGTCCTAGTAGTAGTAGATAATCAGTATCATTATTAGTAGCAGTCCTAGTAGTAGTAGATAATCAGTATCATTATTAGAAGCAGTCCTAGTAGTAGTAGATAATCAGTATCATTATTAGAAGCAGTCCTAGTAGTAGTAGATAATCAGTATCATTATTAGAAGCAGTCCTAGTAGTAGTAGATAATCAGTATCATTATTAGTAGCAGTCCTAGTAGTAGTAGATAATCAGTATCATTATTAGTAGCAGTCCTAGTAGTAGTAGATAATCAGTATCATTATTAGTAGCAGTCCTAGTAGTAGTAGATAATCAGTATCATTATTAGTAGCAGTCCTAGTAGTAGTAGATAATCAGTATCATTATTATTATAATCACCATTTTTGTATTACACTGTATACCTGGCACTTATTTTCAACATTGTAAAATGATTAATCACTAAATCTTAGTACCGGTAATCATAGTCCACTGAGTTATCAATAATAAACATGTTGCTAATGGACGGAACATGACATAACTCCATCTATAGTTTATAAGGGGGAATACTTATCAAGGGTTGAAAAAAGGGGTTTTGTAGGTTTACATTGGCATAGAGTATCATCATGGGGGAAGTGAGAGAAGGTGTGATGGAGTGGGGAAATTCAAAATTTCAACCTTTTTTTCTTTATAAAAAATGCTAACGAAATAAAGAAACAAGTTGCAGATTTCTGAGAAAAGAGAGGCGGAATTATTTCCTTTTGCCACTCTTGTGGCCCCTACCTCACCCCCTCTATCATTGCCCCATATGTTTTATACACAACGCCATGCAGATACATGAAAGTTCACCTACCTAATGCTGAACTTGTACAAAATTGAGCGTTTCAAAAAATCTCTTCTAAGTGTCCTGTCTTCCCCTTGTAGTGTCTTTACTACAGAAATCAATTCATTCATTTTCATTTCATTCATTTCATTTTCAACAAAATATAATCAAATAAATACAATCATAACAAGTCAACATCATAAAAATATATACCAAGGTCATTAAATCAACTTGAAAAAGACATGTTATAAGAAAGTATATAACACATCTTTTGCATAATCTGCTCTTAAAAAATATAGCAGATTAAATGCAATTTTGGTTCAATTTGGGGAATATTCAACTTTTGTGACATCATCTTATGCAAGTTTTTAATATTAAATCACTTTAATCAGTTAAAATGGAATATTTGTCTATATTAGTTTTGCTTGGAAGGTGAAGGGGATACATTCTGCTCTCTCACGATCCCAGGAAATTTATGCAGGTACAGTTTATGCGGATTCCCAGATTAATATAGATATCACTTTACTCCCTCTTTAATCTGCTCTCATCATTAATCTGGCAAGGTATAATTTAGGAGATCATGGAACAACTCTTACCATGAAAAACATCACAAACTTGAGTATTCTCAAAGATGTTTTGGAAAAAATAGACCGTTTCACAAAATTGTCCATGAATGACAACTCTACCATCGATAGACACTTACCATGGTGACAATATTCAACAACCACCACATGAGGCCATTCCATAAAGAGTTACAATTATTGCAACTCTGCCTGCCGTTATGGAAACTTTGGTGGTATCATGGCCCAGCAGCCAATCAAGTTACAATAATTGTAAGTCTTTGTGAAACAGGCCCAAGGCAGTAGAAATCTGCCCTATAATTCAAATATATCATATCATGGGGACATTAGAAGAGCCATTCTTTGGTTTAGAAGCTTTACTCTTGTTACCTCTCAAAGAGTTCCTTCCGATTAAATTTACTCATAATTTGGAATTACTCTCCAGTTCCTCAATAGGAGGAATATGATCATCTATGGGACTGACCTGACCAGTGGGTTGTGTGTATGAGCTCAAGATATCAGTAACTGTTGCGGTCCGAAACACCAATCTGTTTGTAATCTCTATCTTGTTGCTATCATCAATAGTGGTGTTCAATTCTAGCATACAGTCTTTATCTGTTTCCTCCTTGGGATGTTCTGGATAATATGCATCACCTAATTATTAGTTATATACAAAATATAAATGAAAATCTATTAGTAAATAAAACATCAGATTTTACAGTCAGGGGAATTCTGGAAAGTATGGTACTATTAGGTTTGGTACTTTTTTGGGGGGTTGTTCTAAACGAACAGAGATTACTGCCGTGATCTGGCAGAACTACGTATTTCCTTTTACGCGATTCTGAGATATTCAAGCTTAAAAATATAAAATTGCTTCTTTAGCTTTCTTTGAAAAAATGGAGAATGGTGTATCAGAATTTTTTGTTTTCCTTTGTCCTGTGGGACACATTTATAAGGAATTGGGACAAAAAATAGTTGATTTCCTCATTAAATCTTGTAATTTTCTTCAATTGTTAAAACTTACGAGCTCTTATACCTGGTTAAATCGACGACTACACTCCTACATGTAGCTTTTGATCAGGCAAAACTACGTATGTCCTGCGCATTGCAAAGTTTTATCAGGCAAAACTACTTATGTCCTGTGCATTGCAAAGTTTTATCGGGCAAAACTACATGTACGTATAATGGATCATATTACTAGGGAGTCCCTGGTATTAACAAACACTTATGAATTCAATATAAAAAATATTCTAATAAAATTCATCAAACTTTCACCAAAAATACACAGATACCTACAGATTAGAAACATTTAGATTGCCAAATTCGTTTTTTTACAATATCTGCTTCCAATCGCACCCCCTTCGCATGTGAAATATTTTGGTCACTTGAAAATTATATTGTATTACCGCACGCATGTTTTCTGTGGGAAAAATTGAGACTGAAAGAACAAAATCACTGATTCGGTCTATCAGCAGATCTACCATGTTATAGATCTAGATCTAACAGTAAAATTATAGCTATGTTGGAACGCTATCATGTTGTTTATTACAAAGACTTTGTGTAAAGGTAAGTTAACTTGTAATGTTTTAGATCGCTAATTCTAAAAGTTAATTCTTATTCTTCTAGTCTTGACGCTAACTAATGTTTAGCAGAAGTTTCCCTTTGGAAAATATGGCACAATGCGACTAATAAGCCAGTTCACGGTTAGCTCATGATCAACTTTTCTCAAATGACCTTTGTGATTTTTCATTAGGATAACCACTATCATTTTCAAATGAAGATGTTGTGTAAGCTTTACGGTAGAGTATTCAAATTCTAAGAACAAAAGCCATTGTATAGACCAGGTGACTAGAATAGTACATCAGGGATAAAGTTTGGAAATCTGTTTTATTGTCTGCCTTTGGCACATTTGACTATTGTTTAGGCTACTGTCAAATACCAGTGATTATGAAGGCTCTATTTATTACTCTTCAGCTTGGATGTGATAAAATGAATATTTTGAAAGGAATACATGAATAATCATCAAATCACAAATGCCTATGTCAGTGAATTTGAAAGCCACCTTCATGGTTTATCTCAAGTGACCTTTTTCTGCTTGTGCGCAGTTAACAACCGTGAACAGGCTTATTCTACTTACAGTGTAGATCTAGAGTCTAGATTTAACTAAAGAGTTAGATCAAAATTTACATGCATAGATCTATTAAAAAATAGTTTATAAACCCTTACTTACTCTAGGCCTACCTTAAAGTTTAGAGATGAGGGTAGGTGTAAGACCTCTATAAACGTATAATTTAACTTAGATCTAGTCTTTGATAAACTCTCATGTTTATCATCTGAACAATGAAGCATACATACAGTCTAGCTTACCTTGTTTCAGTTGGGAAATTTTGATTTTCTCTAAAGCTAAATTCAAATCTGTGTCCCTCTCCAGGCTCTGGAATTTAAAGCCATGGCACCACAGTGACTGTGAGGAGTTTAAATGGCGGTTCCTTATTGCGCTAACTAACATGCAGTAAACTCCCGACCGTTACAATGCAGAAATGTGGGAGATACGTAGTTTTGCCTGATTAATCAAATTCTACTTTCAAAGCTATTGTTCTAATATAACTATGTAAGTAGACTTACGTAGTTTTGCCTTTTCATTATCGTAAAAAATTGAAAATCTACTTTTGTAAGTCGACTTACGTAGTTCTGCCTTTTAAATTTTCTGATTTTTTAGACAATTTTACAAAAACTGGTTTTCGAATCTCAAAAAATGGTGAGATTTAGAACTTGAAATTTTACCAGATGAAAGAGCATATACAAAGAAACTCTAAGAAACAGAAAAACACCAAAAAATGACTTACACACTTTTGCCAGATCACGGCCGATTACCCCATGCTAACATTTACAACTTAAATTTCCACAATAAATGGAAGGTTACTCATAATGATATTCCGCATTTATATAGCGCTTAACCCTATAGCACCTACAGATTCCTATGCATAATGGCAATTACTCACTGGAGGAACCAATAAAACTGGTAATAAGTAGGCATTGTTCCAAACAAATTGAAATAGTTTTTTATAAATTTACTTTTGTTCATTACAAGTTATATTTATTTTGTAGCATAGGACCTGTTGAATAGAATGGTACATGGCAAAGTTCAATCAGTTGTACGAATATTGACCTTTGACAATCGTTTGCAGAGCGAGAAGAAAAAAAACAAAAGTTCGGGTTTCAGCCGCCCCAGTCCCACGCCTTCAAAAAAATGTAAAGTATCACTGACAGAATACTAAAGTTTTCGCCAAATCTTGGATCAAATATGTCAAAAATTAATTCCAACTCACATCTAGTTGTCACTCTGTGTGATATCCAACGTTTTGATTAACATATAGCAACGCCCGAGCTTCTTCGGCGAAGTAAGTGGTTTTTTCCGAGACATGGACGCAGCCATCTTTGCTGAGATTGACTGCGCAACAGTCTGGAACTTGCTACACACCGATGCATGTCAATCGGTTTTTCTCTATTATACTCAATAGGAGCATACACTTTTCTATGCAGATCTATATAGCAGCCAACCTATACGGTATGCACACGCAATATTACCACGGTAAATCATAGACAAGAGATACTATAGCGCAAATAAAACGTACGGGCGGTGAAGGGCGGTTCAGTGTGTAATAGGAAGGGCGGTCTCGGGCGGTTCAGGTGCTATAGGGTTAACACATCAAAACGACGTCTTTAAGCGCTTTAAAGATATATTATTACCCCGGTCATCGGATACTTGCATGCCCGCATACAATGTATGCACCTTCTCCACTCCCTGGGGAGCATTCCAACAAGAGTTCCAAGACTCAATTGCTAGGCATACTACATAGGCTTTCGCATCCTACCGGGTACCCATTTAACACCTGGGTGGAGAGTGGCAAATTGTGGATTGACGCCTTGCCAAAGGACGCTAGGCCATGGCGAGATTCAAACACACGACCCTCTGATTCCAAGGCGAGAGTCAGAACCGCTACACCACGGCGCTTCCACTAAGCTATGTGACAAAAGTAAGACCAGACAAATCTGATGCTTTAAAAAAACTGTGAGAGCTGGTTTAGCCCGGCTGACTCGCAGTCTTAACTTTGATAGCTCTGCCTATTCAAATCCGATAATTATCTATGTAAAATGAAGTATATTAGGTCACAATTACTTCAACCAACCTAGAAATTTATGTGGGAAGCCCTCATCAGCTCCATGGGCTTTCTCAAGCCCAATCAGTCATAATATTCCCTATGCTACATGATGTCTTGTGATCACTAGCAAACAATTGTTGCCAATGAGTATTCATCGACTTTTTTCGTTCTTTTTTATTCAATTTTAGTCATAGTTACACCTTTCCTGACCAAAGGCCCATTTCATATAGACTTGTTATTATAACAAATGCACAATTTCTATAACAAGTTTATAATCAGCCAATCAAATTGAATGATTTCAGTAGCTTTAAACTGTTATTGAAACAGGACCAAGGAGTAGTTTTAACCCTTCTTTAACTGGGGGGGGGTCAAATTGACCCCCCCCCCCCTTCAACAAATTTTGTCACTACGCCATTGTGCAAAATTTTGTGACCATGTTGCTTGCTGACTTTTTACTTTGAAGTCTTGTATATCTTTGACACTGAATTTGCGGCAACCGGGTATGTGGTTCCGAAATTACGCAACATTTTGTAAGTGCGCGTCAGACCCAAAATTGCTCAAAAACGCGATTCCATGTACAATAAGTCAATGCAAATTGGGTTTTTCAACCAAAAATCATAAACATATTATTACCTGTATCTCTACTTTTGTTGCTTTAAATGGATTTATTTTAAGCTATTTATGATCGCAAAAGCCTCCCCAACAAAAAAAAACAAAGAAATACATATAAATTTAAAAAACAATATAATACATAAAAAATTAATTATATTTGGCAATGTTTTTTTAAGATATTTGTAAGAATTATTCTAATTTGTAAAAATGAATACTCTAACCAAAATTTAGCATTCTACTAGCTATATAAAGTGAGTCAAAGGCAAAAACATACACAAAAAACAAATTTCATTCGCTTATCTGCATAATTAATAAGAAATATAAACAATTTCTTTGCGCGCGCAAATTTTCGCGGCAATCACGCAATCAGCGGCCGAGATCTGAAGGGGGGTTAAATTGACCCCCCCCCCCCCCCCCCGTATATCCTGGTCTGAAATAGCCAAGTTGAAATAGGGTTAAAGTGGACATTCGTATTCAAGTTAAAGGGATGGTCCGGGCTGAAAGTATTTATAGCTTAATAAATAGAGTAGAATTCACTGAGCAACATGTTAAAAATTTCATCAAAATCGGATAACAAATAACAAAGTTATTGAATTTTAAAGTTTAGCAATATTTTGTGAAAACGGCCGTCATGAATATTCATTAGGTGGGCTGAAGATGTCACATCCCCACTTGTTCTTTTGTACTTTATTATATGAAATTAGGTTTATTCAAATATTTTCGTCCAAGAACTAGAAAAATTGGATTAACAACTGATTTAGTGCATTAGATATTTACTGCTGCAACTTATTTCATTATAAGGGAGACATATTATTCACACAAGTATGAAATAATGAAAAAAATATGATTTTATGTAATAAAATAAGAAAACGGAAAGTGGGGATGTGACATCATCAGCGAACCTAATGAATATTCATGACGACTGTTTTCACAAAATATTGCTAAACTTTAAACTTTAATAACTTTATTATTTGTTATCCGATTTTGATGAAATTTTTCGGCATTTTGCTCAGTGAATTCTACTTTATGTATTAAGATGTAAATATTTTCAGCCCAGACCATCAATTTAAGGTAAAGTTGAGAGGGAGGGGGGTCTGATCATTTCTAGGCTTGAGAAAGTCCACTGGAGTGGAGCAAAGCTTGTCACACAAAAATCAAGGTTGCTAGCAGTCTTAAATTTTTCATTAACTCTTTGTGCGCTGGACCATGAACCCCTCTGTGCTGAATTATTTTCAGGGAGGGAAACAATGCATTGTTTGCTTGAGCGTGAAATGCGAAGTTCGCACGGCACCAAGTGTGCATACGTGCGAAGTACGCATGGAAAGGGTTAAATGACCACAACCAAACAATAAAGGTTGTCTGTTTTCACTGTTCATGTATGCTCCCTCTATCATTAAAATGAATCATTAAAGCTTACAGTTTTGCTCCATAATAAAAATTGATCAGAATATCAAAGCAATAAAAAAAGCATAAAAGGGTGGTCTTAAATTGTGAGTTTGAATAGATATTCTTTCACGTTTACAAAAAGTTCCTTATACATACCTGGTAATAAAGAGACAACACCATCTTCAAGATTACATCTAACTGGTAGGTACCGCTCTGTGCCATCATATGCTCTACTCTTTGAAAACTGATAGAGCTGGTCAAAACATTCAAACCTGTTAAATTAGAATGAAAACAGAAAATATTAACAGTTCAGTTGAATATTCAGTATCAGTACAAAGGCCCATGTCACCAATAGTCTATGATCCGATTTCAGTAAGAACAGGGCTTTGCAATTATACTTCTAATAGAACAAATGGAATGATCTTTTGAAGTTCAGAAAAATAATAAATCTAGATAAATCACAAGCCTTTAGTTTAGAGTAATGGTCAAATTAGCTTGAAATACGAGCTGATAAAACTTTTCATATGACACGATTTTATAATCATATGAACTACATGTAACAATGAGTCAAAGGATGTTTTGGAACTCTGGACAATAGTATATACAGTGTATTTCATGTTACACATTCTATTCAAAAGTCTGGTAATAGACCAATTGTATGGTGTGTGTGTGTGTGTGTGTATCAACATCGGTAGAGGCACTGGCCGTAAAACATTAGCTTCATTAGATGAATAGAATAGTTTGGCTTCATAATCCATGTACTGTATGTTTTGAGAAACCTTCATGAATGTAAAATACACACCAAGATGAAACTGTTAAAGGTCAAGTCCACCCCAGTAAAATGTTGATTTGAATATTTAGAGAAAAATCAAACAAGCATAACGCTGAAAATTTCATCAAGATCAGATGTAAAATTAGAAAGTTATGGCATTTCAAAGTTTCGCGTATTTTTCACAAAACAGTGATATGTGTGATGTGACGAGCACAATAAATAATACGTCTTGACTCTAAGAGATACAGTTGCTGAGTGTGTTTATTAAGGTGCCAATTGACTAGCACGAATGTATCAATCTCAACAGTAGATGGCGCAATACAAAGTATCCAGAATACAAACATACCAATAATATGCACAACTCAGTGACATGCAATGAGTCAGTCGATGATGTCTATCACTCACTATTTCTTTTGTTTTCTATTGTTTGAATTATTATTTTTTTCTTTTTTGAATCTTTATTGCTTCAATAAAACAAAATATATGTACAATATTCATCGTGTACAACAAGATACATTAAGATACATCAATATTCATCGTAATCAAGATAAAGTACATCATTAAATACATAACAAATAAAAGCAAGTCTCAAATTGGTTCAAAATTTAATAGTAAAAGGTCTCCATTTTTTATAATGTAGCATCTCCTTGCCCTTTTTTAAAGCAATAAACTTTTCAACATTTTCAACAAATTTCAACTCATTTATGAATAAATGTAACGATAGTTGTCCTTCTTGACATTTTTTTCTGAAAATCAAGTAGTTTGCAAATAAAATTATTGTGTTTGAGAGATGTTGAAACTTACTTGGAACACCAAAACATATATCAATATTTGAAAATTTGTGACAACTTATATTGTGGAAATTCAACCAAGTATTTACCTCCGTCCAAAACTTAGAAACAATAGGGCATAAACAGAATAAGTGTATCAAAGTTTGTGGTTCAGTTTTTACAAAAATTACACAATGGTGAATTCTTCACACCTATCTTAAATAAATACTCATTAGTTGATATACGACGGTGAATAAACTTATACTGGAACATTCTGATTTTTTAATCCAAAGTAACCCAATAATTAGTCAAAAATCTATTTTGCCATTGGATCAAAAGACTTAGATCTACATTTAGATCATCAGACCATTTTTCACACTGCTTGGTTTCTGATATATCTAAACAATGTTTTTTTTTTAAGTTTTGGAATAATACTAAATACATGTAAATATACAAATTTTTGAATTATTAGAGATTTGATGAGTTATCTTCCCAGCTAATGATAACGTTCTCATATTCCATACTTTCAGTAGATTGTCAGCCTGTTGTATTTCATCATCGAAATTTAAATGATATATGTCCAATTCATCAGAAACAGGTATTTTTATTCCTAGATAAGAGAATGCATCTTTTACCCATTTAACTTTACTTTCTTTGAAATTATTATTTTTAACACTATCTAGCCGTATTACGCTATCTTTTCCATGTTTATGTTTAAACCTGACATATTTCCAAAATGAGTTAGGATAGAACAACAATTTTCAAGATTTTTCTCCGTAGCTGATAAGTATATGATTGTATCATCTGCATATTGGCTTAATCGTATTTCTTTATTTTCAAACTGAATCCCTTGTATCTCTGTAGATCTGTCTTATCAATGCCCCTAAAATTTTGGCCCCTATTATAAAAAGATATGGGGAGAGTGGTCACCCCTGCCTTACCCCTCTCTCAATATAAACAAGTGGAACGCCTCTGGCAGTCTCGCCTGCATTACGCGATTTAATATAGCAGCAGTGCTAACTTTGAAAACTACTATAAAATAATCATTCACAAAACACCATTCATATAATGACATAATACCACATTGACCATAAATGACATTTGAACGATGACTTAAGACTTGTCAACTACACCCATGTCCACATTTCATTCACTCTATCCATAAACTTTCAAAGTTATGATGGCAATTCAACAATTACCCCAACATGGCCTAAGTTTATTGACCTTAACTGACCTTTGACCTTGGTTTTGTGACCTGAAACTCACAGGGGATGTTCAGTGATACTTGATTACTCTTGTATCCCAAGTTTTATGAACTAGATCCATAAACTTTCATAGTTAGGATGGTAATTCAACAAATACCCCCAACATGGGCAAAGTTTATTAACCTTAACTGACCTTTGACCTTGGTTTTGTGACCTGAAACTCACAGGGGATGTTCAGTGATACTTGATTACTCTTGTATCCCAAGTTTTATGAACTAGATCCATAAACTTTCATAGTTAGGATGGTAATTCAACAAATACCCCCAACTTGGCCAAAGTTTTTTGTTGAAGTTTCTTTTTTCTAAGTTTAAGAAATATTTAGTATTCTTTTCACCTTCCGCAACCCATAATGCTCTGGTGCGGACCATTACTCCTTTCATGTAACTTTCATGAAGATTTATCAAATCAGCTTCCTCACATTTCATACATTCTTTAAGTTCTTCATTATTTGGATCTTGCTGTAATAATCGTCTTAAAAAATCAATGTTTTTTGTCTTTTTTTCTATTTTCTGTTTTCTTTCATATTTGGAAATTGTGATTACTTTTTGTTTAATATATTTTAAAAATTCCTTTTTTTTTTGTAACATCAGATATGTCATTTTCCCCTAAAAATGTTGTTATCGTTGTTCTTATATCGTCTTAAATTATACTTTCATTCATAAACAGTGAATTGTTTAATTTCCAAAATCCATGCCCTCTCCTTGGAACCAAGCTATTTATTTTGATACTGATTGCCGAATGATTGCTCCGATAACCATATTTCATATCACATTCATCAATAAAGTCTCTCAATGAGCTGGATATTAGAAAAAAATCTATTCTGCTTTGAGAAAAATTAGACTGCCATGTGTACTGAGTCGGATTGTTTTGAGTGGTCCGGATGCATCTTCTTTAGGCCCTTCTTTGTATTTTATTACTCTCGGGACCGAGTTGGGGATGAACGCGAATTTATTTCCATTCCGTAATTCTTTGACCTTTGCCATCAGTCGTTGGTGATCCTTCCTCGTGTCTAGGTGAACATCGTTGCTAATTCTGATTCTTGCGCCATGAATACGAACATCTTTAAGCGCCGGGCTCTTCTTCAAGATTGCCTCGCGATCAGTGAAGCGTAGTAGTTTAACATGAATGGGCCTTGGTCGCTTGACCGAGGACGGGATATGCGTGGTGTACGGTGGGCACGTTCTACTTCGACGTTTTCCATATGCAAATGAGATGCAAAAAATTGACGGGCGTATTTTGCACAGTCCTGACGTGGAATTCTCCTCACCCTCTGGTATGCCATGAAGGATTACATTGTTTTGTTTACTTCTATTCACCAAATCAACAACGCTCTTTCTCATCTCATTTACATAGCCGTAATCTGCTTTAATTGTGTTGATTCTATCAATTTCTATCTTAATTTCTTCAACTTCAGACTCTAGAAATCCGGTACCGTTCTCTAAATCAGAAACCCTTGTATCTAAGGATTGCAGCTTCACTTCAATATTAGTGATTTTGTCATTTATCATATCGACTTTCTTGCTCACATTTTCAAGCACAGAGACTTTGTTTAGAATATCATGTAGCATCGATTCAATGTTATCTGAACGTACCTCTGAACGAGTCTCAGCTTTTCCTTGTATGTTGGGAGGGGCTTCGTCAAGAGATATGTCTATTTCAGTGTTATCCTCCGAATTAGCCGATCTCAGCCGCTTAAATCCAAACATGGTGTAATCCAACAGTGGTAGTAGAATTCAAAGTCCAAAAATTTAGACCGATTTAAAACAATTTTTATTGCAGCTCCTTACACTATACGTCCTACGCTTCAATTTATCAGGGCGCCCTCTCCTTCCATTTATCAGGGCGCCCTTGTTTGAATTATACAATATTTCAATTTTTACAGATTTGACAATAAGGACCTACTTGACTGAACAATATAGTATTATAAACAATGCTAATTCCATATGTTCAGGGAGGAATTAATCGTTGTATCACTTGACAGTGAGAAGAAAATTAGAATATTTCATATAATAAAATACAAAAGAAATAGTGAGTGGATGACGTCATTAGTTTCCTCATTTGCATACCGATCAGGATGTGCATATAACTGTTTTGTGAAATTAAGCGAAACTTTAAAATGTCATAACTTTCTTATTTTACATCCGATTTTGATGAAATTTTCAGTGTTATGCTTGTTGGAGTTTTCTCTTTTTATTCAAATCAACTTTTTTTTGGGGGTGGACTAGTCCTTTAACAATTACAAAATTCTAACTGAATTCAACACATAACCAAACAGTACATGTATTAAATCAACAGTAAACAGCAAACAAGCATCTGCCAAATTAATCTGGTATAAAACACATCTCTAAAGAGTGTTGTGGATTCAAAGCCTATTCTAGGCATAAAAAATATGCTACATGTACACTCAACCCTGCAAGTTGTACAGTGTATGTGAATTTATTCCTTGAAACTCACATGGAACAGCTTCTGATAAAATAATTGTCCAGTACAGTATAGGCAGGTAGGCCTATTGTCATCGGTTTATAAATTACCTGAGAAGTCGCCTGAACTCGTACACTTGGGGTGGTGGAAGATATGTCTTTGCATTTGAAAACAGCTGCAAACTTTCCAATGGTGTAACCCACTGTAGTTTTGGGGAATGGGAAGGATAGGGATTGAAAATAAAACCAATCAGTAATTACAAGTGAATAATGAATTACATGTAGGCAAACCAATTAGAATAAAAAATAATTCATGAATATTAACTTTCCTGTATCACAAAATGAAAATGAATCTTTTGGCATTAGATTGTCTCACAAAAAGTCACGTCATCACAATGATACCTGTTTGTATCCAATTTTTTTTAAAACTTATTGCACGAATTAGAAAATAGAAATTGAAGCAGAAACTATCATGAAATTGCCACAGCGCACAAGGAGCATAATGGCATGAAATGTTGAAAGGGGTCCCCTAAAAAAAAAACTTTTTAGGCTTGCTTAAAAGGTCAAATCCAGTTCTGGGGGGGGGGGGGGGAGGTGTTACACCCACAAATGTAATAAACACCCACAAATGTAATAACGCCCACAAATGTAATAACACCCACAAATGTAATAACACTTTACCCAAAAATGTAATAATTTCACCCACAAATGTAAAAATGCCTTTTACCCACAAATGTTCTAATTTTTGATCGCCCACAAATGTAATGACTTTACCCACAAATGTAATAAATTTGAAGGGATTTTTGGCGAATCTGTTCTGAACTAAAACCCTATAGTAATGCGTTCATATAGCGCAAAGTCACAGTCTTTTTCTTCCAGACCCGGTTAACATTTAAAGGACAAGTCCGCCCCAACAGAAAGTTGATTTGAATAAAAAGAGAAAAATCCAACAAGCATAACACTGAAAATTTCATCAAAATCAGATGTAAAATAAGAGTTATGACATTTTAAAGTTTCTCCTAATTTCACAAAAGAGTTATATGTACATCCTGGCTGGTCTGCAAATGAGGAGACTATGACGTCATCCACACACTATTTCTTTTTTTATTTTATTATATGAAATATTCTAATTTTCTCCTCATTGTCAAGTGATACGATTAATTCCTCCCTGAACATGTGGAATTAGCATTGTTTAATACTATATTGTTCAGTCAAGTTGGTCCTTATTGTCAAATCTATAAAAAATGAAATACTGTATAATTCAAACAATAAAAAACAAAAGAAATAGTGAGTGATGGACATCATCAACTGACTCACCTAGTTGTGCATATCACTGTTTTGTGAAAAATAAGCAAACCTTTAAAATGTCATAACTTTCTTATTTTACATCCAATTATGATGAAATATTCAGCACTATGCTAGTTTGATTTTTCTCTATTCAAGCCAGTATTATCCTGGGTTGGACTTGACTTATAAACAAAGATCCCAAAATTAATTTTTCTTAATGTTGAATACCATAGAAATATCACATAATCTTTCCTCCAGACCCAGATATTTTAAATAGCAAATAATAATAGAAATAATAAATAAATAACAATAAAAACAAACGAAGATCCCACAATCTTATTAATGTTGAATAACATGGAAATATAGCGTAGTCTTTAATACAGACCAAGTTATTGGCGTGTGAAACCCTACCCTTAACAAGTATTGGAAACAAAACGAAACTATTGGCAAGAGTTCCCTGAATTGAAACCCAAAACAAGTACAGCGATATTTCAATGTTATGTCACGGACGTTGGTTTTACCTTTACCTACATCATTGGGTTTACTAGCGCAATTCGTACTCTAAACACGTAGTGTTGACTCTTGGGGCAAAAAGTACATCCTTTATAAGACATTTTAGTATACCCTCGCAAATTTGACCCTAAACACGTAGCTTTCCTATCGAAAATAGATACCCTTTTTTCATTATTTTAGTGATTTTGACACCCTTATTACGTTACGTACGTAACGTGCCCTATCTTGGAAAAGACATCCTTTTTACGTGTTTTTGGGGTCGCACATGGTATCCACTCGTCAATGTGAGTGCCCCCCCCCCCCGGGTCATTTGCATGTCACTGAGTTGTGCATATCTCTGTTGTGAAAAATAAGCGAAACTTTAAAATGCCATAACTTTCTTATTTTACATGCGATTTTGATGAAAATTTCAGCACTATGCTAGTTTGATTTTTCTCTTTTTATTGAAATCAACATTTTCCTGGGGTGGACTTGACCTTTAAATAAACTGGTCTGGTAAAACTGAGTATGCGTTATCACAGGGTTTTATAGTTTGGAAGATGGTGGGGACTAAGTTTTAAGATTAATGTTTCGCTTAATTCGTATTTTTAAAAGAACCGAGTGTGGGGTAAAGACAATGCTCTAAACCCAAGCATTATAACTGACTTTAATTTTGAAGATTGGCCTTGGCTTTGAAGTTTTTTTTATTTTTGTTCATTTTGTAAATAACCATGTCTAAACGAAAGACTAAGCTTAATACTCCTCTTATTCCACAGGAATAATGTTATGAGAGGGTCTTGATTTTTTAAGATTGTTTAAATTATTTTTTATAATGACTGGGTCTGAAATAAAGACAATGCTCTAAACACATGCTTTTCTACATGGTCCTAGTTCGGAGGATTGTTTGTTCTTAGATTCGTTTTTGGGGGGTTGGGTTTTATTGCTTTTTATTCTTAAAATAACTTTGTCTGGAGGATAGTCTACAATTGATCTTCATGTTATTCCACAGGAATTAGAGTGTTGGATATTTGTTTTATAATATTTTTAAAAACTATTTTATTTTTCTTTAAATAATAACCAAGGCTGGAGAAAGGATGTTTGCGTTACCCATGCATTATTACAATGTTTTGTAGGGGTCTTACCGGTAGTTTGTATTAAAAAAACTGGGAGTGGGGTAAAGACAAAGCTCTAAACCCATATTTCTTTACTGGGTGTAAATTTTGAAGATTGGTTTTAGATTTGAAGTTTTTTATTCATTTTTTAAATAACCGGGTCTGGAGGAAAGAATACGCTTTAAAATTTGTGTTATTCCACAAGAATAAGAATATGATAGGGCAGGGATTCTCAAATGGTGGCGCACCGAGCCTTGCGGAGTGGCGTTTGGGAGCAGGTATAAAAAAGAGAGAAAAAATAAGGTAAAATTGGTGAGAAAAAATGTATCTACCAGTAACCTGGAAATGAGGATTTGGTGATCATTTTAATACAAAGAGAAAACAAAAACTCTTTACTTGACACTTAATTGCTAATTGATTTCCTCAAATTTTGTCCAATTTAGCACTCGATAACCCCTATTATGGAGGATCGATGGCAGAGGCGTCGATCCTGGGGGGGGGGGGCGATCGCCCCACCAATGAAAATATTGGGGGGGGGGCAAACATATCGTTTTGCCCCCCCCCCCCCTCCCAATAATTCCGGATGTGCAAAAATAAAATAAGATTGTAATGTTCAGCAAGCAAGATTGAGATACACAACTCGTTCTTTATTTCAAATCGTTCTCAAAATGTCTGCTTTTCAGATTGGAATATAAAAATTTTCAGCTCGCGCTTCGCGCTCGCATCATTTCTGTAGCAAAAACCCATACTTTCCATGATTAAATAGGTGAATAGAATGTCCTGTTTTCAGTAAATCTCAAAAGGAACTCCCGTTTCGCTTTGCAATAATCTTTTGTTGGATATATAGCGTGTTCTTTATCAAAAACGTCCATTAACTGTCAATTTTTTCAGCTCGAAATATCAACATTTTCAGCTCGCGCTTTACGCTCGCATCTATTGTTCTTTTAGATACCAATCTTAATCATTGGTACCAATAATGCTTAGAATATCAAGCTTTCAGGTCAGAATATAAATAAATTTTAGTCCTAAACAGGTACCCTTTTCCTGTTTAAAGGTCAGCTCGCGCTTCTCGCTCGCATTAATTTGTTGGTGAGATACTTGTCGGTATCTCATAAGTCATATATATATATATATATATATATATATATATATGATATATGCCTATGTATGGGTGAGGTTGTTTGTTTTGTATGATCGAGCGCCTTTGGAACGTTTGGATTCATGATTTTGCCCCCCCCCAATCTAAAAAATGGATCGACGCCCCTGATCGATGGAGTTCTCCTTTTTATTCATTCTATGCTGTACAAAGTTTATGTGCCACATAAGTGATTTGGAAACCCGTTTGTAGGATTTCTCTTTCAACGGCGAGAAATTTTGCATTTCCAGAGTATACGTTTTGGTTAGGAGTTAAACATCAAATAATAGGATATTCAAAGTACATCCTGATCATAAAAGATTATGAATTTGGGACATTACAAACAGAAACTTTGTTTCCGGAGCCGATTAAAATCCGAAGTTGTAAAAGTGAAATACATGTATGGTCAGATGTATTGCCTGCCGTGATTGCCTGCATGTACTCTTGCTTAACACGAGTTGTAGAGAGAGAGGGGCAGTTTGGGGCGTTAGTGCAGTGCAAAGCCTAATTTTCAGCCCTTGCAAAATCGGGGAACGTAACTTCAGCCACTGGCGTACAGATGTGGGTGGGGATGGGGGCCCCCCAAGTGTTTCATGGCCAAGAAAAAAAAAGAGAAAAGGAAAGGGAAAGAGTGGAACATTGTATTTTCTTAATATTATGTCAAAATATAGATTTTTGTATTGAAAAGATCAATATTTTTGCTTCAGCTGCCATATCTAGCCCCCTCATTTTTTTTTACTCATTACACCACTTGCTTCAGCCAATAGATCTGGTGCAAAACAGTTTGAACTAGTGGTATCATTGGTATGTTGTGAAAAAGTCACTGGTAATTTTTCTTTTAATATTGATATTGTGTAGTTTGTTGGCATTTGTATTTCTTCTGTTGATATTAATTAGAGCCCCTCTGGGCAATTTAAAAGGCCTCATATTCCAAAACTTCTGGGGGCTCTGCCCCCTCGACCCCCACCAGGGGTCTCTGGATCCCCTCCGCTGATACATTGCTGGTTTGCGTAATGGATAGTGGAGCATTACAGATTCTCAACAAGAAATTGGCGCTTCAAAAAAAGTAATTGAGAATGGCTGTGATAGGGTCTTACTTTAGGTTTTGTTTTCGTAATTTTTTCAATGACTAGGTCTGGAATAAAGACAACCTCTAAACCTCAGTTTTATTACAGGTTCTTAGTTTTAAGGATTTGTTGGTCTTATAGATTTTGAGGTTTTTTATCATTACTATTAGCATTATTTTGAAGAAAAAAATACTGGTTGAAAGACTAAGATTATGAGGTCTTTATAGTGTTTTTTATTATTATTCATAATTTTGAAATAACAGGGTTTGGAGGAAAGACTATGCTATATTTCCATTTTATTCAACATTAATAAGTCTTTATACTGTTTTTGTTGTTGTATTGTTATTCATAATTTTGAAACAACTGGGTCTGGCTGAAAGACTACACTATATTTCCATGTTATTCAACATTAATAAGATTCTGGGGTCTTTATACTGGTTTTTTGGTATTGTTATTTATCATTTTGAATAACTGGGTTTAGAGGAAAGACTATGCTATATTTTTATGTTATTCAACATGACTTTTTTTTTGTTGAAATAATCGGGTCTGGAGGAAAGACTACATTTTATTATCATGTTATTCAACATTAATAAGATTGTGTGGCCATTTTTTGGAAGATTTGTTGAATGTTTAAAAATAACCTTTGTGCTGTATGAATGCATTACTACAGGGTTTTAGTTTAGAACAAATTCATCATAAATATCCCTTCAAATTTATTACATTTGTGGGTAAAGTCATACATGTAATTACATTTGTGGGTGATAAAAAAATATTACATTTGTGGGTAAAGTGCATTATTACATTTGTGGGTGAAATTATTACATTTGTGGGTAAAGTGTTATTACATTCGAGGGTGTTATTACATTTGTGGGTAAAGTCTTGTTACATTTGTGAGTGTTATTACATTTGTGGGTAAAGTCTTGTTACCTTTGTGGGTGTTATTACATTTGTGGGTAAAGTCTTGTTACATTTGTGAGTGTTATTACATTTGAGGGTAAAGTCTTGTTACATTTGTGAGTGTTATTACATTTGAGGGTAAAGTCTTGTTACATTTGTGGGTGTTATTACATTTGTAGGTGTAACAGGGTGTAGGGTGACATTTTGTGCACTAAATGACAAGAATAAAAAAATCTTTTAAAACTTGCTCAAAATGTCAAATCCACAATTCCAAGGGGGGGGGTGTCATTTTGTGCAATAAATTACTAAAACATGAAATGTTTGCACGCCATCATTTCATGATTTTTTTTCAAGTATTTTTGTGCAACTTTTTTGACCAAATTAACAATGCAAGACAAGGCAGTTCCCAAAGTATCCAACAATATAGTGTGTGTCAGACACAAAATCACAAAACAATGTAATTTCATATACATGTATGTTCAAATGCAAATTCTGTTTCTAGCCAAAATTCATAACTACAATCTATTGATTTCATATTGTTTATGATCTGAAAAGTATCACCACTATCAGCAAGTTAATTTGAAGAAAAAAAAACAATTCAATAAGACCAAAAAACAAAGAAACATAAGAACATCCAAAAACAAAGTACATTCACAATCCTAAAATAGGTCTCTAAATAAAACAAATCAGGAGTTCAAGGGCTTTATGTACTGTTACAGAATTTCATGAATGTTTAGGATGATCAGTCAGTTTTATCACTGGGCCTGAAAAGAAGTCAGAACATTGTAAAGCCAAATATGTGCTGTACAATATAAACCCTGAGATGGGCAGTTGCCAGGGCCTGAATCTTCCTGGCATTCCTGTAAAATATCCAGTAACTATTAGGGTTAATATCACACAGTAATATTACACAATTGGATTCCTAGAAATCTTATCAAAATCTGACTCTTAGTCTGATGTACAGATCTGGAATTCATACATGTATGTAATTTGTTTTTCATATACATATACACGTACATGAATTTCTTAAACCTAAAAAAGAGAGGGTTTACTTTACTGAGACACTGAAAAACCAAAAATGTCATTCATAAATAGTTAATAATTGGCTTTAATATAGCACAGGAAAAAGATGTTATTTTTCTCTGTATTTCATTATTATTCTCACTTTGGTTTGCACAATTTCACTTGTATCCTCTAGGGCCTCTGGTAGTTCGTCCATGCAGGTAATGTAGAATATTGTGTCAAAACGTCTGGTTGTGAAGTCCGAAGGAGTTAACCAATTTGACCATTCCCCTAATGACCAAACATCTGGGACACCGCCTACTTCAGTGCAAAGGGACATAAAGCTACTGGCATCGTTGCGGACTCGTTCTCGCCAGAGCGCTAGATCTGCATTGCCTTTTGCTTTACAGCTGCTGAGTGTCACCGTATCTGGGTTTGACAATATGTCTCTAGCTTTCTTGAGTAACAGGATCCCACACTCTTCAAAAGTCTCCCGGATGGCACATATCCTAAAGGCAACATCAATAGGAACTGGAGACTGGTGATCGCTTGCAAGAATGGAAGGTCTTATCCCTTCTATACTGACCATCCTACCAAAGTCCTCTTTTTTGTGAACATTGCCATACTTCTTAAAGATATCCAACCAAGCTGGACTAAAATCTGCCTTGTCTATCTGTCCACCGGGGAAGACCTGAGCAG
Organism: Lytechinus pictus; assembly: GCF_037042905.1. NCBI lineage: Eukaryota > Metazoa > Echinodermata > Echinoidea > Temnopleuroida > Toxopneustidae > Lytechinus > Lytechinus pictus. Next base: position 44,093,399 of record NC_087245.1, on the reverse strand, counting down.
ATGGGAAAAAACCTGCTTTGGCATTTCTCTGAAGCATGAGAATTTGGTAATCAAAGGTGAATTTCTTGTTGCCTATGTAGTTGGAAATAGGAGTCTTTGACCTGGCTGCAATGATCAGTGTCGCTGCCTCCTTCCAGTATTTCATAGTACCTGCCATTGTTAGATGTATCTAGATTCAATGATAAAAGAATAAAAGCAAATTGAGAAACACTAATCACTGAGATCACTAAATTGCACACATAAACTACGGCCTGAGAGAAATTCATTATTTGACTGTTAAATGGATGCTGGATTCTCAATCTTTTTTATGGCTATTTCATAAGTAGTATTATAATTCAAGAGTAGGGCAAGTCCAAGAAAAGGTCACCCTAGAAGGAAAAATTTCATCTTTAATTTAAGAAGTTATCTTTGGTGGGGTAAGAACGCCCAAATGTTGAATTTTAAAATTTCATTAAGAAAAAAATGATAATATGCTAATTTGGGGCACCTAATTTGCATGATTGGTAAAATGGGCATTACGTATGGGACAATTATAAAAACTCATAGAAAATCAAAAAAAAACTTGTGAGATTTAGTCATAGGTGGGACATGGGCCCCCTAACATCTTATTACTTTTGGGGGAAAAAAGTGGTGTCATCTAATTAAATATGCAAATTAGGTCTTGTCCAAGAATGGAATGTCCCATATAACATTTTGAGGATGTTTTTTGAAGTTATTTCTCATAATACAATAATTGTAGTGTTGCATCTCTGGGAAGTTCTAATTTATTAAGTATGAAAATGTTATACCACAAAAAGTTTCAAAAATAGTTTACTTTTTAATTAAAAGTTAATTAAAAAATTGTTACGTATGGGACAACATGTTACGTATGGGACATTTACACACAATGTCAATGGGAAGATTTTGTACTAAGTGAATGGAAAAAAACAAATTTCAAGAGTGCTCTAAAAAGTGATTATTTACCTTTTCTTTAGTTTTTAAAGACTGATTTGTTATGAATACTGATTAATGAAAACAATCGAAGCAAAAAAAATGTGAAAATGGACAAATATGAAAAAATAAAATACAATAGAAACACATAAGTAATTCATGAAACTATGAAAAACAAGAAAAAAAATTGTTGAAATGGCTAATTTCCTTTTCAGTCATATCAAATATGTCTCAATAGAACATTTTAAAAGAAAAATCTCTTTTATTTCCTTATTTTAAAATATTTTAATTTTTGAAATTGTGGGGAAAATTGTGTACTTTCTCTATGGGGACAAAATGTCCCATGGATACGTAACTGTCCCATACGTAACATGTCATTTATTTGTTTAATTAGAGTCTGTAATTAGAGGGTTTTGGCTTATGACATGAAACTTGCCTCAGATATACTAGAGTGTTGTGAATTCTATCACACTAAGTTACAAGTTGTCAAATGGAATACTTTCAGAGAATTCTCAACTTGAAAAAATGTTTTAAAAATTGTCTTTTTTCTGCGTCCCATACGTAACGGCACATCTTTTCTCTCTAAAAGGTCAAGGTGAAGGTCATATGTCACCATTTTTTGCATGATTATTCTTCTCCTAGATGTCTACCATCATGAGGGTATTCATGCTAATCAAAGTAATTTAACACTATTTTTCAGGTCATTAAAGCCTCTGAAATGTCCCATACGTAACGCGCGCGAATTCTTGGACTTGCCCAGTATCTCTGCCTTTACATGCAAAAGTATGGCTGTTCTGTAATGATGAAATCAACAAAATATACCAGTAGTTGAGACTATTATCACTTCAGTTTCCCATGCACGAGGATCCTTGAGCTGTGTTCTGAAAATCATTTTTTTTTATATGTATAGTTTTTTTATAATATCTATCTTATTGTAATTTTGATTTGAAGACATTCTTGTGACTGGTTGAAGTGCTCATATCGTGCCCATGGACCGGCAAGCAAGACAAAAACTTAAAGTCGCTCAAGCCAATTGCATATCTCATTTGACAACAAAAATTAAAATTAAAATACACAATTTTCAGAATACTGACCCAGGTTCAAGTCTGGTTGTACATTTATGCATAATTTGTTTTAACCTTTCATCTTACTATCTTTTATGATGAGTACAAGATATTGCAAATGCTAAGAAAACTATTTTTTTTTTTTTTTTGGGGGGGGGAGGTGTTTGTTTTTTATTTTTTGTGAAATTCCTAACTATGGGGGGCACCCTTCATCAAACTTTCCATGAATTCCTGACTTTTTTAAATATAATTCAAGCTCAATCTTAATGACGATCATGTCAATCTTTGTTAAAGGGATGGTCTGGGTTGAAAATATTTGTATTTAAATAAATAGAGTAAAATTCAAAGAGAAAAATGCTGAAAATATCATCAAAATCGGATAACAAATAACAAAGTTATTGAATTCTAAAATTCATAAATATTACATCGTCATGAATATTCATTAGGTGGGCTGATGACGTCACATCCCCACTTTCCTTTTTCTTAAGTTATTACATGAAATCATAAATGTTTCATTTCTTCATACATGTGTAAATGATGTGTCTCCATTTTGATGAAATAGGTTGCAGCAATGAATATCTAATCATAAATGTACTTAATCAGTTGTCAATCGAATTGTTCTAGTTTTCGGTAGAAAATTTTTGAATAAAACCAATTTCATATAATAATTAAAATACAAAACAAGTAGGGATATGACATCATCATCCCACCTAATGAATATTCATAAAGACATGCCTAGTACTGTTTCACCGGAATAATGCAAGTCTTTAAAATTCAATAACTTCGTTATTTGTTATCCAATTTTGATCAAATTTTTAGTATTTTGCTTTGTGAATTTTACTCTATTTATTGAGATAATTTATATCTACTGGACCATCCCTTTAAAGGTCAAGTCCACCCCAGAAAAATGTTGATTTGAATAAATAGAGAAAAATCAAACTAGCATAAGACTGAAAATTTCATCAAAATAGGATTTAAAATAAGAAAGTTATGACATTTTAAAGTTTTGTTTATTTTTCACAAAACATTGATATGCACAACTCGGTGACATGCAAATGAGACGGTCGATGATGTCCCTCACTCACTATCTCTTTTGTTTTTTATTGTTTGAATGATATAATATTTCATTTTTTACAGATTGGACAATAAGGACTGACTTGACTGAACCATACAGTATTGAACAATGCTTACGCCACATGTTCAGGGGGGAATAAATCGTTGTTTCACTTGACAATCGGGAGAAAATTAGAATATTTCATATTTCATACAATAAAATACAAAAGAAATAGTGAGTGGATTACGTCATCAGTCTCCTCATTTGCATACCGATCAGGATGTGCATATAACTGTTTTATGAAATTAAGCAAAACTTTAAAATGTCATAACTTTCTTATTTTACATCCGATTTTGATGAAATTACTTATCAAGTTTGTTGGATTTTTCTCTTTTTATTCAAATCAATTTTTTGTTGGGGTGGACTTGTCCTTTAAGTAATCATAGTCACTGGCGGACCCAGGGGGACACAGCCGGCCCATACCCCCCCACCCCCCAGGCATAAGCAATTTTGTGTCTCGCCCACTTACGAAAATAACCAGAAATATTGTGATTTGCGAGGGCACGCAACATAATTGTATCGAAACTTTATTGTGAAATGACTGGGATGGAATAACACTTGTCATAACAGTCTTGCCCATAAACTTTAATGTTGACCTCAAAATGAACTTTGACCATATACCATGTGACCTCCAAACACAATAACATGCAGGTCTCCTAAGTACACCTTCAACCCAAGTTTGGTCGAAAAGTGACTTACGGTTGCAGAGTTATGTGTCGTTTATAAGAGAGTCTTGCATGTAAACTTAACGTTGACCTGAAAATGACCTTTGACCTTACCATGTGACGTCTAACTGCAGCATAACATGCAGGTCTCCCAAGTCCATCTACCAACCAAGTTTGGTTGAAAAGCGACTTACGGTTGTGGAGTTATGTGTCATTAGGTTTGTGACGGACGGACGACGGACAACATTTTGATCCCTAAGTCTCGCCTTCACCTCTGGTGGGCGAGACAAAAATAAATGATGCAATGAATTTCAATTTTGAAGCTTGCAATAGGTTTGTATCAAAACCATGATACTTAAAAAAGCATATTTTAAGCGTCAGACCAAAAGACGTTAAAAGATGGGAGTTGCTGCTACCCTGTTTGGCGTTCAACGATTAAAGGGATAGAGCCTCGTCGATCTGGCGCTGCATAGCGGCTGCCGGGCCCACGATCAATTGGGCAAAGCAAATTTTTGGAGTATTTCATTTCATGTCTATTTCGAACAATAAATTATGGATATTTATCTTGTCTTCCTTCATATGTTTTGTTTAGTTTTGTGCATGGTAATCAGATTTTAATTGTGAAGGAAGTTCTGACACGGTTATGTTTAATGAATTGCTATTGGGAGATTGTTTCCAACAACTGAAAACATTGAAGTGTTTTCCATGCTCTCATTATACTTGAGATGGATTTTTGTTCATATACTTGAATTGAATATTTCTACCTGGTTTTGGAATACAATAAGTAAAATATTCATGTGCAAGGTATTTGTCATTTCATGCTGGTTTAAAAGGTGGCTGGTATGTTGGTCAAGGATAGAAAGCAGGTATACTGTAAAGAATATGATCACTCTTATATCAGCCAGACAATTGAATAATTACTAGAGGCAAAGAATGCCAAAATTGCTGCAAGTGCGGAGGACGAACAAAAAAAAGAAATATACGTTCTGGCCTGATCGAAAAGGGACCTGTTAATAGTGGTTTACAGTTAGCCATGAAGATGATGCATATTTCAATCAAAATAATGCGAGCGCAAAGCGCGAGCTGAAAATGTTTGAAATTCTGACCTTAAAAATGAACATAAAGCACTTTGTGTAATCATGATTAGAATAAGTAATATAGGTACACAGTGCTAGCACGAAGCGCGAGCGGATAAAAATTGAGATTTATAGACCTAAAAACGGAACACTATTTTATATTCATGTTTTCTAAATCATGAAAAGGATGGGTAATTGGTTATCGTCTTACATTTATAATGCAGGCACGAAGCCCGAGAAGAAAATTTTTTGATATTCTGATCTGAAGCGATATAATTTAAGCATGTTTTCAATAAGCAGCGTATCTCAATAATCATGCGTGTTCTAGATTTGGATCTCGAATCTGAGCATTCTAAATACAATTTTATCACGGAAATCAATAATGCGAGCGCAAAGCTCGCATTATTGTCAGTGCATTTCTTCAGCGAAACATCAGCCCTTGTCCAAGAAAGACTAAGACATTATGCTACTTGGCTTTAGTATGCCCCATTTTAGATTATGCATGTGTTGTGTGGGACCCTTACACCCAAGAGAATATCCATCGACTGGAAATGGTCCAGCGCCGTTTTGCTAGGTTTGTTGTTGGTGACTTCAAACGCACAAGCAGCGTCACATCGATGCTTGGTCAACACTCTTGGAGCGTAGGGCACAATACAAAATGATGATGATGCATCGTATCGTCAATCAGCATATAGAAATTTGACATACATTCCTGACTCCGGCGATGACATCAAGCCGTGGACACTCCAAGCGATTCCAAATGCCTTTTGCAAGGACTCTCATCTATCAGAAGTCCTTCTTTCCAGAAACCATCAGGTTATGGAATTCCTTGACAGATGAACTACCTAATGTCACCTCTGTTAGCCTCTTCAAACAAGAGGTACAGAGCATCCTGCTCCGCTAAGAGAGGAGCATGGTTTTTTAGAGCTCTGCACTTACAAGTAGTAACTTTTTAGAATATTTAAAAATGGCACTGTACATACTCCACACCAGACCTGCCAAATATAGTACGACAATACACCAGTCGGTGGACTGTACTTTATCATCAAAAGAAGAAGCGCAAACTGAAAATATTGGATATTCCGATGTGAAAACGGTCAATTTAAACACTATTTAAAGCGCTGTCTAGGAAAATAATTGTGAAGTGGACATGGATCGCTCTTAAAATAAATGAGAATGCAAAGCACGAGTTGAAGTTATACTGGCCTAGGACCGGGATATTCTAAGGACATTTTTTCATCATTTGAATGACTGTCTTCCAATTCCTCTTCACAAGCACGAAAAGAAACATGTTGACCTTTCATTCTGAAAAAAAGTGACAATTTTATTACGGTATTAGGAATTAATGAAAATGTTATTATCTTATTCACTAACCTAATAAGACTAATGAGATCGCAAAATTTGTTGATATTAAAGCCTTAAAACTGGACATTTTAAGCACTTTTGTAATTATGAATTGGATGCATTAATTATCATAGGCCTACTTTTAAAAATTAATGCGAATGGCAATTGCGAGCAATTTTTTTCTTACAAACTGTCATGAAAAGGGGATTTTAAGTAGTTTGATTATATATTTAGGTATACATAACTCACCAGGGGGGGGGGGGGGTGACCAGGACCCCTGGATCCGCCTATGGTAGCGATGGTGGTAGGAGAAAGAAAGCATTTGAATTATTCAGCTCAGTGTTAAACAGGGAAAATAGGAAATGGCTAAATTTTGAAAATCATTCATGTGGAGCCCTATTCAAGTTTAGTTTCAGGGGCGGATCCAGGATTTTCTAAAGTGGGGGCATTCAATACAAAAAATAAACAAGACCCCCCCCCCCTTCCCTAATAGGTGATTTATAAGGAATAATTTTGCTAGGAAAAAAATCATTCTACACAAGTTTCGTTCCAAGGAAAAGTTGACAAAAAAGTCCTCACACTTGAGTATGAACGACAAAATTCCATTAACAAATATTTGCTATATTAGGGGAGGGGGCACCTTTTTCTTTCTCCCCTTTCCTTATTCATCATCCATTCCATAGGCAGATCCAGGTGGGGGCCCAATTAAGGGGCGGCGCCCCCCCCCCCTCCTTCTGGCGGTGCGAAAAATCAAAATTAAAAAGAAAGGTTATAATGCTGATAGTTAAAGAAAAAATCGGATTTTAACGGCCGATTGGGGAGAAAATTGTATCCCCCCTATTGGCAAAAGTTAGATCTGCACCGCGTATTTGCCTGTCATACCTCCCAGTAAATGAAACAACAAAATCACCAAACCACCGTTGCACTAGTACTAAAATTTCTGCGAGTTTTTTTAAATATGTTTGTTTTTAATGGTATTCATTAATAAGTGGAGGTTCGCATCCTGAGAATGTGAAATGAAAAGAAAAAGAAAAAAAATGTGCACTGTACAGGAAATACTAAACGTCTTTTTAAATTCCAATTTAGATGATTACTTCTTTACTCAAAGTCATTAAAATAAAAAAAAGCATTTTTATACCTTAATTTGTTCATCATGAATACAATGAAGCCGGCACTTATATGCTTTGTTTTGGATTAATCTTTATAATATAATTCATTTACTTCACATAAAATTCACACATACATACATGTACATAAACAGGAAAATATCACAGAAAATAATCTAACAAATTAATTGCAGTTGTATAAAAACATCATAGAAAATAACATGGCAGATAAATTTTATCTGGACAGGCACACTGTTTCATTCGATCATAAAACAATCGCGCTGTTTCACTCCTTGTACACGCACAACTCTATCATTATTGTTTAATCTTCATCTTTCCTCAATGGCAAGGACACCAGCATAATTCATTCACTTCAAATAGAATTCATACATACATAAACAGGAAAATATCACAGAAATTAATATAAATTAATTTCAGTTGTATAAAACATCATAGAAAATAACATGCACGTGCGCGGAGAATGAATTACATTCGGCGGCTGAGTAAAGTCTAGCGAGAAAGGCGCGTCACCAACGAACTTCACTATAGAACATCACTACTTGCCTAGGTAACAAACGTTGATTGACGGCGCATTTACTTTTTTTTAGTAGTATGAAAAAGTTAAGGCATGTATAAACTTCATTTTAGTTTGAATTCATTCAAAAAACAATTTCTTCTATTATAGATGTTGCAAAAATATTCCATATGTGGAAAACATAAATTTTAAAACATTTATTGCTATATTTTTGGCATGAAAAAAGGATTTTTTACGTGAAAATCAGTATATGTGTGGGCACGTGATCTGCCGTTTAAGACATGAAGTATATTTTTTATGATTTTATTGTGAGCATACATGCAGTACTTTTGTACTGCAGGATTTTTGTGTATTTTTATGAATTTCCAGACCAAGTTCAACAGCGCCATCTCGAGCTTGCAATAATGCAGGCGACCGCACGCATATATCCCCATAGCGATTACACGTGAGAATACTCTGTGGATTTATTGTGGATTTAACCTCCAAACGGCACTTTCGATACCACATGAAATGAAGGTAAGACACTTCATCCCACATAATTCAATTCTAATATCGTAAACTTTAGTAATATTTTCATTTAGACTAATTTATTATAAATTTGCTGAGGAAAAAGCATTTCAACAACACTGTTCAGAGCACTCATTCTATGAAGTGAACAAGGTTATGATATAACTAGGGTTATCAATAACCCAGGGAGCTCTTTCCCGCTTCGCGGGCCGGAGCCCAGGAGTCAAACATGCATTAGACATAGACACAGGACTTGAGTAGATTGGGGTCTCAATAACTTACTAAAAAAAATGTGAAAACAGAAATTATGCACTTACCACGATTATATGGATGAAGGTCTATCGTGTGACAGCATCCTGACATCGAGGTACAGACTGGAACCTCAAAAAAATGAAAAGTTCTGTCGCGATACCTCTCCTACCCCAGTCTCGATCGGCCATTTTGTTATGAAATTTGAAAGAATTAAGAGAGGTATCGCGACAGAACTTTTCTTTCTTTTTTTAGGTTCCAGTCTGTGCCTCGATGTCAGGATGCGGTCACACGATAGACCTTCATCCATATAATCGTGGTAAGTGCAGAATTTCTGTTTTCACATTTTTTTTGGTAAGTTATTGAGACCCCAATCTACTCAAGTCCTGTGTCTATGTCTAATGCACGGTTGACTCCTGGGCTCCGGCCCGCGAAGCGGGAAAGAGCTCCCTGGGTTATTGATAAACCTAGTTATATCATAACCTTGTTCACTTCATAGAATGTTCACAAGGTTATATCATAACCTTGTTCACTTCATAGAATTTTTTTTAGGGGCACTCTTTTAGTCAAAGAGTTGTCAATGACTGGAACAATCTTCCTGAGTCAGTGGTCACTGCACCTAGTCTAAATACATTTAAAAGAACATTGGACATTCATTGGTCCAATCTTCACTATGTATATAGCACGTGATCCAACTCTTTAGCGTACCCTCAAAGCTGTATCGTCTGTATTTCCTTAAGAAGAAGCGACCGGAAGACTTACAGGACTACCTTCTCTTCCGTATATTGCTGATGCTGATGCTGAATGAGTGCTCTGAACATAGCTCAGTGTTGGAGCTCGGTTCAGCGGTCTTTTTAAGCTCTCAACACCAACACCGTACTTAAAATCACCCATTGGGTGATTTCAAGTCCGGTGTTGGCCTTGGTGTTGAACTTTGGATTACTTCGATCTCCTGGCCTAGGCCGATGTAGGCCTAGCTCCAAAACTTATTCAGAGTTTGTAAAACTGATCCAGATCACATTATTGACATCTCAACAACTAGTGAGTGACTTTTTGGGACCATCATTAAATTGACCTAACACCAACACCAAAAGGTCAACACTGAACTTCGCGGGCCGGAGCTCCCTGCATGCCCTGGGTTATTGATAATCCTAGTTATATATCATAACCTTACCTTCGTAACCTTGTTCATAGAATGAGTGCTCTGAACCCAGCTCAGTGTTGGAGCTCGGTTCAGCGGCCTTTTTAAGCTCTCAAGTCACCAACACCGAACACCGTACTTGAAATCACCCATTGGGTGATTTCAAGTACGGTGTTGGCCTTGGTGTTGAACTTTGGATTGCTTCCCTTGGCATGCTTGGGCTAGGGCCTAGCTCCAAAAACTTACTCAGTCTCAGAGTCAGAGTTTGTAAAACTGATCCAGCTCCAGATCACATTATTGACATCTCAACAACTAGTGAGTGACTTTTTGGGACCATCTTCATTAAATTGACCTAACACCAACACCAAAAGGTCAACACTGAACTTGAAATCACCCAATTGTGTGACTGGAGTTTGGACGTGGAGCTCCACCGCTACCCTGCCAGCCACTGGACAGCCGAGGCAACGATGCCATGGCCCATGGCATGCCCTGGCCGCCCGATCATAGCCGGCAGATCCCCGATAATCCTGACCCCACCACGGCGCGGCCGCCTCGACCCTACTCACCCACTGGCTTAAATAAGATTAAGAACAATTTACCGAGGACTCTCCTTATCGAGTATCTTGGCCCCTCAGTCCCAGAGGAATTAAGTCTAAACTTAAAGTTTAATACTTACAGCTAGCCAGGCCCAGGCCAGAGGTTCAAGAGTCGGTGTGGTCACACTGCGCCTACCGTACCGAGCGATGTTCGTACGGGCCGCGCTCTAGAGCTAGAGATATCTCTATGGCTCCACTATACACTCAAAGCAAGATACCACTGGTACTCACTGCACTAGCACTACCGCTACACTACGCTCCACCTACCCGAACTTCGAGACCGTGAACTCAATCTGATATTCTGAGTGACAAAGGTGGAATTTTATGGGAGGGGATATAAAATTCATACAATATCACGGTCTTTAAAAACAATTAAAACTAATATTCTTACTTTACACAAAGTTTCATTTCTTTTCCATGCTTCTATCAGTCTCAAAATTGGTGATTTAGAGCCAACATGAAGTTCCTCACACATATAAATAATTCGCTGCCGATTTCAAAAAAAAAAACCATCGCATGCGGATGCGATATGCGCGAGGGTCCGAGCTCGGACCGGACCCGGCCCCTCCCGCATATCGCATCCGCATGCGATGGTTTTTTTTTTTGAAATCGGCAGCGAATTATTTATATGTGTGAGGAACTTCATGTTGGCTCTAAATCACCAATTTTGAGACTGATAGAAGCATGGAAAAGAAATCTCATAACAAACTATTCAAATGTGAATAGAATCTATTCAAATTTGAATCGAAAAACTCATCCGAGGGACACTTACCAGATTCTATTCAAAATGAATAGAAAAATCTTGTCAAAAAAATTAGACCGAAATCTAGTCAAAATTTGAATCGAAAACTCATCAGTTTTTTACTAGTATACTGTTAATTAATGAATAGTTCATCGAATCAATCGACTGAATAGTTAACCTATTCATTTTGAATAGAAAAACTCTTTGTTTTGACAAGTTATAGATTCATTTAATGAATAGATTTTTGATTCATTTTGTTGAAAACTATTAACCTCATACGGTGGACAAACCCAATAAAGAGTCCATTACAATGCTTGCTATGTTTTAAACTTCAATTTTTAATGCCATTAATCAACATCATCAATACAATCATAATGTAAATGTTATGAAGTTCATCAGCTCACACACAAACAAAATCTATTGGCATATAGCCAAAACATATGCAGCAAATATCAAAAAGGATAATATTAATCAATGATAATATCAATAATGAAATAATAAGACATAATATATATATATATATACAGTGCGTATTAAAAAAAACGGGACAGTTTTGAAAATTCTTTAAAAAATTTTTCTTCAAATTATGATATTCATATTTTGATGTTAAAATATGCTCTGAAATATTATCTTTGAAATGCCATTTAAAGAAATAATTTTTGTTCATGCTTGAGCAAACACGGGACGTTTTTAGCGCCAAAATGGCAGAATATGAGTAGTATGATGATCAGATTTCTTGCTAATCAGCAGACTTCCTCTTAACTTTTTCATTATCTGTGCCATAACTTTCGATTATGCGGTCAAACTTTATTTACAAATTTATTTATTTACTCGAGTTATTTTTTTTCATTTAAACTTCTTTTACCTTTGAATTTTCCTTCATAAGTAAGAAAAGAAGACCTTTTGTCAACCCATACAAGAAGATTTGCATTATTAATTGCGAAAACCTGTACTTATTCAAATAAAAAAAAACAAATTATGTTATGGTACCCTTAAAAGACATGAATCCATTTTTCAAGGGGTTATTGATTTCTTGACCAAGTTTAATTATGTGCTTGACAGGATAACTAGGAAAGGATATTCAATGGCAATGGTGTATTGAGTCAATTTTGAAGGAGCTAGGTATGGCAGATTGGGTAAAATGTATTAAAAAATTGTAAGCGAGCGGGGTGTGCAAGCAAAAATTTCCACCTTTTTATTAAACTATCCAATTTTGAGACAGATTCTGAAATAATATTCAGAAAATAATATCATATTTCACTTTCTATCTTTCCTTTTATTTCCTTTCCACTTTTTTCTTGGTCATTATTAGTATTATTATTTTTTTTTGGGGGGGGGGACATCCCCGAGCCCCCGCCCATCTGTATGGCACTGTTTAAAGGCACCATAACGTTTGTAGCACACAATGAAAGGATTTGAAAAAAAAACACGCTTTCCCATACTTCGTTTGAAAAAAAAATGTTTTTGCTTAAAGAAGGAATATTCAAAGCTAAAAGAGAACATATTTTAAAAAAAATTTAAAAAATTCAAGCAAGTAAAGATTTGAAAATGAATTTTGACCGCATAATTAGAAAATTATGGCAGAGATAATGAAAAAGTTGAGAGGAGGTCTGCTGATTAGCAAGAAGTCCGATCATCATATTTTCATTTTATGCCATTTTTGCGCAAGCCTCCTTTTTAAAACCCAGACAAAAACATTCCGTGTTCGGTAAAGCATGAACAAAACTAATTTTTTAAATGGCATTTGAAAGATAAGACTTCAGAGCACCTATTAACACCGAAACATAGACATCACAATTTGAAACAAATGAAAATTTTAGACTTTTCAAGTGTGTCCGTTTTTTTATACGCACTGTATAAAGAGCAGCACTCTCGTTCTGGTGATGCCAAATTCAAATGTTAAAGTAGACAATGAAAGAAAATTATAGCTATGGATAATTCATGTCTAAAAGTACCCTAATATCTTGTAGATAGCCTGAAGATTTTGGTAAATGTCATACCAGGTGCTAAAACAATTTAAATGAAATCGAAATTTTTATTAAGTACCAGAACATCGGAAGAAATACGGCAATGTTCTAATGATGCCACAGAAGGGAGTATACCAACCCAAGCAGACGATGTCTATAGCTTATGGATACATTTTCAGTGCTCTTAATTCTCTGAAAATGGGTTTATTTTATTGCAAACTTGGGTTTTTGCCTATGCCATTAGAAAGAAGTTTCACAGACCGTGGAAAGTAAAATGTCCTGCTCAAAAACGTTCACTGCAAGGATAAATTACCTTTCTGAAAAGGTACAAATTCCACTTTCGCATTTGAAAGTCCCACAATACAATACGGTTGTATACTATAATGGTCACACCGCCATGGCCGCTGTATATAATATGCAGTTTTCACCTAGTTACCTATGTCGAGAGCAAAGTCAGCGAATGCCGTCAATTATCCCTGTTCATCGGCCTGTTCAACACACAAGTGAAATATCAGGGGTCTGTCTAAGTTTCTCTTTGCATTTGTTTCCCTTACACCTATGACAAACTAATTATACAGGATAAAACGTTGCTTTGAAATTGTGTACGTTATAGTAGGACGTCGTCTGCTTGGGGAAATTTGCTCCTTTCTGTGACGTCACACATTTCAACTGTGTTCGACAGGATTGGGCGTAGATCGGAACCCAGTGTTCACTATACATTTGAATCAGTATTATTTTTATACCTGATAATTTTCGAAGAGAAAATGCTTACCAATTGTGTCACTATGGTTACCCCCTAGTAATTTTGTTGCCAATTGATGCAGTTTTAAGTCTTCAGACTGCTATTTTAATGCCACATACAGATGAGTAAATAATTCATAATGGGGAATTAAACCCAGAAATCTACATGTGACTATCAGAAGAGTACTTATATATACATAAATTAGTAAAAGTTTGAGCAAAATCAGATGAACAATCCAGGAGTTAAGGTCTTTAGAAGTTTGACACAACAACTACAGACACTTCGAAGATGATTTTAGACTAGTCATCCACTACTCAACTATCCCTTTAAAGCGCATCACATATTCATCAAAATTGTGACACACATCAACTTTAAAAAATTGTGATTTCCTACATTCATTCAAACATATATACATTTCTGCTCTGAAGTATTAAAAGGCTGAATCCGGTCCAGATTAAGTTAATTTCAGCCGGAGAAAGAGTAACTATTTTCAAATGTTAAGAAATCGGCAGCGAATTATTTGTGAGGAACTACATGTTGGCTCTATAAATCACCAATTTTGAGACTGATAGAAGCATGGAGTAGTATTTTTTTCTATCTGCTTCATATAACAAAGTGCTGGCACATCGAAGCCTACCCAGGGGCGGCTGAAGTCACGCAACCCCTATTTCGCATTTTAACAATTTATAGGAAAATCTGTCAATTTGCATGGAGCCCCCATTGAGGCAAAAAGGTGTTCAAGTTCTGCTATATATCAACCATTTCATTGCCATAATCCACTTGGTGACAAAAGAGTAACATTTATTCTCTCAGTTACATATAAAGAAGTGCTGGTACAGCAAAGCGTACCCCGGTCAACGGGGCCGCCCCGAAATTACCCAACCCTTTTCTGTATTTTACCTTTTTATTAGAAAATCTGCGAATTTGGAGCCCACATTGAGGCACAAAGATGTTTCTCCTAAATAGCAAACCACTTTCATTATCTTAAAACCACTTGGATGCAAAAACTAGTATTTTCTCTATACGCGTTGAAGCCTATCCCCTCAGGGGGCAGCTGAATTAAGTCACCCAACCCCTTTTTCATATTTTGCCAATTTCTAGGAAAATTCGCCATTTTGGAGCCCCATTGAGACAAACATGACAAACGACGTTTCTGCATGCTTTGCAGAAAAGTCACTTTTATTGTTTTGTAACTCCTGGGAGACGAAAAGGTAGGATTTTCTCTATCAGCTTCATTTGAAGACGTGCTCGCACACCGGAGCCTACCCCCGTCAGGGGCTCCCGAAATCACCAACCCCTTATTTCCGTATTTTCCTTTTTTATTAGAAAATCTGCGAATTTGGAGCCCATGAGGCAAATTAAAATATGTTTCTCCTATATATAGCAAACCAATTTCATTGTCTTTAAACCACTTGGATACGAAAAAGTAGTATTTTCTCTATCTGCTACACAAGCCTTACCCCCTCAGGGCACGGCTAAGGTCACCCAACCCCTATTTCGTATATTGCCCATTTCTAGGAAAATTCGCCATTTTGGAGCCTCATTGAGACAAATGGCGTTTCTGCTTTGCAGAAAGTCACTTTTATTATTTTGTAACTCATGGGAGACGAAAAGGTAGGATTTTCTTCATTTGAAGACGTGACGTGCTCGCACACAGAAGCCTACCCCCGTCAGAGGCTGCCGAATCCCCCCCCCCTTTTTGCCTATTGTCCCACTTTATCAGTTTATTGAATAATTCGCAGTTTTTGACCCCCTCGTTCAGGCAAATAGCATTCCTGCAATATAATGAAGCCAATTAATTTTTTTAAAGCAACTTAAAGATGAAATAAGAGGCTTTCCTCTATCAGCTACATGCACAAAACGTGCTGGCGCATCGAAGCTACTCAATTCAGGGGATGCTGAAGTCACCCCACCTTTTTGCCTATTTTCCCTCTTTTTTGGAAAATTCGCAGTGTTTAGTCCCATTGGTGCAAAAAGGTATTTCTACTATGAAGTAAAACCACTTTTATTATTTTTAATCCCCTGGGCTTGGGGATGAAAGAGTAGGCATTTTTAAATAAAGAAGTGCTGGCACATCGAAGCCTACCCTCTTCAGGGGCTGCCGAATATTAAGTCACCCCCATCCTGTTTGTCCATTTTGTCTTATTATTAGAAAATTCGTCATTTTTGAGTAACCATTGAGGCAAAGGGCGTTTCTGATATAAAAGTAAAGTCACTTTTATTTTTTGAACCACTTGAAAATTAAAAAGAAGGATCTATATATATATATATATATATATATATATATATATATATATATATATATATATATATATATGCTACATATAAAAAGGTGCTGGTACATCTACGCCTATCCTCTTCAGTGGCTTCAAATTGGCATATTTTTCCATAAATTGGCAAAATATGGAAAGGGGACGAGGGACTTCAAAAGCCCCCTGAGGGGTAGGCTTCGGTGTGCTAGCACTGCGTTTATTATGTAGCAGATGGAAAAAAGACGACTTTTTCCTATCCAAGTGGTTTTAAGACAATGAAAGTGGCTTGCAATATAGGAGAAACATCTTTTTGCCTCAATGTGGGCTCCAAATTCGCAGATTTTCTAATAAAAAGGTAAAATACGGAAAAGGGGTGGGTGTTTTCTGGAGCCCCTGACGGGGGTAGGCTTTGCTGTACCAGCACTTCTTTATAAATTATGTAACTGATAGAGGAAAAAACAAATCTTTCGTCTCCGTGTGGTTTTAAGACAGTGAAAATTTATTGCTTTTTAGCAGAAACACCCTTTAGCCTCAGTGGGGCTCCGAATTTGCAGATTTTTCCATAAATTTGCAAAATACGGAAAAAGGGGATGGTGTTTTCGGTAACCCACTGACTGGGGTGGCCTCGATTTTCCAGCAATTCTTATATGTATCAGATAGAAGAATGTATACTCTTTTGTCTCCAAGTGGTTTAAAACAATAAAAGTGGCTTCACTACATAGTAAAAACACTTTTTTCATCAATGTGGCTCCAAAATGTCGAATTTTCCAAGAAATGGGCAAAATAGGAAAAAGGGACTGGGTGACTTGGGGCAGCCCCCTGAGAGGGTAGGCTTTGCTGTGCCCTCACTTCTTTAAATGTAGCTGATAGAGAAAAGCCTACTCTTCCGTCTCCAAGTGATTTCAAGAAAATAAATGTTGTTTTTTACCTATCCAAAGCATCATTTTGCCACCTGCATTGAGGGCTCCAAAAGGCAAGATATTTTAATATAGTCAAGCTTCGGATAAGGGTGGGGGTACCTTCGACATGCTTTTGCGGGACTATGTTTTAAGGTACCCGAATGTAATTGCTTGCGACATGCAGAGCAATGCCTCCTCTAACTTTTCCAAGAGGTTTCATTAACATAAAAGTTGCTTTAATATGTAAAAAACGCCTTTTGCCCTCATACCCAAATTATGTAATATACACTTTTCTATCGCGACGCTCATTACATGCATTTATGCGTGCTAGTCACACCAACAAAGGCGAGGCGAGACCGATTGAGTCTATTGTACTCTTTGAAAGACATATGCCAGCGAGCGCATTGTACATAGTCGGTATCAAGTGTGACTGTGACGGAGGTTGCTTTTTTGGTGTCATTTTATCTCAATATCGGGGAATACATTTGGAGGTATTTTCCCTATATTAAGACATCAATACTGTCATGAAGCATATACCAATGTTCTCGTTAATATATCCTCTTTCGTGTAGAATGCTTATATATTTTGCATTAATTGTTGATATTAATGACAAAACAGAAAGATATCAATGCACATGCAAATTTTTGCCTAAAAACATGGAAATTTTTTGCATAAATTCTTATATTTTTCAAAAAATATTGACCGGACTGTCCAGAAAACGATCGCAATCGATGTAAATCATTGTGAAATGCGTATTTATTTAATATCTCTCCATTGTTTGTGCAAAAATATGAAAATAATTGATTTTCATGAAAAATCCAAGATGGCCGACAAAAATGGGGTCCTCTGGGCCTTCCGTACAGGATATGACCCGGCAGCAACACAATTTCTTGACCACTGATATCATGCTAACATGACTGTTGGGCCCATCAAACCTTATATGTACCCGGTCGGCTGAATAAACTCCCTGAGCCCCCGGACTAATACTGTTGGGGCCTGTAAAGGCCATTTTGACCTTCGAATTACAGTATTTATCACCTACCTGGCAGAAGAACTGATATATCTTGTTAGAAATTATGCTTTCAGACAATATTTTACTCATAGATCATAATTACGTGCATTTATGGTGCTCACTCGTGTGAAAATTTATTTCCTAGTTCGCATTGTACAATACAATCAATGTCTATGGCGGCCATTTTGAAAGTCAAAATACAGTATTAAACACAAACTTTAAACCTGAATGATATATTTCGTTAAAAATTATGTTTTTTAGACAGTATCCCATTTATTCATCACAAATAAATGCATTTCAGTGTTCACTCTTGTGATTTCTTTGGTCCTGTTCTCATTGCACATAATACTGTTAGGGCCTTTGGCGGCCATTTTGAATATCAAAATACAGCGTTTATCACATACATGAAATATTAGATTATACATCATGCTAGCATTGATGATTCATATATTACTTCGTCCATAGATCACAATACTTGCAGTTTAGTGATCATTTTTTGGTAAAATTATTTTTCCCTATTCATATTGTACCCCGGGGGGGGGGGGGGCACATTCATTGACGAGTGGATACCATGCGCGACCACGGGGTCTCGAAAAGCACCCTAAACACGTATTTTCCATATTCTGAAAATGCACCCTAAACAAGTATTGGCGTGTGAAACCCTACCCTTAACAAGTTTTGGAAACAAAACGATACTCTTGGCAAGTATTCCCTGAAATGAACCCCTCAACAAGTACAGCGATATTTTATTGTTATGTCACGGGCCCGTCGGTCGTCAGTTTTACCTTTACACATCATTAATTTTGGTCTAGTATACGGCCCCACCTTCTACACCTCGCGAAAATTGGACTCTAAACACGTATAGCGTTGGGGCAAAAAGGACATCCTTTATAAAACATTTGGGAAAACATTTTAATTTTGTTTTATCATCCCCGCAAATTTGACCCTAAACACGTAGCTTTCCTAGCGAAATAGATACCATTTTTTCATTATTTTTGTGTTTTTGACACCCTTATCACGTTACGTACGTAACGTGCCCTATCTTGAAAAAATGACATCCTTTTTACATGTTTTTTGGTCGCGCATGGTATCCACTCGTCAATGTAAGTGCCCCCCCCCCCCGGTATTGTACATAATAGGGTATACAGAGGTCTGTGGCGGCCATTTTGAATATCAAGATATAAATATTTTGTCCAAAATTGTATTTAGCAAATTTGCTGGCAATTTTATGATTTTCATGGGTAATATGCATATTTTGGCGGCTATATTGGATTTTGTCAATTTGCGGAAAATGCTCAAGGTTACACGAGTGGCATCATTCATATTCGTAATCAGCATCTTCGAATTGACAAGAAACCATAAAAAATATTGTATATATGAAAAAACAAGGTTATGCCTCTTCTATCCTGGACTCTCCCTCTCTAAGTACATTTTTACTTTTTTTCTTTCCTATTTTAAAGTGTACTTTTAATCATGCAAATGATTATAAAAGTATATACATTTACAAAAATCTCTACACTTGTTTTAGAAATTTACTTGCAAATCCATGACTATGGATATATATATGTGCACAATACAGTGGCGTACCTAGGATTTTTCACAGGGGGGGCAAAATTGGCCGCCCAAAAATTTGACAAGCCAAAAAAAAAAAAAAAAAAAAAAAAAAAAGGGGTCATCAATACAAAATAAAGATTTTCGTACCAGAAAAAATTTGACAAGCAAAAAAAAAAAAAAAAAAAAAAAAAAAAAAAAAAAAAAAGGTCTTCAAAATCTCGTCAGGGGGGGCAGAGTGCCCCCCCCTGCCCCCCCCCCGTAGGTACGCTAGTGGCACAATAGATTTTAGCATATCTTCTTTCATTTAATATTTTTCAGTATATTTCTAGCTCTGACTGCCCTGCTTTATACACCGTACATCTCCCATTGTCAAAAAATAAATATATTTTGTTTCAGTAGCAGAATTGGTGGATGCAAACTCTTACTGTTATTTTCCAATAAAAATGGAAAACAATTTTCCATTGGAGTAAAGACAAACTAATTCACTATTCATTGAGCAAATAATGGTTTTTATTTCTCTGCGCATATATTCTAGTCATATCACCATGGCCCTTCCAGATGGTGGTGACTGAATTTATAGGAAAACTGAGTGATAAAACTAAGATTTTCAGAGAATTTTGGAAAATAACTAAATCCATTATTATCAAGCAACAATTATTTCATTCTGAATGCTGCAACCTTGTTAATATGAATTTGATGCATCTTTACCAAAAGATAATACGATGACATTATTTCTTCAATTCTTTAAACTAGACATTTTAATATTGCCAATAGTATTATTCAGGACGGAGTGTAGCCAAAACGGAGTGAAAAAAAAATATAAAAAAATAAATGTCATGTTATTATATTTCGGTGTAGGTGTATAGCATTCAAAACGGAATAATCGTTGCTAGATAGTAATGGATTAAAATACTTAAGAAAAATGAGAAGGTACGGTCAAGCTCAAGAGAAAGTCAGAGTAGGAACGGAAGATGAACAAAGACCTGAAAAAGGGAAATTTTAAGGACTGATTCTAGGAATTCATGGAGAGCAGACATATCTCACCAATCCACTAATGCGAACATAAGCACGGACAAGAAATGTTTTGTATTAAGACCTAAAATGTGGCAAACACTTTAAGTAGTCATGAAAAAGAAGCATATACTATTGTACATAAAACAATGATTACTCGAATTGCGAGGAAGTATATTGCAAATGGGATGTTTTAGTACAACAGGATTATATATCTCGTTAAAGTTTAACAGACATTGCGAGCACCAGGAACAATGAAGACATAGGCCCTAATCAAATTATGTTTCATAAAAATGTGAAAAAAAAAGTTTCTTATGCAATATAACATAATTATAATATAATATAACATCATAATGAACAATAATTTCTTCTTTCCCATTACGTTTCTCTTCCTCTCTCCCTCTTTTTCTCCTTTTCCCCGTTTTTTTTTGTCAGCCGATGGGGGGGGGGGGCGTGCCCCCCATGCCCCCCGTAGTTACGCCACTGAAAACAATAATTAATTGGGCACTGTAAACGACCTTTTATCATAGCAGAATATTTTAAACTTTAAATCAATACTCTGATAGAAGTGCAAAGGATCATTTTCTAACCTTTTTTTTGGGGGGGGGGGGTAAGGTCAAGTTCCTATAGTCGTAATCATTTAACTTTAAAATTTACTCTTATGTGGTCATTTTCTAAAGAAAAAAAGAAAAAGTTGGAGGGGGTGCTTATTCTAAGAGTGTTTAGGTTCCTAACGGCCATGGCCTTTGCCTTCTATATTTTTATGTTGTCAGTTAAAGGACCTCCTCCGCCACGAAAAGAACCCAGAAATATCACTGAAGGTGATCAATACCTAGCTGCGCTATGACGTTATAGGGGAATCGAGCCCAAATAAAAACTTGTTTTTAGAGGAAAAAGAAAAATCAGATAAGTTTATACGTAAAGGTTTGAACAACATCGGACAAACAAAAAGAAAGTTGTGAATATTTAAAAGTTGTGGTAATCACTATACCCACGGAGACTTCAAATTGGCCGCATATGTGATGTCATAGTGGGTTCTAGGACAACTACCCCCTGGACAATCACCCCCCGGACAACTACCCCCCGGACAATTACCCCCCGAGGACAATTACCCCCCGGACAATTACCCCCCGGACAATTACCCCCCGAGGACAATTACCCCCCGGACAACTACCCCCCGGACAACTACCCCCCGGACAACTACCCCCCGGACAACTACCCCCCGGACAACTACCCCCCGGACAATTACCCCCCGGACAATTACCCCCCGGACAATTACCCCCCGAGGACAACTACCCCCCGAGGACAATTACCCCCCGGACAATTACCCCCGGACAACTACCCCCCGGACAACTACCCCCCGGACAATTACCCCCCAGACAATTACCTTCAGAAAATCCCCCCTTCTCTCCAGCATCAATGTTAGAATTAAGCGGGACCCATTGTAAGTTTTGGTCGGTGGCGCAGCTTTCCGAAATATTTTCTACTTCATCTTACGTGTATAACTTTTTCTTTCTCTTTTATCTATTGCTCTTTCTCCTGTTCTCTCACTTTCTTCTTTTTTCCTTTTTTGTTTAGCGGCGCCTTCTGCATCATGAAAAATGGGAGGGGGGGGGGGGGCTTGCACCCGAAACCTCCCGTTTGGCTATGCATATATACATCAGAAAATTTGTAAACTGGCCCTCATTCTAAGTTTTCATAGAACAATTGAACACGATGAGTCATAATAATCACAAATGCTGAATATTTTTGATTCCAACTGATCTGATCTTTTTGAATATTTATTTTGGGTTTAATTTCAGGTGAGAAATCAGGCAAATAGATAAATCGTTAAAAAAACACCTTTATAGGTAGAAATATTGAAAGTCGATAACGCAACTATGAACACTAACACTGTCAAGTAGACCTATTAATCTGTTTTTTTTAACAGTTCAACTAACAAGAAGCTAAGAATTATGAAACAATTGGACTTTGGTGCACATTCCAGATTAAGATGTGGCTTTATAACTTAATACAGTAAGCTAAAAAACTTAAAGCAAAGACAATACACACAAGAACACCTTGTAAATTACAAGGTGTTTTTGTGTGTAGTATTCTTGGGTGAAAGCAATTAAACATTAAAGAAGGAAATTAAGTACCAAATTTACTAAATTGTAAACAATATGACATATTCAAATACAGTGTTTTTTGTATACAAATTGACAATCATGATGGTAAACAATTCGTTTAAGGTGCATTTTAAGGACGGTTTGTAAGAATTTATAAAGAAGTAGGCCTATGCAAATCAAATAATGCGACCGCGCACCGTGAGCTGAAAATATTAATATTTAGACCATAAAACGGACATTTTACAGAGCACTTGAAAAATCAATTTGCAAATTTTCAAATAATGAAAGCTCGATATCCGAGATGAAATATGTTTTGTATATTGGCTTCGAAACTTGATATTTTAAGCTCCATATCAGCCTATATTGAGCAAGATATTAATCTCATCGAAAAAGCAATGCGAGCGCGAAGCGTGAACGGAAAATACTTGATATTCCGGTATGAAAATGGTGAATTTGAGCACTATCTAAAGCATTGTGTAGGGAAATTGTGAAGTAGATTTGGAAAGCACTTAATAAATGATGCGAGTGTGAAGCGCGAGCTGATATCTTCATTATTATTTTGACCTAGGACCTGGACATTCTATAGGTCTAAGGACATTTTGTCATCATATGAAAATGATGACAACTTTCTTATTCCTCTTCCTGAGTGCGATATGAAACATATGAAACTGTGATATTGTCGATATTCTTTCCTGAAAAGGGACAATTTAGTCATTAAGAATTCATGAAAATTTTATTATCATATTTATTAATGTATAAGCCTAAATGAGTGAGTAAAATGTGTTGACACTGAGGCCTGAAAACTTGATATTTTAAGCACTTTTGTAATCATGAATAGGATTTGTGAGTTGATATATTTTTAACAAAAATGCGAGCGCAAATCGTATGTCGAAATTTTTGGTAAACTGTCATAAAAGGGGGGTTTTAAGTAGTTTGTTATATAATTTGGCAAATCAAATAATGCGAGCGCACAGCGCAATTTGCAAGTTATATTCACACCATAAAACGAACATGAAACAGAGCACTTAAAAATCAGTTTGTAAATCAAACTAAATTATGAATAATGTCCGAGCTGAAATATGCTTTGTAATATCAACTTCAAAACTTGACATTTTAAGCTACATATCAGCCTATTTAGCAAAATGTGTATCTCATCGAACAGGCTATGCGAGCCCGAAGCGCGAGCGAAAAAAATAATAAAGTGACATGAAATATATTTTTAAATCATTTTCCAAGTCATCCCCTGACCTTTTTTTTCACTCGTCTCCCTCTTATTTTAACTCTTATTTTTCCTCCTTTCTTTCCCCTTCTTTTTCTTTTTTTCTTTCCCCCTTTTTTTTCTTCATTTTTTTGCTCTGCCGATAGGGGGGGGGGGGCCCTCAACCCCTGGATCTGCCTATGGATGGAGCTCAATTTTACAGCTTTCTTACGGCGTACGTTTGATTCCAAGATACTCGAGAATGCCTTGAGTACTTCTTACATCAAACGTATGGCCGACGTATGACTCTGTGCACTCCCTTTGTCTAGGGGTAATTGTCCGGGGGGTAATTGTCCGGGGGGTAGTTGTCCGGGGAGTAGTTGTCCGGGGGGTAATTGTCCGGGGGGTAGTTGTCCGGGGGGTAGTTGTCCCCGGGGGGTAATTGTCCGGGGGGTAGTTGTCCGGGGGGTGATTGTCCAGGGGGTAGTTGTCCTGATACCGTCATAGTGATGTAAGGCAAGGACTACTCTTCCATGTACAAATGGCTAAAATGTTGGGGGGTTTTTTCTTCAAAAGTTTTAAATGAAATTTTATCTGAATTTCTTTCATGATGTTATAAAACAACTCGGCTGTCCTACCGAGTTCCTACAGGAGTTACCATAAACAGAAACAGAAATATACTACCTGGTTTATATTCATATTACGGCCCCAATGGAATATGTACTTACAAGAAAACCACAAATCCTGATAATAAAATACAAGGCCTATGGAAAAGCTGTCCTTGTCGCCTTGTCATAATTTACTTACCCAGTTGCCAATTTCAAATCTACTTTGTCTTTAATAGGAGCTTAATTTTGAAGCAGCCATAACTTGTTTTGCTTATCCGATTTCTTTCAAACTTTCACACTTATGTTTTCTTTTTTTTTCCTTTCCATGCAACACAACATTTTATGACCAAGGCTGGATTCTTTACCCAAAATGAAAAGGATTTTGTGCCAACTTTTATGAGCATTTTCATGGTTAAAAACTGAAAAGTAGCCATGGCTAAAAACTGAAAAGAAGTTTGATCCAAAAGGATTTTTCCTGCATTTCTGCCTATGGTTTGTGGTTACCATGGCAGCAAAATGTCAGGCGAATGCATTAAAAGATGTCTCTTGCCCATCTTTACCACATAGGCGATGTGTGAGCCATATTTCACGAGAATCGGTTGAAAAATAATGAAGCAGTTCGAATGTCAAGGTTTTTACATAATTTTCACCATAATTATAATACCCCATCATTCTAATGCTCCCCCATCATTCTAATGCTACCCATCATTCTAATGCTACCCCATCATTCTAATACTACCCCATCATTCTAATGCTCTCCAATTCATTCTAATGCTCCCCCATCATTCTAATGCTCTCCTATCATTCTAATGCTCCCCCATCATTCTAATGCTCTCCCATCATTCTAATGCTCTCCAATTCATTCTAATGCTCCCCCATCATTCTAATGCTCTCCTATCATTCTAATGCTCCCCCATCATTCTAATGCTCTCCTATCATTCTAATGCTCTCATATCATTATAATGCTCTCCCATCATTCTAATGCTCTCCTATCATTCTAATGCTCTCCTATCATTCTAATGCTCTCCTATCATTCTAATGCTCTCCTATCATTCTAATGCTCCCCCATCATTCTAATGCTCTCCTATCATTCTAATGCTCTCCTATCATTCTAATGCTCCCCCATCATTCTAATGCTCTCCTATCATTCTAATGCTCTCATATCATTATAATGCTCTCCCATCATTCTAATGCTCTCCTATCATTCTAATGCTCTCCTATCATTCTAATGCTCTCCTATCATTCTAATGCTCTCCTATCATTCTAATGCTCCCCCATCATTCTAATGCTACCTCATCATTCTAATGCTCTCCTATCATTCTAATGCTCTCCTATCATTCTAATGCTCTCCTATCAT
The DNA here is from genome assembly GCF_037042905.1 of Lytechinus pictus. NCBI lineage: Eukaryota > Metazoa > Echinodermata > Echinoidea > Temnopleuroida > Toxopneustidae > Lytechinus > Lytechinus pictus. Next base: position 44,067,622 of record NC_087245.1, on the reverse strand, counting down.
TCTAATGCTCTCCTATCATTCTAATGCTCTCCCATCATTCTAATGCTCTCCTATCATTCTAATGCTCTCCCATCATTCTAATGCTACCTCATCATTCTAATGCTCTCCTATCATTCTAATGCTCTCCCATCATTCTAATGCTACCTCATCATTCTAATGCTCTCCTATCATTCTAATGCTACCTCATCATTCTAATGCTCTCCTATCATTCTAATGCTCTCATATCATTCTAATGCTCTCCCATCATTCTAATGCTACCTCATCATTCTAATGCTCTCCTATCATTCTAATGCTCTCCTATCATTCTAATGCTCTCCTATCATTCTAATGCTCTCCTATCATTCTAATGCTCTCCCATCATTCTAATGCTCTCCTATCATTCTAATGCTCTCCCATCATTCTAATGCTACCTCATCATTCTAATGCTCTCCTATCATTCTAATGCTCTCCCATCATTCTAATGCTACCTCATCATTCTAATGCTCTCCTATCATTCTAATGCTCTCCCATCATTCTAATGCTCTCCTATCATTCTAATGCTCTCCCATCATTCTAATGCTACCTCATCATTCTAATGCTCTCCTATCATTCTAATGCTCTCATATCATTATAATGCTCTCCCATCATTCTAATGCTCTCCTATCATTCTAATGCTCTCCTATCATTCTAATGCTCTCCTATCATTCTAATGCTCTCCTATCATTCTAATGCTCTCCTATCATTCTAATGCTCTCCTATCATTCTAATGCTCTCCCATCATTCTAATGCTACCTCATCATTCTAATGCTCTCCTATCATTCTAATGCTCTCCTATCATTCTAATGCTCTCCTATCATTATAATGCTCTCCTATCATTCTAATGCTCTCCCATTATTCTAATGCTCTCCTATCATTCTAATGCTCTCCCATCATTCTAATGCTCCCCCATCATTCTAGTGCTCTCCCATCATTCTAATGCTCTCCTATCATTCTAATGCTCTCCCATCATTCTAATGCTACCTCATCATTCTAATGCTCTCCTATCATTCTAATGCTCTCCCATCATTCTAATGCTCTCCCATCATTCTAATGCTACCTCATCATTCTAATGCTCTCCTATCATTCTAATGCTCTCCTATCATTCTAATGCTCTCCTATCATTCTAATGCTCTCCTATCATTCTAATGCTCTCCCATCATTCTAATGCTCTCCTATCATTCTAATGCTCTCCCATCATTCTAATGCTACCTCATCATTCTAATGCTCTCCTATCATTCTAATGCTCTCCCATCATTCTAATGCTACCTCATCATTCTAATGCTCTCCTATCATTCTAATGCTCTCCCATCATTCTAATGCTCTCCTATCATTCTAATGCTCTCCCATCATTCTAATGCTACCTCATCATTCTAATGCTCTCCTATCATTCTAATGCTCTCATATCATTATAATGCTCTCCCATCATTCTAATGCTCTCCTATCATTCTAATGCTCTCCTATCATTCTAATGCTCTCCTATCATTCTAATGCTCTCCTATCATTCTAATGCTCTCCTATCATTCTAATGCTCTCCTATCATTCTAATGCTCTCCCATCATTCTAATGCTACCTCATCATTCTAATGCTCTCCTATCATTCTAATGCTCTCCTATCATTCTAATGCTCTCCTATCATTCTAATGCTCTCCTATCATTCTAATGCTCTCCCATCATTCTAATGCTCCCCCATCATTCTAATGCTCTCCTATCATTCTAATGCTCTCCCATTATTCTAATGCTCTCCTATCATTCTAATGCTCTCCCATCATTCTAATGCTCCCCCATCATTCTAGTGCTCTCCCATCATTCTAATGCTCTATCATCATTCTAGTGCTCCCCCATCATTCTAGTGCTCTCCCATCATTATAATGCTCTCCCATCATTCTAGTGCTCCCCCATCATTCTAATGCTCCCCCATCATTCTAATGCTCTCCTATCATTCTAATGCTCTCCCATCATTCTAATGCTCTCCCATCATTCTAATGCTCCCCCATCATTCTAATGCTCTCCCATCATTCTAGTGCTCTCCCATCATTATAATGCTCTATCATCATTCTAGTGCTCCCCCATCATTCTAGTGCTCTCCCATCATTATAATGCTCTCCCATCATTCTAATGCTCCCCCATCATTCTAGTGCTCTCCCATCATTCTAATGCTCTATCATCATTCTAGTGCTCCCCCATCATTCTAGTGCTCTCCCATCATTCTAGTGCTCCCCCATCATTCTAGTGCTCCCCCATCATTCTAGTGCTCTCCCATCATTCTAATGCTCTATCATCATTCTAATGCTCCCCCATCATTCTAGTGCTCTCCCATCATTCTAGTGCTCTCCCATCATTCTAATGCTCCCCCATCATTCTAGTGCTCCCCCATCATTCTAGTGCTCTCCCATCATTCTAATGCTCTATCATCATTCTAATGCTCCCCCATCATTCTAGTGCTCTCCCATCATTCTAGTGCTCTCCCATCATTCTAATGCTCCCCCATCATTCTAGTGCTCCCCCATCATTCTAGTGCTCTCCCATCATTCTAGTGCTCTCCCATCATTCTAATGCTCTCCCATCATTCTAATGCTCTATCATCATTCTAATGCTCTCCCATCATTCTAATGCTCTCCCATCATTCTAGTGCTCTCCCATCATTCTAATGCTCCCCCATCATTCTAGTGCTCCCCCATCATTCTAGTGCTCTCCCATCATTCTAATGCTCTATCATCATTCTAGTGCTCTCACATCATTCTAATGCTCTCCCATCATTTTAGTGCTCTCACATCATTTTAATGCTCTCCCATCATTCTAGTGCTCTCCCATCATTCTAATGCTCTATCATCATTCTAATGCTCCCCCATCATTCTAGTGCTCTCCCATCATTCTAGTGCTCTCCCATCATTCTAGTGCTCCCCCATCATTCTAGTGCTCCCCCATCATTCTAGTGCTCCCCCATCATTCTAATGCTCTCCCATCATTCTAATGCTCTCCCATCATTCTAATGCTCTCCCATCATTCTAATGCTCCCCCATCATTCTAGTGCTCCCCCATCATTCTAGTGCTCTCCCATCATTCTAATGCTCTATCATCATTCTAGTGCTCTCACATCATTCTAATGCTCTCCCATCATTTTAGTGCTCTCACATCATTTTAATGCTCTCCCATCATTCTAATGCTCTCCCATCATTCTAGTGCTCCCCCATCATTCTAATGCTCTCCCATCATTTTAGTGCTCTCACATCATTTTAATGCTCTCCCATCATTCTAATGCTCTCCCATCATTTTAGTGCTCTCACATCATTTTAATGCTCTCCCATCATTCTAATGCTCTCCCATCATTCTAGTGCTCCCCATCATTCTAGTGCTCCCCCATCATTCTAGTGCTCCCCCATCATTCTAGTGCTCCCCCATCATTCTAATGCTCTCCCATCATTCTAATGCTCTATCATCATTCTAGTGCTCCCCCATCATTCTAGTGCTCTCCCATCATTCTAGTGCTCTCCCATCATTCTAATGCTCTCCCATCATTCTAATGCTCCCCCATCATTCTAATGCTCTCCTATCATTCTAATGCTCTCCCATCATTCTAATGCTCCCCCATCATTCTAGTGCTCTCCCATCATTCTAATGCTCTATCATCATTCTATAGTGCTCCCCCATCATTCTAGTGCTCCCCCATCATTCTAGTGCTCTCCCATCATTCTAGTGCTCTCCCATCATTCTAGTGCTCCCCCATCATTCTAGTGCTCTCCCATCATTCTAGTGCTCCCCCATCATTCTAGTGCTCCCCCATCATTCTAGTGCTCTCCCATCATTCTAGTGCTCCCCCATCATTCTAATGCTCCCCCATCATTCTAGTGCTCTCCCATCGTTCTAGTGCTCTCCCATCATTCTAGTGCTCCCCCATCATTCTAGTGCTCCCCCATCATTCTAGTGCTCCCCCATCATTCTAGTGCTCCCCCATCATTCTAGTGCTCTCCCATCATTCTAGTGCTCCCCCATCATTCTAATGCTCTCCCATCATTCTAGTGCTCTCCCATCATTCTAGTGCTCTCCCATCATTCTAGTGCTCCCCCATCATTCTAGTGCTCCCCCATCATTCTAGTGCTCCCCCATCATTCTAGTGCTCTCCCATCATTCTAGTGCTCCCCCATCATTCTAGTGCTCTCCCATCATTCTAATGCTCCCCCATCATTCTAGTGCTCTCCCATCATTCTAGTGCTCTCCCATCATTCTAGTGCTCCCCCATCATTCTAATGCTCCCCCATCATTCTAGTGCTCCCCCATCATTCTAGTGCTCTCCCATCATTCTAATGCTCTATCATCATTCTAATGCTCCCCCATCATTCTAGTGCTCTCCCATCATTCTAGTGCTCTCCCATCATTCTAGTGCTCCCCCATCATTCTAGTGCTCCCCCATCATTCTAGTGCTCCCCCATCATTCTAGTGCTCCCCCATCATTCTAGTGCTCCCCCATCATTCTAGTGCTCTCCCATCATTCTAATGCTCTATCATCATTCTAGTGCTCTCACATCATTCTAATGCTCTCCCATCATTTTAGTGCTCTCACATCATTTTAAGGCTCTCCCATCATTCTAATGCTCTCCCATCATTCTAGTGCTCCCCCATCATTCTAATGCTCTCCCATCATTTTAGTGCTCTCACATCATTTTAATGCTCTCCCATCATTCTAATGCTCTCCCATCATTTTAGTGCTCTCACATCATTTTAGTGCTCTCCCATCATTCTAATGCTCTCCCATCATTCTAGTGCTCCCCCATCATTCTAGTGCTCCCCCATCATTCTAGTGCTCCCCCATCATTCTAGTGCTCCCCCATCATTCTAGTGCTCCCCCATCATTCTAATGCTCCCCCATCATTCTAATGCTCTCCTATCATTCTAATGCTCTCCCATCATTCTAATGCTCCCCCATCATTCTAGTGCTCTCCCATCATTCTAATGCTCTATCATCATTCTATAGTGCTCCCCCATCATTCTAGTGCTCCCCCATCATTCTAGTGCTCTCCCATCATTCTAGTGCTCTCCCATCATTCTAATGCTCCCCCATCATTCTAGTGCTCTCCCATCATTCTAGTGCTCTCCCATCATTCTAGTGCTCCCCCATCATTCTAATGCTCCCCCATCATTCTAGTGCTCTCCCATCATTCTAGTGCTCTCCCATCATTCTAGTGCTCCCCCATCATTCTAATGCTCCCCCATCATTCTAGTGCTCTCCCATCATTCTAGTGCTCCCCCATCATTCTAATGCTCCCCCATCATTCTAGTGCTCCCCCATCATTCTAGTGCTCTCCCATCATTCTAATGCTCTATCATCATTCTAATGCTCCCCCATCATTCTAGTGCTCTCCCATCATTCTAGTGCTCTCCCATCATTCTAGTGCTCCCCCATCATTCTAGTGCTCCCCCATCATTCTAGTGCTCCCCCATCATTCTAGTGCTCTCCCATCATTCTAATGCTCTATCATCATTCTAGTGCTCTCACATCATTCTAATGCTCTCCCATCATTTTAGTGCTCTCACATCATTTTAAGGCTCTCCCATCATTCTAATGCTCTCCCATCATTCTAGTGCTCCCCCATCATTCTAATGCTCTCCCATCATTTTAGTGCTCTCACATCATTTTAATGCTCTCCCATCATTCTAATGCTCTCCCATCATTTTAGTGCTCTCACATCATTTTAATGCTCTCCCATCATTCTAATGCTCTCCCATCATTCTAGTGCTCCCCCATCATTCTAGTGCTCCCCCATCATTCTAGTGCTCCCCCATCATTCTAGTGCTCTCCCATCATTCTAATGCTCTCCCATCATTCTAATGCTCCCCCATCATTCTAATGCTCTCCTATCATTCTAATGCTCTCCCATCATTCTAATGCTCCCCCATCATTCTAGTGCTCTCCCATCATTCTAATGCTCTATCATCATTCTATAGTGCTCCCCCATCATTCTAGTGCTCCCCCATCATTCTAGTGCTCTCCCATCATTCTAGTGCTCTCCCATCATTCTAGTGCTCCCCCATCATTCTAGTGCTCTCCCATCATTCTAGTGCTCTCCCATCATTCTAGTGCTCCCCCATCATTCTAGTGCTCTCCCATCATTCTAGTGCTCTCCCATCATTCTAGTGCTCCCCCATCATTCTAGTGCTCTCACATCATTTTAATGCTCTCCCATCATTCTAATGCTCTCCCATCATTTTAGTGCTCTCACATCATTTTAATGCTCTCCCATCATTCTAATGCTCTCCCATCATTCTAGTGCTCCCCCATCATTCTAGTGCTCCCCCATCATTCTAGTGCTCTCCCATCATTCTAATGCTCTCCCATCATTCTAGTGCTCTCCCATCATTCTAGTGCTCCCCCATCATTCTAGTGCTCCCCCATCATTCTAATGCTCTCCTATCATTCTAATGCTCTCCCATCATTCTAATGCTCCCCCATCATTCTAGTGCTCTCCCATCATTCTAGTGCTCCCCCATCATTCTAATGCTCTCCCATCATTCTAGTGCTCCCCCATCATTCTAATGCTCTCCCATCATTCTAATGCTCTCCCATCATTCTAGTGCTCCCCCATCATTCTAGTGCTCTCCCATCATTCTAGTGCTCCCCCATCATTCTAATGCTCTCCCATCATTCTAATGCTCCCCCATCATTCTAGTGCTCTCCCATCATTCTAGTGCTCCCCCATCATTCTAATGCTCTCCTATCATTCTAATGCTCTCCCATCATTCTAATGCTCCCCCATCATTCTAGTGCTCTCCCATCATTCTAATGCTCTATCATCATTCTATAGTGCTCCCCCATCATTCTAGTGCTCCCCCATCATTCTAGTGCTCCCCCATCATTCTAATGCTCCCCCATCATTCTAATGCTCTCCAAGTCATTCTAATGCTCTCCTATCATTCTAATGCTCCCCCATCATTCTAATGCTACCCCATCATTCTAGTGCTCCCCCATCATTCTAATGCTCTCCCATCATTCTAATGCTCTCCCATCATTCTAGTGCTCCCCCATCATTCTAATGCTCTCCCATCATTCTAATGCTCTCCCATCATTCTAATGCTCTCCCATCATTCTAATGCTCTCCCATCATTCTAGTGCTCCCCCATCATTCTAATGCTCTCCCATCATTCTAATGCTCCCCCATCATTCTAGTGCTCCCCCATCATTCTAGTGCTCCCCCATCATTCTAGTGCTCCCCCATCATTCTAATGCTCCCCCATCATTCTAATGCTCTCCAAGTCATTCTAATGCTCTCCTATCATTCTAATGCTCCCCCATCATTCTAATGCTCCCCCATCATTCTAGTGCTCCCCCATCATTCTAATGCTCTCCCATCATTCTAGTGCTCCCCCATCATTCTAATGCTCTCCTATCATTCTAATGCTCCCCCATCATTCTAATGCTACCCCATCATTCTAGTGCTCCCCCATCATTCTAATGCTCTCCCATCATTCTAGTGCTCTCCCATCATTCTAGTGCTCCCCCATCATTCTAATGCTCCCCCATCATTCTAATGCTCCCCCATCATTCTAGTGCTCCCCCATCATTCTAATGCTCTCCCATCATTCTAATGCTCTCCCATCATTCTAGTGCTCCCCCATCATTCTAATGCTCTCCCATCATTCTAGTGCTCCCCCATCATTCTAATGCTCTCCCATCATTCTAATGCTCTCCCATCATTCTAATGCTCTCCCATCATTCTAATGCTCTCCCATCATTCTAATGCTCTCCCATCATTCTAATGCTCTCCCATCATTCTAATGCTCTCCCATCATTCTAATGCTCTCCCATCATTCTAGTGCTCCCCCATCATTCTAGTGCTCTCCTATCATTATAATGCTCTCCCATCATTCTAGTGCTCCCCCATCATTCTAATGCTCTCCCATCATTCTAGTGCTCCCCCATCATTCTAATGCTCTCCCATCATTATAATGCTCCCCCATCATTCTAATGCTCCCCCATCATTCTAATGCTCTCCCATCATTCTAATGCTCTCCCATCATTCTAGTGCTCTCCCATCATTCTAGTGCTCTCCCATCATTCTAGTGCTCTCCCATCATTCCAGTGCTCTCCCATCATTCTAGTGCTCCCCCATCATTCTAGTGCTCTCCCATCATTCAAATGCTCTCCCATCATTCTAGTGCTCTCCCATCATTCTAATGCTCCCCCATCATTCTAATGCTCTCCCATCATTCTAATGCTCTCCCATCATTCTAGTGCTCCCCCATCATTCTAGTGCTCTCCCATCATTCTAGTGCTCTCCCATCATTCTAATGCTCCCCCATCATTCTAATGCTCTCCCATCATTCTAATGCTCTCCCATCATTCTAATGCTCTCCCATCATTCTAATGCTCTCCCATCATTCTAGTGCTCTCCCATCATTCTAGTGCTCTCCCATCATTCTAGTGCTCTCCCATCATTCTAGTGCTCTCCCATCATTCTAGTGCTCCCCCATCATTCTAGTGCTCTCCCATCATTCTAATGCTCTCCCATCATTCTAGTGCTCCCCCATCATTCTAATGCTCTCCCATCATTCTAGTGCTCTCCCATCATTCTAATGCTCCCCCATCATTCTAGTGCTCTCCCATCATTCTAATGCTCTCCCATCATTCTAGTGCTCCCCCATCATTCTAATGCTCTCCCATCATTCTAGTGCTCTCCCATCATTCTAATGCTCCCCCATCATTCTAGTGCTCTCCCATCATTCTAGTGCTCTCCCATCATTCTAGTGCTCTCCCATCATTCTAGTGCTCCCCCATCATTCTAGTGCTCCCCCATCATTCTAGTGCTCCCCCATCATTCTAATGCTACCCCATCATTATAATGCTCTCCCATCATTCTAATGCTCCCCCATCATTCTAGTGCTCTCCCATCATTCTAGTGCTCCCCCATCATTCTAATGCTCCCCCATCATTCTAGTGCTCTCCCATCATTCTAATGCTATCCCATCATTATAATGCTACCTCATCATTCTAATGCTACCCCATCATTCTAGTGCTCCCCCATCATTCTAGTGCTCTCCCATCATTCTAATGCTACCCCATCATTATAATGCTCTCCCATCATTCTAATGCTCTCCCATCATTCTAGTGCTCTCCCATCATTCTAATGCTATCCCATCATTCTAATGCTCCCCCATCATTCTAGCGCTCCCCCATCATTCTAATGCTATCCCATCATTATAATGCTACCTCATCATTCTAATGCTACCCCATCATTATAATGCTCCCTCATCATTCTAATGCTCTCCCATCATTCTAATGCTACCCCATCATTATAATGCTACCTCATCATTCTAATGCTCTCCCATCATTCTAGTGCTCCCCCATCATTCTAATGCTACCCATCATTCTAATGCTCTCCCATCATTCTAATGCTACCTCATCATTCTAATGCTACCCCATCATTATAATGCTCCCTCATCATTCTAATGCTCTCCCAGTCGTTCTAATGCTACCCCATCTTTCTAATGCTACCCCATCATTATAATGCTCTCCTATCATTCTAATGCCCTCCCATCATTCTAATGCTCTCCCATCATTCTAGTGCTCCCCCATAATTCTAATGCTCTCCCATCATTCTAATGCTACCCATCATTCTAATGCTCTCCCATCATTCTAATGCTACCTCATCATTCTAATGCTACCCCATCATTATAATGCTCCCTCATCATTCTAATGCTCTCCCAGTCGTTCTAATGCTACCCCATCTTTCTAATGCTACCCCATCATTATAATGCTCTCCTATCATTATAATGCTCTCCCATCATTCTAATGCTCCCCCATCATTATAATGCTCTCCCATCATTCTAATGCTCTCCTATCATTCTAGTGCTCTCCCATCATTCTAGTGCTCTCCCATCATTCTAATGCTCCCCCATCATTCTAGTGCTCTCCCATCATTCTAGTGCTCCCCCATCATTCTAGTGCTCTCCCATCATTCTAATGCTCTCCCATCATTCTAGTGCTCCCCCATCATTCTAATGCTCTCCCATCATTCTAGTGCTCTCCCATCATTCTAGTGCTCTCCCATCATTCTAGTGCTCTCCCATCATTCTAGTGCTCTCCCATCATTCTAGTGCTCCCCCATCATTCTAGTGCTCTCCCATCATTCTAATGCTCTCCCATCATTCTAGTGCTCCCCCATCATTCTAATGCTCTCCCATCATTCTAGTGCTCCCCCATCATTCTAGTGCTCTCCCATCATTCTAATGCTCCCCCATCATTCTAGTGCTCTCCCATCATTCTAGTGCTCCCCCATCATTCTAGTGCTCTCCCATCATTCTAATGCTCTCCCATCATTCTAGTGCTCTCCCATCATTCTAGTGCTCTCCCATCATTCTAGTGCTCCCCCATCATTCTAGTGCTCCCCCATCATTCTAATGCTCTCCCATCATTCTAGTGCTCTCCCATCATTCTAGTGCTCTCCCATCATTCTAGTGCTCCCCCATCATTCTAATGCTCCCCCATCATTCTAGCGCTCCCCCATCATTCTAATGCTCCCCCATCATTCTAGTGCTCCCCCATCATTCTAGTGCTCCCCCATCATTCTAGTGCTCTCCCATCATTCTAGTGCTCTCCTATCATTCTAGTGCTCTCCCATCATTCTAATGCTCTCCCATCATTCTAGTGCTCCCCCATCATTCTAGTGCTCTCCCATCATTCTAATGCTCTCCCATCATTCTAATGCTCCCCCATCATTCTAATGCTCCCCCATCATTCTAGTGCTCTCCCATCATTCTAATGCTCCCCCATCATTCTAATGCTCTCCCATCATTCTAATGCTCCCCCATCATTCTAATGCTCCCCCATCATTCTAGTGCTCTCCCATCATTCTAATGCTCTCCCATCATTCTAGTGCTCCCCCATCATTCTAGTGCTCTCCCATCATTCTAGTGCTCTCCCATCATTCTAATGCTCCCCCATCATTCTAATGCTCTCCCATCATTCTAGTGCTCCCCCATCATTCTAATGCTCTCCCATCATTCTAGTGCTCTCCCATCATTCTAATGCTCTCCCATCATTCTAATGCTCCCCCATCATTCTAATGCTCCCCCATCATTCTAGTGCTCTCCCATCATTCTAGTGCTCTCCCATCATTCTAGTGCTCCCCCATCATTCTAGTGCTCTCCCATCATTCTAGTGCTCTCCCATCATTATAATGCTCCCCTATCATTCTAATGCTCTCCCATCATTCTAGTGCTCCCCCATCATTCTAATGCTCCCCCATCATTCTAATGCTCTCCCATCATTCTAATGCTCTCCCATCATTCTAGTGCTCCCCCATCATTCTAGTGCTCTCCCATCATTCTAGTGCTCTCCCATCATTCTAGTGCTCTCACATCATTCTAGTGCTCCCCCATCATTCTAATGCTCCCCTATCATTCTAATGCTCTCCCATCATTCTAGTGCTCCCCCATCATTCTAATGCTCTCCCATCATTCTAATGCTCCCCCATCATTCTAATGCTCCCCCATCATTCTAGTGCTCTCCCATCATTCTAGTGCTCTCCCATCATTCTAGTGCTCTCCCATCATTCTAATGCTCCCCCATCATTCTAATGCTCTCCCATCATTCTAGTGCTCCCCCATCATTCTAATGCTCTCCCATCATTCTAGTGCTCTCCCATCATTCTAATGCTCTCCCATCATTCTAATGCTCCCCCATCATTCTAATGCTCCCCCATCATTCTAGTGCTCTCCCATCATTCTAGTGCTCTCCCATCATTCTAGTGCTCCCCCATCATTCTAGTGCTCTCCCATCATTCTAGTGCTCCCCCATCATTCTAGTGCTCCCCCATCATTCTAATGCTCTCCCATCATTCTAGTGCTCTCCCATCATTATAATGCTCCCCTATCATTCTAATGCTCTCCCATCATTCTAGTGCTCCCCCATCATTCTAGTGCTCTCCCATCATTCTAATGCTACCCATCATTCTAATGCTCTCCCATCATTCTAGTGCTCCCCCATCATTCTAATGCTCCCCCATCATTCTAATGCTCTCCCATCATTCTAATGCTCCCCCATCATTCTAATGCTCTCCCATCATTCTAATGCTCTCCCATCATTCTAGTGCTCTCCCATCATTCTAATGCTCCCCCATCATTCTAATGCTCCCCCATCATTCTAGTGCTCTCCCATCATTCTAGTGCTCTCCCATCATTCTAGTGCTCCCCCATCATTCTAGTGCTCTCCCATCATTCTAGTGCTCTCCCATCATTCTAATGCTCTCCCATCATTCTAGTGCTCCCCCATCATTCTAGTGCTCCCCCATCATTCTAATGCTCCCCCATCATTCTAGTGCTCTCCCATCATTCTAGTGCTCCCCCATCATTCTAATGCTATCCCATCATTATAATGCTACCTCATCATTCTAATGCTACCCCATCATTATAATGCTCCCTCATCATTCTAATGCTCTCCCATCATTCTAATGCTACCCCATCATGATAATTCTACCTCATCATTCTAATGCTCTCCCATCATTCTAGTGCTCCCCCATCATTCTAATGCTACCCATCATTCTAATGCTCTCCCATCATTCTAATGCTACCTCATCATTCTAATGCTACCCCATCATTATAATGCTCCCTCATCATTCTAATGCTCCCCCATCATTCTAGTGCTCTCCCATCATTCTAGTGCTCTCCCATCATTCTAATGCTCTCCCATCATTCTAATGCTCCCCCATCATTCTAATGCTCTCCCATCATTCTAGTGCTCTCCCATCATTCTAATGCTCCCCCATCATTCTAGTGCTCTCCCATCATTCTAGTGCTCTCCCATCATTCTAGTGCTCTCCCATCATTCTAGTGCTCTCCTATCATTCTAGTGCTCCCCCATCATTCTAGTGCTCTCCCATCATTCTAGTGCTACCCCATCATTCTAGTGCTCTCACATCATTTTAATGCTCCCCCATCATTCTAGTGCTCCCCCATCATTCTAGTGCTCCCCCATCATTCTAGTGCTCTCCCATCATTCTAATGCTCTCCCATCATTCTAGTGCTCCCCCATCATTCTAATGCTCCCCCATCATTCTAGTGCTCTCCCATCATTCTAGTGCTCCCCCATCATTCTAGTGCTCTCCCATCATTCTAGTGCTCTCCCATCATTCTAATGCTCTCCCATCATTCTAGTGCTCCCCCATCATTCTAGTGCTCCCCCATCATTCTAATGCTCCCCCATCATTCTAGTGCTCTCCCATCATTCTAGTGCTCCCCCATCATTCTAATGCTATCCCATCATTATAATGCTACCTCATCATTCTAATGCTACCCCATCATTATAATGCTCCCTCATCATTCTAATGCATTCCCATCATTCTAATGCTACCCCATCATTATAATGCTACCTCATCATTCTAATGCTCTCCCATCATTCTAGTGCTCCCCCATCATTCTAATGCTACCCATCATTCTAATGCTCTCCCATCATTCTAATGCTACCTCATCATTCTAATGCTACCCCATCATTATAATGCTCCCTCATCATTCTAATGCTCTCCCAGTCGTTCTAATGCTACCCCATCTTTCTAATGCTACCCCATCATTATAATGCTCTCCTATCATTCTAATGCCCTCCCATCATTCTAATGCTCTCCCATCATTCTAGTGCTCCCCCATAATTCTAATGCTCTCCCATCATTCTAATGCTACCCATCATTCTAATGCTCTCCCATCATTCTAATGCTACCTCATCATTCTAATGCTACCCCATCATTATAATGCTCCCTCATCATTCTAATGCTCTCCCAGTCGTTCTAATGCTACCCCATCTTTCTAATGCTACCCCATCATTATAATGCTCTCCTATCATTATAATGCTCTCCCATCATTCTAATGCTCCCCCATCATTATAATGCTCTCCCATCATTCTAATGCTCTCCTATCATTCTAGTGCTCTCCCATCATTCTAGTGCTCTCCCATCATTCTAATGCTCCCCCATCATTCTAATGCTCTCCCATCATTCTAGTGCTCTCCCATCATTCTAGTGCTCTCCCATCATTCTAATGCTCCCCCATCATTCTAATGCTACCTCATCATTCTAGTGCTCTCCCATCATTCTAGTGCTCCCCCATCATTATAATGCTCTCCCATCATTCTAATGCTCCCCCATCATTCTAATGCTCCCCCATCATTCTAGTGCTCCCCCATCATTCTAATGCTCTCCCATCATTCTAGTGCTCTCCCATCATTCTAGTGCTCTCCCATCATTCTAGTGCTCCCCCATCATTCTAATGCTCTCCCATCATTCTAGTGCTCTCCCATCATTCTAATGCTCCCCCATCATTCTAATGCTACCTCATCATTCTAGTGCTCTCCCATCATTCTAGTGCTCCCCCATCATTATAATGCTCTCCCATCATTCTAATGCTCTCTCATCATTCTAATGCTCCCCCATCATTCTAATGCTCCCCCATCATTCTAATGCTCCCCCATCATTCTAATGCTCTCCCATCATTCTAATGCTCTCCCATCATTCTAATGCTCCCCCATCATTATAATGCTCTCCCATCATTCTAGTGCTCTCCCATCATTCTAATGCTATCCCCATCATTATAATGCTCTCCCATCATTATAATGCTATCCCATCATTCTAATGCTCTCCCATCATTATAATGCTCCTCACTCTTCCTCTTCTTTTCCACGTCAATCAGTCTATTGTAAACATAAAACAAGTACAGGTGAATCTGCCAGACTCCATATTTTTTATTTTATTTTTTTTTACCACAAAGATCTGCTCGACGTAGATGATGTATTGTTTTCACTTTCTGGTCTGAAAAAATGTCGAGTTGGGCAATTATCAATTATTTGAGTAAAGTTTATTTGAAGATCGACTAAGGCAGAGTCTTTTGTATCATTCATGCTCTTTTTCGGCACTATCCTCTGAAGCTATTCATTAAATAATTTGAAAAGTTTCATAAACATATCATTTAAAAACTAGCACATTAATGATTTGGAGCTCATCCCGCATCTCGCAACGAAATTTAACATAATTTTAATTTCAGCCCAGTTGACACTGTAGCAAATTATATTTGTGACATAAATTGAGGATATAGAATTGAAATTGATGAAGAAATGGCAATGCCATTTCTTCATCAATTTCAATTCTATAGCATAGAAGCATTTTTGTGATCTATGAATAAATTTCATATAAATTAAGCATAGATAATTTTCTAGTCAAAATTTTTAAACTCTGTAGAACCTTGGTGAACCTCTTGTAGCTCTCAGATTGATAAAAAATAACCAAAATGAATCAACAAATAAATAAGTATTTTTGGTGAGTTTTGAAAATATATGAATTAGCATATTTAATGAGTTTCAAATTCTGTATTGAAATTTTGTATCACCACCTCGAGCTATCATATTAACCAACCAAAATTGAAATTGATCAACAAATTGAAGAAGAAAAAACATTTTTTGTGATTTATGAATAAATTTTTCATAAATTAGCATAAATAATTTTATAGACAAAATTTCAAAATTTTGTGAACAAGTTTGGTGAACCTTATGCAGCTCTACCAGATGGAAAAAAAAAAATCAAAATCAGTCAAAAAAAAAAGAAGAGGCATTGTCTGTGATTTCTGAATAAATTTTGCATAAATTAGCATAAATAATTTTCTACTGAAAATTTCTAAATTCTGTGTAGATGTTTGGTGAACCTCATGAAGTTCTACCAGATGGAAGAAAAAAATTCAAAATCGGTCAACAATTAAAGAAGCATTTTATGTGAATTTTCAAAAATGCGCATAAATTAGCATATTTAACGAGTTTCAAAATTCTGTGTAGAAGTTTTGAATCCCCCACCTAATCCTATCATATAAAGCAAACAGAATCTAAATCAGACTTGAAATGATGAAGAAGAAGCATTTTGAAATTCAGTTTACAAATATAGAGGCATTTTCTGTGATTTATGAATTTTGCATAAATTAGCATGAATAATTTTCTACTCCTAATTTAAAAATTCTGTGTAGAAGTTTGGTGGACCTCATAAAGCTCTACCAGATGGAAGAAAAAAAAATCAAAATCATTCAATAAATGAAGAAGAAGCATTTTACATGTATGTGAATTTTTTTTAAAATATGCATGAATTAAATTAGCATAAAAATTGTTCTAGTCAAAATTTCAAAATTCTGTTTAGAAGTTTGGTGAACCTCATGAAGCTCTACCAGATGGAAGCAAAAAATTCAAAATCGGTCAACAAATACAGAAGAAGCATTTTTTGTGAATTTTGAAAAATGCACATAAATTAGCATATTTAATGAGTTTCAAAATTCTGTGTAGAAGTTTTGAATCCCCCACCTAGTGCTATCATATATTAAAGCAAACAGCATTGAAATCAGACTTGAAATGGCGAAGAAGCATTTTGAAATCGTGGACGGACGACAGACGACACGGCATAAGCTCATCTGGCCCTTCGGGCTAGATGAGCTAAAAAGGAATTCAGATAGAAAACCTTCAACATAATAACTGCACACCATATCAACTAGTCTGATAAACTAAACATACAAAGAGAATTATATATATCTATAATATTTCTTTCTATCTTATTTCCAAAAAAGCATGCAATACTTTTCTTGCATTAGTACCCCACAATATCCAATGGTTTTTTTTATTGCAACTGAAGTTTCAGATACAGAGGTAGGCTATATATCATTAAAGTGTCATGCAGACAAATTTGAATATTGGATCTCAAATGGCTTTTGACCTTATGAGATCTTCAAAGGTACAAAACATGAATGTATTCAAGTGCATCTACCCATGCTTAGTTGCCATAGCAGCAATGTGTGTAAGGTTATGTCTCACAGGAAAGTCATGCAAGTAGGATTTAAAAAATGACTCTTGACCTTACCATGTGATCTCCAACAGCATAATAATACAAATATACCCTCAATGCATCAATGACCAATGTTTATTGTCTATGCATAATTATTTGTCAATATGAATCTTGCAAGCAAACTTTTACCAAGTGAAATCAAATGATCTTTCACCCTTTTTGATACAGAGAGACCTACAACTGTTCAATGATATCAAAACAAATAAATAAAATACCTTTCATGATAACAATGTGTCTAGGTTGTTTTTTGAGGGATGTAAAATATTACCAGAATAATGTATTGTCTACCACTGAGCATATCTGTCAGAACACTTTTTTTTGTCTTTTTTTGCTCTTTCTTTATTTCTACAGAATCAAAATATAGCAAGGAATAAAATTTACCTATTCCTTGGGTCAATGATGCACTGGACTGGATGAGCGGGAAATATTGGCCTTTAACCAGTGGAACATTTCCTGCATTCCATGAAATAAGAGCATCCAATATAATTCTATATCATCTACACCTCAAGGCTCAAGCAAAAATTAATTTAAAAAAAAAATATTGAGGGTTATTTTGTGCCAAAACCTTTTTTTGTGTGTATTTCAGGTTACATTGGACCCTATGGGAATTTCATTGGGTCTTTCTTGGTTTTCCAGGGCTAGGGGCATTTCATTGGGTCTTTCTTGGTTTTCCAGGGCTAGGGGCATTTCATTGGGTCTTTCTTAGTTTTCCAGGGCTAGGGGCATTTCATTGGGTCTTTCTTGGTTTTCCAGGGCTAGGGGCATTTCATTGGGTCTTTCTTGGTTTTCCAGGGCTAGGGGGCATTTCATTTGGTCTTTATTGGTTTTCCAGGGCTAGGGGCATTTCATTGGGTCTTTCTTGGCTTTCCAGGGCTAGGGGGCATTTCATTTGGTCTTTCTTGGTTTTCCAGGGCTAGGGGGCATTTCATTTGGTCTTTCTTGGTTTTCCAGGGCTAGGGGCATTTCATTTGGTCTTTATTGGTTTTCCAGGGCTAGGGGCATTTCATTTGGTCTTTATTGGTTTTCCAGGGCTAGGGGCATTTAAGGGGTGTATTAGCTCTAGCACACAGGAATACTTTTTTTCCGATACCTCCTTCCCCAAAAATCACAAGGGCCTTGATTATATAAATGTGACCTATATGTAGCTCATAATGACATCATTTAGTATCGCTGCACATTGCACTGCTTTGCAACACATTGATCTAATCAGTCTATGAAAACCGACAGCATCTACATTGAATCCATTCGTCTGTTCCAAGAGCTGTCTAAATATGAAGATATTGATTTTTGGTAAGATTTAATGAGAAATAACTCATGGACAAATTTTACAGCTTAATGGCAGTTCTGAGCTTAGCTGATCTTGCTCTGGGGTTCAAACTGATTTCTTCATCGCCTGCAGTCAGCTCTTTTCTCTTGACTATTTCCCACCTCTGTACACCACTATCTTCAGAAGACACCATCATCCTCTTTTGACGCAATGAGTTCCCTCTCTCAGATACATGTCTGCCCTGAAGCGATCTCTTAACAACTCTGTCTTCCAATGAGTGAAAGGTCAGAACAGCTAATTTTCCACCAGGTTTCAAGAGATCCCATGCTGACTCCATTGCCACAGCGAGTTCATTAAGCTCATTGTTCACAAATATCCTCAATGCTTGAAAGGTCTTGGTAGCGGTATGAGCGTGCCGTCCAAGCTTGTCTCGATTGCTCTTAGCATCTCTATGGGTGTGACAACAGGCAACCACCGTTGCAAGTTCCGAAGTAGAAGAAAAAATTCTGAAGTTTGCTCGGTAGTCTATGATTGCCTCAGCAATTCTTTTGGCTTTTGATTCTTCTCCGTATGTCCGCAATATCTGAGTGAGAGTGGCATGGTCCAATGAGTTTACAACATCAGCTGCAGTAGGTTGTGAAGGAATTCTAAAAAAGGAAAAAACAGAGAACCAACAGATGTATTCCAATGTGCAAGAGTTTCTGGTGAGGTAAAATAAACAATAAAGATCACAGTCAGTCCGCAAGCCCTGAAAAAGTAGCTTCTTTTATCCAAGTGATATTCATAACAAGAGGATTTTTGCATAGTTAATGAGCTTGGTGCGAACCAAAACACCTCTTTTTACTCGGCCATTGCTGCTCTAAATATTGACCAAATTTCATGTTTTTGGTATCTTTGTAAAGAAGAAGATTCATTATTTTAGGTCATGTGTTTGGATTTTTAAAAGAATGATGTAATATAGGAAAAACTTTTGATCTAAAACATGAAACAAAATATTTTTTTTCATGCAACAAAAGTTGTTGTTTTCACACTTAATTTCTCTTTGGGCACAAATGATTTTTAAATCATGATAAAGCTGAAGATCTAAGCTTTAATATGATATAATTTTTATAAGAAGATGTATTTTAGATGGGTCAGCAGCCAGCTTTTCATAGGCCAAGTACATTTTGCAGCTCAAAAACAAGAACACTGCGCTCTGATTGGTCATAGTGACCACACACCCACGCAAATTCCAATGTTCCCCACACTGGGCCTCTGCAAGGTCACACTCACCATGTGGTAATCTCTTCAAATTACCCGCGCCTGTTTGTTTTGAAAACAGTATTCAGCCAATAAGAACTCTGGATTTTATGTTACTCAGAAATTTCAGAAATCTCGTCTTGCATCTTGATGGAAATAACTGGCTGCTGACCCATCTAAAAGATGCCACATATCAAGAGTGACATTGAAAGAAAGTATAGAGTTTGAGCTGTCTGATGATATAAATAATGTTGGTGCCTAAAACACAAAATGTTGCACAATTTGCAAGTGAAAACAGAGGAAGAAAATTCTGTTTGATGCATCTTTTCAGGTAAAAAATTCACTTATTTATCAAAATATTTCATTCAAAAGAAGTGACCAATATAAAAGGGTAACATTTACTCTTGCCCATGGTACAAAAATAATCAATATTACTCAAGGAGAAAGTGGTTAAATTCTTTGAGAAAGAAAGTTTCACAATTCACGAGATTTTGCAGGGACATGAATTCAGCCACGAGAGGACTTGGATAAATCTTGCTCATTTGCTCATTAACACAGGGGCTTGCGGACTGACTGATCATGACTCCAGTTTGATTCTAAATGGGCTGGGTATTTTAGCCCCAGCCTTCTCACAGCCAGAGGGGTTGATTCTGCCCTTAATCAAGTCATCTATCCATCACTTCTTGCTACCCCTGGAAAGATACTTTCCGGTAAATTAGTCAACTCTGACCTTTGACCTTGTGACCAAAAACACTAACCATATCAGAGTCACACCTACAATATGCATACTTGAACCAAGTTTTGAAATTTGAAGTGGATCCATTGAACGGCTCTTTATTTATCGTGAGAGTGAAAACAGGACAGCCAGAGACTCTCAAATAGATGGACATAAAATATAATGCCTCTAGTAGCGAGGGGCATAGTGCCACCAACAACTACTTCTTTAATGTGAGTGGCATTTGAATCGAAATGAAAGGGGTATCTTGGAAATGTAGAACATATTTACCTGTTTGCATCCATTCTCATATCAAGAGGTCCATCCTGACTGATAGAGAATCCTCTCTCTGGAGTGTCAAACTGAAGGGATGAACACCCTGCATCAATCAGTATTCCATCGACACCAGAGATGTCCTTCTCAGAAAGAAGATCCTTCACCTCACTAAACTTTCCAAGCAACGGACACAGCTGACCCCTGTAAAAGATTCAATGATGGGTGGGTAGAGGCATGAAAAGGATGCAATGATCTGTGGGGTACATCAAAGTTCTTTGACTAGGAAGGGCTTGAAATCCAAGCTAATGTCTGGGGTGCATTTCACAAAGCTGTTTTTGAGCTATTCAGGACTGAGGGCAATTTCTTATGCTATACACCACATATTTCTCCTACTAGTATTTGACAATATTATGGAAGTGTATTTCCAATAACCCTTATCAAATTCAAACACTTTGAATTTTCCATTCAGAAGCTTGTTAATGTGAGCAAAGGACACAGGTGACCTCTGTAAAGATTCAATAAGGGTGGGAAAGACATGTCAGCAAAGGACACAGGTGACCTCTGTAAAGATTCAATAAGGGTGGGAAAGACATGTGAGCAAAGGACACAGCTGACCTCTGTAAAGATTCAATAAGGGTGGGAAAGACATGTGAGCAAAGGACACAGCTGACCCCTGTAAAGATTCAATAAGGGTGGGAAAGGCATGTGAGCAAAGGACAAAGCTGACCTCTGTAAAGATTGAATAAGGGTGGGAAAGACATGTGAGCAAAGGACACAGCTGACCTCTGTAAAGATTCAATAAGGGTGGGAAAGACATGTGAGCAAAGGACACAGCTGACCCCTGTAAAGATTCAATAAGGGTGGGAAAGGCATGTGAGCAAAGGACACAGCTGACCTCTGTAAAGATTCAATAAGGGTGGGAAAAGCATGCAAGCAAAGGACACAGCTGACCTCTGTAAAGATTCAATAAGGGTGGGAAAGACATGTGAGCAAAGGACACAGCTGACCTCTGTAAAGATTCAATAAGGGTGGGAAAGACATGTGAGCAAAGGACACAGCTGACCTCTGTAAAGATTCAATAAGGGTGGGAAAGGCATGTGAGCAAAGGACACAGCTGGCCCCTGTAAAGATTCAATAAGGGTGGGAAAGGCATGTGAGCAAAGGACACAGCTGACCTCTGTAAAGATTCAATAAGGGTGGGAAAGACATGTGAACAAAGGACACAGCTGACCCCTGTAAAGATTCAATAAGGGTGGGAAAGGCATGTGAGCAAAGGACACAGCTGACCTCTGTAAAGATTCAATAAGGGTGGGAAAGACATGTGAGCAAAGGACACAGCTGACCTCTGTAAAGATTCAATAAGGGTGGGAAAGACATGTGAGCAAAGGACACAGGTGACCTCTGTAAAGATTCAATAAGGGTGGGAAAGACATGTGAGCAAAGGACACAGCTGACCCCTGTAAAGATTCAATAAGGGTGGGAAAGGCATGTGAGCAAAGGACACAGCTGACCCCTGTAAAGATTCAATAAGGATGGGAAAGGCATGTGAGCAAAGGACACAGCTGACCCCTGTAAAGATTCAATAAGGGTGGGAAAGACATGTGAGCAAAGGACACAGCTGACCTCTGTAAAGATTCAATAAGGAAGGGAAAGGCATGTGAGCAAAGGACACAGCTGACCCCTGTAAAGATTCAATAAGGGTGGGAAAGGCATGTGAGCAAAGGACACAGCTGACCTCTGTAAAGATTCAATAAGGGTGGGAAAGGCATGTGAGCAAAGGACACAGCTGACCTCTGTAAAGATTAAATAAGGGTGGGAAAGGCATGTGAGCAAAGGACACAGCTGACCTCTGTAAAGATTCAATAAGGGTGGGAAAGACATGTGAGCAAAGGACACAGCTGACCCCTGTAAAGATTCAATAAGGATGGGAAAGGCATGTGAGCAAAGGACACAGCTGACCCCTGTAAAGATTCAATAAGGGTGGGAAAGGCATGTGAGCAAAGGACACAGCTGACCTCTGTAAAGATTCAATAAGGGTGGGAAAGGCATGTGAGCAAAGGACACAGCTGACCCCTGTAAAGATTCAATAAGGGTGGGAAAGGCATGTGAGCAAAGGACACAGCTGACCTCTGTAAAGATTCAATTTGGGTGGGAAAGACATGTGAGCAAAGGACACAGCTGACCTCTGTAAAGATTCAATAAGGGTGGGAAAGGCATGTGAGCAAAGGACACAGCTGACCCCTGTAAAGATTCAATAAAGGTGGGAAAGACATGTGAGCAAAGGACACAGCTGACCTCTGTAAAGATTCAATAAGGGTGGGAAAGGCATGTGAGCAAAGGACACAGCTGACCTCTGTAAAGATTCAATCAGGGTGGGAAAGGCATGCAAGCAAAGGACACAGCTGACCTCTGTAAAGATTCAATAAGGGTGGGAAAGACATGTGAGCACAGGACACAGCTGACCTCTGTAAAGATTCAATAAGGGTGGGAAAGACATGTGAGCAAAGGACACAGCTGACCTCTGTAAAGATTCAATAAGGGTGGGAAAGGCATGTGAGCAAAGGACACGGCAGACCTCTGTAAAGATTCAATAAGTGTGGGAAAGACATGTGAGCAAAGGACACAGCTGACCTCTGTAAAGATTCAATAAGGGTGGGAAAGACATGTGAGCAAAGGACACAGGTGACCTCTGTAAAGATTCAATAAGGGTGGGAAAGACATGTGAGCAAAGGACACAGCTGACCTCTGTAAAGATTCAATAAGGGTGGGAAAGACATGTGAGCAAAGGACACAGCTGACCCCTGTAAAGATTCAATAAGGGTGGGAAAGGCATGTGAGCAAAGGACACAGCTGACCTCTGTAAAGATTCAATAAGGGTGGGAAAGGCATGCAAGCAAAGGACACAGCTGACCTCTGTAAAGATTCAATAAGGGTGGGAAAGACATGTGAGCAAAGGACACAGCTGACCTCTGTAAAGATTCAATAAGGGTGGGAAAGACATGTGAGCAAAGGACACAGCTGACCTCTGTAAAGATTCAATAAGGGTGGGAAAGGCATGTGAGCAAAGGACACAGCTGACCCCTGTAAATATTCAATAAGGGTGGGAAAGGCATGTGAGCAAAGGACACAGCTGACCTCTGTAAAGATTCAATAAGGGTGGGAAAGACATGTGAGCAAAGGACACAGCTGACCCCTGTAAAGATTCAATAAGGGTGGGAAAGGCATGTGAGCAAAGGACACAGCTGACCCCTGTAAAGATTCAATAAGGGTGGGAAAGGCATGTGAGCAAAGGACACAGCTGACCTCTGTAAAGATTCAATTTGGGTGGGAAAGACATGTGAGCAAAGGACACAGCTGACCTCTGTAAAGATTCAATAAGGGTGGGAAAGGCATGTGAGCAAAGGACACAGCTGACCCCTGTAAAGATTAAATAAGGGTGGGAAAGGCATGTGAGCAAAGGACACAGCTGACCTCTGTAAAGATTCAATAAGGGTGGGAAAGGCATGTGAGCAGAGGACACAGCTGACCTCTGTAAAGATTCAATAAGGGTGGGAAAGGCATGTGAGCAAAGGACACAGCTGACCTCTGTAAAGATTCAATAAGGGTGGGAAAGACATGTGAGCAAAGGACACAGCTGACCCCTGTAAAGATTCAATAAGGATGGGAAAGGCATGTGAGCAAAGGACACAGCTGACCCCTGTAAAGATTCAATAAGGGTGGGAAAGGCATGTGAGCAAAGGACACAGCTGACCTCTGTAAAGATTCAATAAGGGTGGGAAAGACATGTGAGCAAAGGACACAGCTGACCCCTGTAAAGATTCAATAAGGGTGGGAAAGGCATGTGAGCAAAGGACACAGCTGACCTCTGTAAAGATTCAATTTGGGTGGGAAAGACATGTGAGCAAAGGACACAGCTGACCTCTGTAAAGATTCAATAAGGGTGGGAAAGGCATGTGAGCAAAGGACACAGCTGACCTCTGTAAAGATTCAATTTGGGTGGGAAAGACATGTGAGCAAAGGACACAGCTGACCTCTGTAAAGATTCAATAAGGGTGGGAAAGACATGTGAGCAAAGGACACAGGTGACCTCTGTAAAGATTCAATAAGGGTGGGAAAGACATGTGAGCAAAGGACACAGCTGACCCCTGTAAAGATTCAATAAGGGTGGGAAAGGCATGTGAGCAAAGGACACAGCTGACCCCTGTAAAGATTCAATAAGGATGGGAAAGGCATGTGAGCAAAGGACACAGCTGACCCCTGTAAAGATTCAATAAGGGTGGGAAAGACATGTGAGCAAAGGACACAGCTGACCTCTGTAAAGATTCAATAAGGGTGGGAAAGGCATGTGAGCAAAGGACACAGCTGACCCCTGTAAAGATTCAATAAGGGTGGGAAAGGCATGTGAGCAAAGGACACAGCTGACCTCTGTAAAGATTCAATAAGGGTGGGAAAGGCATGTGAGCAAAGGACACAGCTGACCTCTGTAAAGATTCAATAAGGGTGAGAAAGGCATGTGAGCAAAGGACACAGCTGACCTCTGTAAAGATTCAATAAGGGTGGGAAAGGCATGTGAGCAAAGGACACAGCTGACCCCTGTAAAGATTCAATAAGGATGGGAAAGGCATGTGAGCAAAGGACACAGCTGACCCCTGTAAAGATTCAATAAGGGTGGGAAAGACATGTGAGCAAAGGACACAGCTGACCCCTGTAAAGATTCAATAAGGGTGGGAAAGACATGTGAGCAAATGACACAGCTGACCTCTGTAAAGATTCAATAAGGGTGGGAAAGGCATGTGAGCAAAGGACACAGCTGACCCCTGTAAAGATTCAATAAGGGTGGGAAAGGCATGTGAGCAAAGGACACAGGTGACCTCTGTAAAGATTCAATAAGGTTGGGAAAGACATGTGAGCAAAGGACACAGCTGACCTCTGTAAAGATTCAATAAGGTTGGGAAAGACATGTGAGCAAAGGACACAGGTGACCTCTGTAAAGATTCAATAAGGGTGGGAAAGACATGTGAGCAAAGGACACAGCTGACCTCTGTAAAGATTCAATAAGGGTGGGAAAGGCATGTGAGCAAAGGACACAGCTGACCTCTGTAAAGATTCAATAAGGGTGGGAAAGGCATGTGAGCAAAGGACACAGCTGACCTCTGTAAAGATTCAATAAGGGTGGGAAAGACATGTGAGCAAAGGACACAGCTGACCCCTGTAAAGATTCAATAAGGGTGGGAAAGGCATGTGAGCAAAGGACACAGCTGACCTCTGTAAAGATTCAATAAGGGTGGGAAAGACATGTGAGCAAAGGACACAGCTGACCTCTGTAAAGATTCAATAAGGGTGGGAAAGGCATGTGAGCAAAGGACACAGCTGACCCCTGTAAAGATTCAATAAGGTTGGGAAAGACATGTGAGCAAAGGACACAGGTGACCCCTGTAAAGATTCAATAAGGGTGGGAAAGACATGTGAGCAAAGGACACAGCTGACCTCTGTAAAGATTCAATAAGGGTGGGAAAGGCATGTGAGCAAAGGACACAGCTGACCTCTGTAAAGATTCAATAAGGGTGGGAAAGGCATGTGAGCAAAGGACACAGCTGACCTCTGTAAAGATTCAATAAGGGTGGGAAAGACATGTGAGCAAAGGACACAGCTGACCCCTGTAAAGATTCAATAAGGGTGGGAAAGGCATGTGAGCAAAGGACACAGCTGACCTCTGTAAAGATTCAATAAGGGTGGGAAAGACATGTGAGCAAAGGACACAGCTGACCTCTGTAAAGATTCAATAAGGGTGGGAAAGGCATGTGAGCAAAGGACACAGCTGACCTCTGTAAAGATTCAATAAGGGTGGGAAAGACAAGTGAGCAAAGGACACAGCTGACCTCTGTAAAGATTCAATAAGGGTGGGAAAGACATGAACAAAAAAAATGTGATGATCTGTGGGGAACAGCCAAGGTCCTTGAATAGGAAGGTTTTGGGTTCAAATCCAATCAAATGTCTGGGACGTATTACACAATCTATCTTTGAGCGATTCAGGACTGGAGACAATCACTAATGCTACAGTACGTACCGCATATTGGGAGTTAACCCTAATTCTCCGGGGGGGGGGGGGGGGGGGGCCATAACTCGACAATTTTCGCGACATATCTGCTGCGCAAAAGTTTTTGACATCGCCGCTCACTGACTTTTTACTTTCAAGTCTCGTGAAATTTTGAGACCAAATTTGTGACGCCCGGTTACGCGGTTACAACACTATGTAAGTGCATGTCAGACCCAAAATTGCTCATAAACGTGATTTCATGTACAAATCCAATGCAAATTGTGTATTTAGCCAAAATTCATAAATGTATCATTATTTCTACTTTTACTGATTAAACTCAATTAATTTTGCCTTGTTTTTGCTCAGTATAAAGTCTGGAATGATTTCCATTGAAAAAACAATTAAAAAAAATATAAAAAAAGAGAAATACATAATTAAAAAAACGATAAAATACATAAGAATTTTCATTCACAATTGTTAGGAATGCTATAAAGAATATTTTCACCAAAAAATAGCATTCTAGGAGCTTTATTTAGTGAATCAGACCAAAAAGTATGATTTCATGAATAAATTAGCATAATTAATTCATATAAAATGCAAATATATGAATTCAGTGAAATTTACCAATGCAACTGCGTAGATTAGTTCATTCTCTACCATCATGCAAATTTTCGTTGTGATCGTGCAATCCGCGGCCGAGATCTTAAGGGGGGCCATAATGGCCCCCCCCCCCCGAATGACAAGAATCAAAATACCCCGGGAGATTTAGGGTTAAAATCAGTTTTCAAACATTTTGAATTTTCCATTAAGATGTTTGTCTCTCTTTGTCTCTCATAACAAGAATAGTGACAGATATAATAATAATAACAGTTTTTGTTTAGCGCATTACACCTTACAAAGGTCTCAATATGTGGCTTTCCACAAACGTGGTAAAGTCTGATTGGGTGTGTGTACTGATGAACACTGGCCTTAAGATGGAGGGGGTCTTACAGGGGTA
Organism: Lytechinus pictus; assembly: GCF_037042905.1. NCBI lineage: Eukaryota > Metazoa > Echinodermata > Echinoidea > Temnopleuroida > Toxopneustidae > Lytechinus > Lytechinus pictus. Next base: position 44,040,230 of record NC_087245.1, on the reverse strand, counting down.
CTGGATCCCCTAAAAAATTTAAAGACCCCCCCCCCCCCCAAGAAAAAAAAGTCTGCAAAAAAAAAAGAAAATGAAAAAAAAAAATGGTGAAATTATATATTTTTTTTCTGAAAATCAGATTAAAATCTATCACTTAATAGCTCACTCAAGACTTACAAATTTCACTCCACTTGCGATGCTGCGTCCCATCAAAACTTTTAGCTTGCTTCGCTACTGCAGGCGAACATAGAATGGTACATATGCTATCTGGTTCTGGCTTGGCCATTGAATGACAATAAGAGCACCTTGACTTACCTGTAATGCAGACTGAGTTTCTGTGCAAGCTCATAAGCAAAAGGATCTCTATCAAGACCATAAACTTTGATTCCTGGAGCAGATTTAATCAGTTCTTGCGTATGTCCACCTCCACCAAAGGTCATGTCTACAAAAACCTGTAGGGTAAAAAAAAAATCTAAATTAACTAGAATTTGATGCATAATTACCAACCCTCATGAACCTTACGATCCTCATCATCTAATCTCTTACAAATTCCAGTTGCTAAGAAATCATGCAGGAAATGGGCCTTGCAGTGCTCATGCAGTGCCTAACCTGTGGAATTCTCTTCCACAGAGTTTGAAAACCCAGACTTCAGTGACCACCTTTAAGGGCAACCTGAAAACATACCTGTTTGAGTGCTTTTTGATAGACATATTTTTCAGACATGTTATGTAAATAGCTATTGTTGTTGTTCTGCTCTGAAGTATTTTGAGCTTCTAATCAAGATGGAAAGTGCGCTATACAAATCTCATGCATTATTATTATTATTACTACAGGTACTTGAAGAATTGATACAGAAAATAAAAATATGCCATCGGTTGAACATGTCACTGAGCAAAACTTGAGTAGACAACTGGTACGTGAATGGAAGCATAACTGCAAAATTTTATAACTTTCCATGTTTTTTAAATCTGATTTTAATGATTTCCTAGTGTTATGCTTGTTCAAATTGTCTTTTTAATTGTTGTTGCCTCATTGTTGGGATTAACTTGACCTTTTAGCAATGATAATACTCATTCTTGTGAACATACTTTGATTGAATTGCATGATATCTTATTACATAATATTCACAATAATTTCCATTCATTCGGTATCTTTCTTGATTTGTCAAAAGCATTCGACTTGACCGACCATAACATTCTTTTATATAAATTGCCATATTTTGGAATTCGTGGTGTAACTTTTCAGTTATCTATCAAATAGGAAACAATACACAACCTTCAATAATAATGACTCATCTTTTTCCAATGTTGAATGCGAAATTCCGCAGGGGTCCATACTCAGCCCCCTGCTTTTTCTGTTCTATATATGTCAATGATTAATGTAATGTTTCTTCATTTTTCCATTTCATTTTGTTTGATGATACCGAAATTGTCTCTTCACACAAAGATTTTGATATACTCCAGCGTAAGACAAGTGAAGAACTCCGCAAACTTATCGACTGGTTTGATTCCAATAAGTTGGCAATCAAGTATGATAAAACATGTATTTTTAATTTATACATTTATGCATTTACATGTATTTGTTATTTTACATTGTATTTGAATATTTTATATGGTTAATAAACAAATTGGATTGAATGATTGAATATGGATGGAATGTGGATGTCTACAGATGTTAATGCCATGCCATGGCATAGGCTATGGATTCTATGGTGGTGTTCTAACCAATTATTTTTATTACACTCTTCCAACTTACCTTCAATATCAACATAAACAAGACCGCACATACATGCCCAACTTTCTATTTCCTAAAAGCAACACATGTTTTAATTGAAATACTTCAGGAAGAAAAAATACATGAAATTTTAAGTGTATATTGACAAAATCCACATCTTTTTACCAATTGATAAATATGTTGTCTCACCTGGTTTTCTTGTGGAGCAAAGAATGACAGCACTTCTTTTACCATGACTGGTTTATGGAGACTATCAGCTACTCTCTGATCCTCCTGAAAAGATTTTATGAAGAAGAAAGCTAATTAATCATATGGGCATTAAAATATCAAGGCGGAGGCCATATGTACCGCACGACTGCAGGTTAGATGCATTAGTTCTTTTCACAAAACAATTGAAAATCAAATGCAAAGTTCCCATCTATTTTTTCCTCTTTATTTTTTTCTGTTTTTATGGGATTAAAACCAACTTCTTGTCACAGTGAACTTCCCCTTTTATCACCCTACTACAGTACTGTAAGGGTTGAATTTTGCCATGTTTAATCTAATTGTTTATTTCACACTTTGCTTTCCATACTTCTCTTCACTTCCCATTTCTATACCATTGTTACACACCTGTTTCTCTCATTCCTTAGTTTCTACATCATGTCATTCCATTGCCATTCCAACTCCATGCAGCTCCACATGTTTCTATTGTCCTTTTCTCATTTACATTCATATCATCCTATCTCATCCTCATTGGTTCACCTTTCACCCTTGATTCTTCCACTTTTCTGGGTTCTTTATCATGTGACACTATTTTTGAATATATTTGAATATATTATTTGTAAAGGCAATGTCTAGTGAGGTCTGGATTTCAGGCCAATAAATCAGAGCATCACTGGACTTCATTTTGTTGACATCTTTATTTTGAGTTTAGTTCAGCTACAATTATATTTTAAGTTCTTCTTATTTAGGGGCCGCGGAACGGTTTTCGAAGTGGAAGGGGGGGGGGCTGATTATGCAAAAAATCACAATCGTATGGTCATTTTTACGTTTTTGTACATGGTTTTGGAAAAAAAAAGCCCCTCCCCACTTCCGCGGCCCCTGTTATTTGGTGCTTCTGGCTGTTTGATATGATTTGAGTTTGCTTGTTTACGACTGTTTTTGTGAGGTGTATCTGAACATTCGGCCACTCTACAGTACATTTATTTATACTTGGCAGAATTTAAACCTACAACAATATTAGGATTCTCTCTGCTCCTTCCTCTCCCAGAAGCTCCTCTAAGAAGTATGTTTAAAGGGAAGCCTTCCTGCAGGTCTAGTATCACCCGATGTAGTGATTTCAGCCGGTATGCAGAGAGTCTCTTCGCCATCATAGCTTCTCTAAAATCAGAAATAACATAATAAGAAATTATTTTATGGCAATTGGCAAAATACAAATTTCTGGTATTGGAAAAGATAGAAACTATTGGCAGACTCATCGCTGACACAAACTGTCTTTATTACTCTTCAGTAACTTCTTCATTCTACAGCTACAAACACGCCAGCCAATCACGTCCTTATTACAATTTTCAGTTCATGACCTGAAAATGGTAGCGCGAATATGATTGGTTGGCACATTTGTATGCTCAATGCAAGCTGTATAAACATACATGACAGCGAACGATCAAAGAAGAACCTGACCCTGTGTTTGTCATAAAAATTCAGTATTTTCCATCATATATTTCGAAAAGGTGATAAGCTGATTTCATTCATTATTTTTTAAATTTGAATTATTATTCTTATCTGGTGCCCTTTTTCGCCCATCAAGAGGAATTAACCCTTTCTAGGTAGACACTTCGCACTGATGCATGCACACTCTGTGCCGTGTGAACTTCGCATTTCACGCTCTATAACAAACGATGCATTGTTTCTCTCCCTAAAAATAATTCAGTGCTCAGAGTCAGAGGGGTTCATGGCCCAGCGAACAAAGATTTAAGCAGTAATCAAGGGGGGTAATGTACAATGTAGCTCACCCTTTTCCCCATAGCTATAATATAATATAATATAATAATCCATGATGCATGAAAAGTTGTTAAACTGATCAGAGCCTATTTACATGATACTCATACTCATACATGCTCATAGTAGCGGATAAGTCTAACAATTGTGCAAATCACTGAAGCATATCGACAATGTCAATTATACTACTGAGTGATTGTATTACCGACCGGCCTTGTATTTTCTATTACCGAACGTGCGCATCATACGCATCAGAAAATAATTCCATACGCTCAAAATTTTGCAACATCCTTTCAAAGAGAACTTGAATGAAAAGATGATGAAAAATTGTCAAAAACACAATTTCAAAGTCTTAATATTCGAAAAACAATAAGATATGGTCAAAATAGCGCATCAGTGACTTTGTTTTCTCAACTTTTCCCATAGAAAACACACGTTCGGTAATACGATACTTTTTCAAGTGACCAAAATATTTCACATGCGAAGAGGGGTCCGATTGGAAGCTAATATCGTAAATAGGAAAAACGATTTCGGCCAAATTTTTACATATTTATATTTTGTAGGTAATTGTGTATTCATGGTGAGTTTGGTGAATTTTATGAATTATGAATATGAGGATAGTGTGTTTGATTAGGGTGTCTGAAGCCACACTGAAAAGTGTCAGCATAAGACAGGCTGATTTAGGGGAAAATATGGCACATTTTTTTCGGGTAGTTCAGGCTACTAGAAAAATGTGATCTGAATTGATTATTAACTTGTGTTTGGCATGAATAGAAAGAGAAAATTCAGGGGCTTCTTTTGACAGTAAGGACAAGTTTATATGATCATTTTAAATAAGGATTTAGAGATAAATTGCAAACCCTTATTTTTGTGTGTGTTGAGATTGCCATTTCCCCATGCGTTTTCTATGGGAAAATGAAATTTCTGTTTTGCACAATTTTTTCACTTTGTCGCAATTTTTCATTGTGATCTGGTTTCCAAATCTTTATAAAAATCATACCGTCAGAAAGAGCATAAAAAATCCTATTGGACTCTTTATGGACAAGTTTTTGGCATTAATAATAAATTTATAACAGCTCTCGGAAGCTAAAAATTTGGATTTGTGTGTGTCCATTTCTTAACTACACAGTCTGTCTATGCCTATGGCAGAGAAATGCTGAAAATTGACCTAATTTCATTCTTCTTTTTTGCAGCCAATAATCAGATTTTTTTCAAAAATGTTACATTTCTGTCAGTCTGAAGGTCATTTCTCTTCAAATTCACAAAGAAAATGTGATATTTTCTTGAAATAAGAAAAATAATATTTTTCTCCAGACACCCTAGGCTAGACTAGGCCAGGGGCAGGGCCTAGTTTACTTTGATATGATATGATTGAATTCATGAAAAGTGTTCGGTAATAATAGTAATACGATCCACTACCATACAATAATAGACTAACAAAATACCAATTATAAATCAGAATTGTACTAAATCAATATAACTTGAAACTACAACAACGTGAAAAATGCAGGATTTAAGAGAATATATCCAAGTCCAGGAAAGCGAAAGGGCCATCCCCCGCCATCCCCCCACTCCAAGTCTCCAGGCCCCATTGACAATCAATGACATGCACATGCGAGTTAGAAATAGAATTCCAATCTTTCTAATTTTTAATGGATTTCGCTCAAACCTTTTCTGGCGGGTAATTTCACTTCGAAGTTTTTGTCTTGGTGAATTTCCAATAGTGGGATCTGTAAATTCATTTCTCGGCAATTCCTGCCAAGCCCAAGGGTTTCTTTCCGATCCGCATTTTTGAAAAATTGACTCACTCACGTCTACGTCTAGCTACGTCTCTGCAGCAAATATATACAAAGACCGGACACTTCGACGATTTTTTGAAACGCTCTATAAATGCTCATGGGAAAGGGCGCCCAGTAGCGTTGAGTATTAAAGTAAACCTTTGCATTCACGCGACTGTGTATAAAACATATGGGGGAAATGAGAGAGAGGAGTTTGGAGAGGACTCAAGGGTGGCACATGGGAATAATTCCACGTTTTATTACCAAGAAACCTCTGAAATATATTCATTTCAAATTTTAGGGGGAAAAATTGAATGAAAAAAATGTAAAAATGTAAAAATCGTCTATTCCTTCACCACTTCACCATTTCTCTCATATGTTTTGTACACAACCATCCCGCGAGACGCAAGGGTAAAATAGGTCGTTACTTACTCAACGCTGTAGGGCGCTCTTCCCGAGAGTTTCATTACGCGGTCTATGATGTACCGTACTGTCCGATCTTCCCCTTGTATCTTTGATTGTGGCAGGCAATGTACGACTCGTGAACCGAGAGCTAGAGGCGAGAGTAAATTCGGGAGTAAATCCCCATCTGCAAGAATCTTCAATCCTGAAGGAGGCAGATTAACCTGAAGAAGAAGAAGAAGAAGAAGAAGAAATCTTTCGAAATGTTGTTCTGCCCAACCTGCGCGAATGTCTTGGTTGTTGAAGAGGGACCAAAGTGTCTTCGGTTCGCTTGCAACACATGTCCATATGTTCACAACGTTACCCGAAAAGTAAGTGCCAGTTGAGAACTCGAGAATCATCTATTCTAAGATTCTAACGTTAGAATTAGAAATAGAATAGAATAAAACCGGGGGGGGGGGGCAGTCAAATATATTGTTGTATGATGGGGGGACCTAAAGCCACGCACTTTGTTTACAAACGATAAAAACTATGCCAATTTTAATATTTGAACAAATTGTCTTTGGCTTCCTTGTCTTTCACTAATTTGTGGCAAACAATCTAATCAATGTTAAAGATCATTAAGCAAGAAAAAATATCACAAAACTCACTAAGTTATAATTAAAAGTATGACTATAAGTAAGTACGAAAATTCCTCCGTGTTTTCCGAACACCTCTTTTGTCTTGAATTTGCCGCCCGATGTTACTAACTCCTAGAAGGGGTCCTATCAATTTATCATGCAGTAAAATAGGATTTCCTGTGCCTCAATTTCTAAAATGTGTTCATATTATTATAGGATAATATGAAATTAAAGCGAATATAACTCCAAAACTCCAAACAGTTACGGGTTTTCTCTGCATTTAGGGATTTACTGCAGCCTCTGTAGAAAAAATTGAATAGGAATCGTTCGTCACTCTGCAGTCACAATTCCACACACAAAGTGCGCATTTGCCATAAAAAACTGCATGCACGATGAGTGGTGCGTAGCTTTAGGACCCGCGCAGCTTTAGGAAATTAGGACTCCCTACCATACACACTCTAGACAGGAATAACCTTCGTTTAATCTGGCAGTCTGGGGATTTCCTTTTCTGACATTTCACTATTATAATCCCCATTCACCTGTAAATTTCGCTTAAAGGACAAGTCCACCCCAACAAAAGGTTGATTTGAAAAAAAGGAGAAAAATCCAATAAGCAAAACACTGAAAATTTCATAAAAATCGGATGTAAAATAAAGTTATGACATTTTAAAGTTTCGCTTAATTTCACAAAACAGATATAGGCCTATGCGCATCCTGGTCAAGTGAAACAAAGTTTAATTTCTCCCTGAACATGTGGAATTACCATTGTTTTTTTATGGTTGAGTTAAGTTGGTCCTTGTCAAATCTGTAAAAATTGAAATATTGTATTATTCAAACAATAATAAACAAAAGAAATAGTGAGTGATGGACATCATTGTGCATTGACTCTCGCATTTGCATATCACTGAGTTGTGCATTAAACTAAACAGTGAAATGCACAACTCAGTGATATGCAAATGCGATTGTGAAAAATAAGTGAAACTTAAAAATGTCATAATAACTTTCTTATTTTACATCCGATTTCGATGAAATTTGCAGCGTTATGTTTGTTTGATTTTTCTCTATCGATTCAAATCAACAATTTTCTGGGGTGGACTTGACCTTTAAAGGACAAGTCCACCCCAACAAAAAAAAGTTGATTTGAATAAAAAGAGAAAAATCCAACAAGCAGAACACTGAAAATTTCATCGAAATCGGATGTAAAATAAGAAAGTTATGACATTTTAAAGTTTTGCTTAATTTCACAAAACAGTTACTTATGCACATCCTGGCTGGTATGCAAATGAGGAGACTATGACGTCATCCACTCACTATTTCTTTTGTGTTTTATTATATGAAATATGAAATATTCTAATTTTCTCCTCATAATCAAGTGATACAACAATTAATTCCTCCCTGAACATGTGGAAATAGCATTGTTTAATACTATATGGTTCAGTCAAACGTCAAGTTGGTCCTTAATGTCAAATCTATTTTAAAAAAATGAAATATTGTATTATAATTCAACCAATAAAAAACAAGAGAAATAGTGAGTGATGGACATCATCGATTGACTCATCTAGTTGTGCATATCACTGTTTTGTGAAAAATAAGCGAAACTTTAAAATGTCATAACTTTATTTTACATCCGATTTTGATGAAATTTTCAGCACTATGCTAGTTTAATTTTTCTCTATTCAAGTCAGCATTTTCCTGGGGTGGACTTGACTTTTAAAAACAGTTTTAAATCACGACCTATAAAACGTTAGTTAACTTATACGTTGTCTAGATCTATAGCCACGGGCCAACAACTCTTCAGTCTATGTAACGTTAGATCTATTATTGAGTGGAGCCAATGGCAACGTGGTTCAGCGGAACAACAAAAAATACAGAGATTGAAGCTTTTGGTCAAACGTTATACACACGCGTGACCAAAAAAACACGTTAAAAGGGGTATTTTTTCGGTTTTGGGCGCGGCCGCGCGTGCACTCGTAAAGGGTATCAAAAACACAAATTTTCAGAAAAAAGGGTGGTTTTGAAAGACTGGTCAAATTGTCAATCGCGGGGTCAAACGTATTTAGGGTATGTTTTTTTTCTCCTCGTTTCTGAAAAGTGTGGTGTTTCAACGCCAGGTTTCAACTGCCAGGGGGGGGGGGGGTCATGCACCCATGATTATAGTTTTGTCTCTTTAAGCTTATTGTTAGCAAGTAGAAAAACTGACTTGTTTAGGGGTCATATTCTGGCGACAACTTGTTATAGGGGCCAAAATGTGTAAATAAAGCCTGCGAAAAACTTGTTTAGGGGCCTTTGTACACAGAGAAAAACTCTTAGGGGGTGTTTGGAAATTACTTGGTCACGCGTGTGTACAGCAATATATTTGACTGCCCCCTGGGAATAAAACCTTTTCCATATATTACTGGTACCGTACATTTGGTTGAGGTCGGACTCGACTACCACCCGGTATATCGAGCGTGTTGGAGCCTCGGCATGTAAATCTGGCACTGCGAGTACCATGCCTACCCCACTACCCCCACCAGGGACGCGCGGCCGGGCCAAGGGCATGTATGTTCGTCACCCATAGGCCATAGGCTACTTGTAATTGTATGTATCAACCTAGACCAAAAGCTTCAGTCTCTGTATTTTGGTTCCGCTGAACTGCGTTGGCTCCACTCACCAATACATATGGGGATTATAGTAAAATGTCAGAAATTATTAAATAAGTCCCCAGAAACGACGGTTATTCCTGTCTAGTATCAACCTAGCCTTGAGGACTCCATGATGATATTTTTTATTATTAACTGTATATCAGACATCTGAGCAGGGCAACTTTGAAACATTGTTGCCTGCTTAAGACTGGGATCAAATGGCCGGTTAATAAATTTCCAGTTGTTTATCCACGGGCCCAATTTATTGCCCGCTCAGGAAAGTCAATGGGAAAATGTAGCGGGCAATAAGGCAGAGCTAATATCCGGGTATTCTACGCGTTTTTGTACGCGTCCCTGAACCGCGCAGTGCTATACGCCACAATGTTAATCAAGTTGTGACAACGCTGGATACTGCGTCCCAAGGCCAGGGAGGCGTCATTTCAATTGCATCACAATGGTAAAGTTCAGAGGCCCAGTCTGCTCAACGTGACAAACTAGAATCTCATTCTTAAACTTTAAAATAACTAAATTTTAACGATTTTTGCTCTAGATGTCTGATTTGAAATGAAGGAAAAAAAAAAAAAAAAAAAAAAAGAACGTTCGAATGAAAGAAGGATGAAAGAAAAAATAAAAGAGAGAAAAAAGGTTTCCGTCATTCTTTGAATTGAATATAGAAAAAAAGAAAAATAAAGGAAGGGAAGATGAATAAATGTGTGAAAGACAAAATAAAAGGAGCAAAAGAAAAAAAAAAGTAAGAAAAAAGGAGGAGGAAAGAAACAATGAAGGAAAGAAAAATGTTTCCTTCATTCTTTGAAAGAAAGAAAGAAACACAAAAAAAAAAGAAAAACAGGAAGGGGGAAGGAGGGAAGGAAGGGAGGTAAAGAAAGAATAAGGGAAAAGAATTAGAAGGAAAATAAAATAAAGAATGAAAGAAAGAAAGGAGGAAGAATGAAGGGATAAGAGATTGAAAAAAGGAAAATAATGGAAGGAGAAAAGAACGAAAAGAAAAAGGAAAGGAAGGGAGTAGGAAGCAAAGAAAATTGTTAGGAAAGAAAGAATGAAAGAAATAAAGGGAGATTTAATAAAGAAGGCAGGTAAGAGAAAGGAGGAAAGAAAGAAAAATGAACAGAGAGAGAGAGAGAGAAAGCATCAGGAAAGAAAGATAGGAAATAAAGATAGATGGAACAAAAAAGGGCAGGCAGAAAGGATAGAAAGATAAAGAAAGAAGGATAGAAAAGAAAGAAAGAGTAAAAAGTTCAAACTTCAAGCAATCAATGAAACAATCCAATCATCTAACAAAAATCATAATGATATTTGATGTTTTTTAATTATATTTTTATAATTTTTAACAAACTAAAATGTTTTAGAAATGAATAAAATTTCAAAGTGAAACATAGTCAACTTAAAAATTAAATGAAACATCGCGGCATCATACACAACAAGACTCAAAATGAAAGCTGAAACAATTAGATCTAGTTAAACTGAAAACTCAATAAATTTTTCCCCCGATTACATCTCCTAATCAGTAATCTAAGAATCCATAATATAATTATACAAATTTCCCGCTGACTTTGTGATTATTTTGGTATAGAAAACTGTTTATCATGTCATTGTTTGCACCATTGAGAATCTGCTCCGATCCTACATGCCTAGCTCATAGTTATCGATGTTATTGTTGTCTCTGCTTCTGGTTGGTTATTTGATGAAAATTCATCACTTTTAAATGTATTAACTACATTTTGCTCAATATTCTGAAATACGGGACAAATAGGCATCCCGGGAAGGGTTTGTCGGGACGCCGGGACAAAGGAGCAAAATACGGGACGATCCCGGGAAATACAGGAGTCTGGTCACCCTGTTTGATGGTAAGCAGATGATCCATTCTCTGCAGAAGAAGTAGTGTCTACGATAAAGAAATTTAAAAAAAAATGGTAATGCTTGTGGTATTGATAAATTACGTAATGAATTTTTAAGAATTGCCCAAAAAACATGATCATGATGATAGTCCGTTTTTTTAATGTTGTGTTAGATACAGGGTGTATGTATACCCACAGATTGGTGTGCAGGCATAATCATTCCAATCTACAAAAACAAGGGTGATGCTGCTGATCCAGATAACTACAGGGGTATTACGTAGTTGTTTGGGAAAACTATTTACTTCTATTTTAAATTCAAGGTTAACTAAATTTTTTAACTTAAATTGTCAGATTGGGAAGGAGCAAGCAGGTTTTCGTGCAAGCTACTCCACAACTGACCATGTATTCGTGTTGAAGTGCATAATTGATATTTATGTGCAGCAGAACAAACATCTTTATTGTGGATTTATTGATTATAAAAAAGCCTTTGATTTTATTGATAGATACTCATTATGGCAGAAACTGTTGAAGAATGGAGTTAGCGGTAAAATCTTCAAAGTGAATAAGAACAAATACCAGCATGCAAAGTCATGTGTAAATGTTAAGGGAAATTTGTCACAGTATTTCACTTGCAATGTTGGCGTAAGACAAGGGGAAAATCTATCTCCATTATTGTTTGCCATTTATTTGAATGATTTTGACAGCTATATTGGTTCATGTTATGAAGGCCTGAAGTATCTGGCCAGTGAGATGTGCAGTTAAGGTTTTGGATAATTTTGTTAATCTGTATTGTTTGTTGTATGCAGACGACACTATTATTCTAGCTGAAAGTCCAGACCAGCTCCAATCTGCTTTGAATGCAGTTAATAATTATTGCCAGAAGTGGCAATTAACCGTAAATACTAGCAAGACTAAAATCGTTATATTTTCTCGAGGGAAGGTAAGAAAAATACAAATTTTCAACTTTAGTGGTGGCGTTTTGGAGGTTGTGGATGATTTTATCTATTTGGGAGTTAGATTTAAGTATAATGGTACGTTCAAATTAACAGTTACAAAGCAGGTATCCCAGGCAAGGAAAGCTTTGTACAGTTTATTAGCAAAAGCAAAAATATTAAAACTGTCAATTGATACACAGTGTGAATTATTAATGATAGAAAGATTTTACCAATACTGACATATGGGTGTGAAGTATGGGGCTATGAAGATATTGTTCAAATTGAAATTTTTCACAGAAAGTTCTTGAGAACAATTTTATGGGTAAATAAGTTTACTCCAGATGCCATGGCATATGGAGAAACTGGGCGCTCCACTTTATTAAGTCATATCAGTTGTAGAATGATTGGATTTTGGCTCAGAATTGTGACAGGTGAGGAGGACAAGTACACTTTTATAGCTTGGTTTTTAATATGCACCAAGATCTAACTATGCAGTTCACGTCAATATGGTCGAGTTGCATTGAAGATATACTACAGAAAGCAGGTTTTGGTAACATGTTTTTATCACAAGGGAAGGGAATTGGGACTGATTGGTTTCTAAAAGCCTTGAAGTTGCGTTTAAAGGATATGTCCGAACAAGATTGGCAGGCAGCAACATGGTCTAATCGTATTTGTTTGAATTATAAGATGATGAAAAAAGAATTGGGGTTTGAGACATATTTCCTAATTTTAGGTGACATTGATGCAACTACATTGTGTAAATTCAGATGCAGGTCTCATAGGTTACCCGTCAATAACAATTGATTTTCTCGAGAATCAGTGAATGATGATTTATGTCCATTATGCTCGCTGAAGGAAGTTGAAGATGAGTTCCATTATTTATTTGTGTGTCCTTTTTTTAGTAAAGAAAGACAGATGTACATACCCTAAGAATATTTGATAAGACCATGTGCTTACCAAATGGGAAGATTGTTTAGTGTAAATAAAAGGTGCCATTTGAAAAAATTTGTAAAAGTCATTAGAATAGTAATGTTGTACTTCTCTAAATCATTTATTGATGAAAGGCTTTTTGATAATAATACAGAACTTTACCAGAGTGAATGTAAATACTAGAAGTGGCAGGGTGGTTAAACAACCAGTGCGTTATACAATATAAATGTGTTAAACACAGCTAGTGGGTTTTATTATTGTTGTTGTATTAACTCAGAAGCGGATCTAGAGGGGGGGTTGGGGGGGTTGCAACCCCCCCCAAAAAAAAAATCCGGGGACCATTTTTTAAAATCTTATCTTTTTTTTAAAACTTGTAATTTTATTTTATTCTATTTCTATGTATTTATTTCATTTATTATTATTATTATTATTATTATTATTATTAATATTATTATTATTATTTCTTTTTGGGGGAGGGGGGGGGGTTGGGCGAACAAATGTCACAGAGTCCCTTGCCCCCCCCCCCCCCCATCAGCTTTTTTGAGGACACGGGCCACCGCCGAAGTGACAAGCTAGGCCAGCGTTGCCGATTCTCATCCCCAAAATCCCCACATTAAAAAGAAAAAAAAATGGGGGGATTGTTGAAGTCTTTGGGGATGAAAAATAAATATTTGGGAATGAAAATAATATTGAGTTTTATGAAAAACGAATTTGGGGATTTTCTGTCAAAATTTGGCAACTTTGGGGATATTTTAAGTGACGTTTGGGTGGGGATTTTGTGAAGATTTATGCAGATTTCCTGGGGGTTAATTTGGCAACGACCTCTATACCAAAAAGAGTGGTGTTTTAGATGCAAGAAAACGCCATTTTCACACACAGATTTTCAAAAATTTTCCCTACTGTGGGAGGGGGGACACCCCCCTCCCACACCCTCCCCCCTCGCTCGCTCCGCTCGCTTGGACTCGGTCGCTACGCTCCCTCGCATACCACCCCAACCCCCCCCTTTATAAAAAGCTGGATCCGCCCCTGATTAACCTTTTGCAACATATATTTTTACAACGCAAACAATTGTATTCATCATTGTAAATATGTTCATTTTTATTATACGCATATTCATTATTGTAAAGAACCAACTTCTAAGATTCTAACCGCTTTTAACGAGTTGGAAGTTGTTCCTTGTGATGTCACCAATCACATAAAAGCGAAAAATCAGACTAAGCCAATTTGTCGAAGTAGAAGACATTTGCTGCCTGACTAAAGGTTGAGTGGCCTTTTAAAACTCTTTTATATAGACAATGAATCAGGATTGTAGAAGATTGAAGCCTAGGATGGCAAGTTAGTCAATTAATTTCTATGAACATTTTGGGTAACATTCATACATTTTGGTTGTGATGTTCCGTTGAGTGATATTGTGAATTTTAATGTTTCTGTTCTCAATGCTTCTTCAACACACACCCGTTATTGGATTTTGATAAAATGTTTTTTTTAAGTGGGATAATTTTTTTGTCCCATTATAGTCTAGACTTAACATGGCATTTCAGATCGCCATTGGCATTAGCCACCGCTAATCGCGAGCCCTGATACACAAGTTAAAAGTTGTAGGCATATTACTCTTGGATGTTTGGACTGATTCAGCTAGATGTATTTTTAAGTCCTGACGAAATCTGATGTGTTTGAATAAAAAGTCATACTCTTGGTCGTATAGAACCATAACAAATATTCATATTGGGATATTGGAAAACAAACCAGCAATTACTTTTTTTAAACAAGTGCACACCAAAGTTACTTATACAAAGTATTTCCATTTATTTGAATGCAGGATAAAAGAGCATTGTCGATTAAGCATGGATAATCTTAGAAGTTAAGCTACCCCCCCCCCCTCCCTACACACACACACACACACACCAATCTGTAAATATTTGTGAATCGCTGAAATAACTATCATGTTTTTTTGTTGTTGTCTATTTTAATATCTTCCCATAAGATTACCAATCGTAAATATCCTCGTCTGAAAGAAGTGGATGATGTTTTAGGTGGTGCAGCCGCATGGGAGAATGTTGACTCAACAGCTGGTGAGCTAATTTTATTTGTCAGTTTTATTAGAATTTAGAAATCTGCAATTCTCAATTGTCCCATTGTTTGAAATAGATACTCATACTGCACAGCAATCAAAACTGGAAAATCATGCGATCTTTGTCCTTTATGAAGGTCTGCTATCCCCTCATTAAAATAAAAATCTGTCCAAATTGGTGAACTCTTTCTGTGGGCATATCTTCTGAAATAGAATTTCTTGTCTCCTTTGTTTATTCTTTGAATAAAGAAATCAATGAGAATCATGATATTACCTAATCACTCTTTTCCTCTTATACAAACAGAAAAATGCCCCAAGTGTGAGCACCCAAGGGCATACTTCATGCAAATGCAGACTCGTTCTGCCGATGAACCAATGACAACCTTCTATAAGTGCTGTAACCAACAATGTGGGCATAGATGGAATGAATGATGAACCAGGATTCAATATGATGACGATGTATTCTTGCAATGCTGGCATTGCTAACGTGAACAGGATCAAGACTGTTTATCCAAGAGGAATGTTATCTGGTGAATGGAATTCCTTTTCTGTTGAAGACAGATCAACAGATGCACCAAAACTTTTCGCAATAATGAAAGGTTTAGAAATCTTGTGTGGACAAGATACAAACCTGATGAATTGGATAGGTGTAACGAATCAAACCAAAAGTATGTTTGAAGACAGGTTGAACTTGTCATGAGTAAAGACTTGGGTCTGTATTCTGAAGTGTTACCATCTGTTAAAATTATGGGAGGCCATAAATGTCAAAATCTTGTTAACATTGTATGTTTCTTATGTTCAATGTGCTCATTCATCAGGCTATAATGGAGAAAAAAATATTAAGTTATTATTCCCAGACAGTTATGAATGATCTCAGTAACAGATGAGCTAATAAATATATCATACCTGTACTGTGAAAGATTTGTGTCACAAATGGCTATCCATAGTTAAACCACAACCTTGATATTCAAGATTCTTTTATTGGTCAATGTACCAATACAAAGAAATTTGGTTTCCAATGGCTTTAATTATGTACACAAAGATAAAAAGTAAAAAAATATCATAACAATACTGTAGGGGAGATTGGGGTTGGAACATTTTTTTACAAAAATTGCTGTAAAGTCCGAATAGGTTTTATTCAAGAAACAATCAATATATCAGCTTAAAGCATTTATCTAAGGGCTACAAATGTACCCATAAAATTCTTTCTCTATGATGGTAACCAAAAAAAAATCCACCTTGTACAAGACCATCTGAAGTGTTCCAACTTTATACCCCATATGTGTTCCAACTTACCACATATATGGGGTGAGTTGGAACACTGCATGGTCAATTAAGAATTATACTATAACATGGTTTCAGCTTATTTGCTTATTTTTTCAAGTTAAACATATTAAAGGTGTGTATTCTCTGATTTGTGGAACTTTTATGTTTTCTATTACACATGATATACAGCCACTTACGCAAGGCGACTGTGTAGTAGAATTCTGCATATTTGTGTGCGTTTTATTTTACAAGAAAAAAGTGTATCAGCAATTTCATGTACTTCTGCACTTCATGCACTTCTAATCATGACAGATGTATAATGCCAAAATCTCATTACTCATTAGGTAGGCCTACATGTAAGGGCAAAGTTGGGGATGATTATAGGAACACACACCTTTAACTGTACTTTGAACTAGTTAATTATACCATACAACAATTCAAGGTCAGAACTGAATGAATGAATGAAAAGGTAAATTATGCTAAGAACTAATGAGCATTGTCGTCAAACATGAGATACATACAGAGTGTGGTACTGTACCCTATAAAATGCACCTCGCATGTGAAACAAAAATACATTGGGTAATTAATTTGGCAACTAATTACAAAATATATTGCAGTTAAAGATTTTAGACCAACACATTTGCTGTTCCAAATAGCCCTTTCAATTTTGTTCCAACTAACCCCAGAGGCCCATGTGACATGTACAAGCTTACAGCACAAAAAAGGGAATTCACCATGGCATATTAATAACCTTATTTTGTAGCTTGGTACAAATGTCTATTATACCCCTGAACTAAGGTAATAAAACATTTCTGAAATAAAAAATTACTCGGAAGGTGAAAACAAAAAATTCCTTTCTAACTTCACTAGGCTTGTTGGAGATGTGTTGTCTGTAATATAGTGGATGGCTGTTGCCAATGGTTATAAATAGAGGGCAGAATTCCATAAATTTATTTATAGGTGTTAAAGAAAGTTACAATGTTTCAACTTACCCCGCATTCCAACTAGTCTACAACTGTAGACCCACATCTGCAGTGTGTGTATCACAGCTGATTCAAGGAGTCTGCATAGCAGACTAGGTCTACTAGAGCCTGCAGATCTGGGTCTACAACATGTTTGACCAATGTACACGAAACGTGTACACAAGGCGGAGCTTGCTGAAACCCTCCGTTGCCAGTAGATACCATGATTGACAGCAGATTTGTGGAAGTAGGGGCAAGAGAGGGATTAGGATCCAGCTGTTCTGACCATTACTTATCTTGTGGAATTTAAACAAATAGGGTATACTCCTCTTTCACTTTTGGGGCTTGCTACATACACATAGGATACATATACATGCATAGATACATATATGAATGTACTTGAGTAGTCAGGAGATGGAATGGTTTGGATGATAGGTCCATGATGATACCAAAGTCTGTAATAGCTCATGGTTATAATAGCATAGGGCATATTTTGTAACATTTTTTGTTACAGCAAGGAACGTGTATGGAACTAATACAGTATATGAATGTGTAGAAGATGCCCTGATCACCCCCCCCCCCCCCCCCGGGTCTTTTATAAGTGACATGGAATAAACCTTGTCTTTTTCTCTCTTTCTCTTCCTTTCTTTCCTTTTTTTCTTTTTTCCTATTTTCATTCTTCTTGATTTTTTTTCTTTTCCTCTTTTCTTCTCTTTTGTTTTCTTTCTTTTTTCTCTCTTCTTTTTCTCTTTATATCTTCCTTTCTTTCCTTTCCTTTCTTCCTTTTTCTTTCTTTCATTCATTCATTTTTTCCTTCCTTTTTTTCATTTTTATCTCTTTCTCTCTCTCTCTCTTTCTTTCTTTCATTCTTTCCCTTCCTCCTCCTTTCTTATTTTTTCTAATTTTATTTTCATTTTTATTTCATTTGCTCTCTCATTCTTCTTCCTTTCCTCCAATGTCCTGTTTTTTTTTAATGTTATTTATCATCCTACGTGTATCTTTATCATTTCTACAATATAATGGAACTGATTGATTAAAGGACAAGTCCACCCCAACAAAACTTGATTTGAATAAAAAGAGAAAAATTCAACAAGCATAACACTGAAAATTTCATCAAAATCGGATGTAAAATAAGAAAGTTATGACATTTAAAGTTTCGCTTCATTTCACAAAACAGTTTGATATGCACATCTCGGTCGGTATGCAAATGAGGGAACTGATGACATCACTCACTCACTATTTCTTTTGTATTTTATTATATGAAATGTGAAATATTTTTATTTTCTTGTCATTGTCATGGTGAAATGAAGTTTCATTCCTCCCTGAACACGTTTAACATTTTATGCTTCAGGCAATGAGGTCCTAATCATCAAATTCGTAAAAATTGAAATATTGTGTAATTCAAACAATAAAAAACAAAAGAAATATTGAGTGAGTGACATCATCGACTCTCTCATTTGGATGTAACTGGCTCGTTCATATAACTATTTTGTTAAAAATAAGCGAAACTTGGAAATGTCATAATTTTCTTATTTTACATCCGATTTTGATGAAATTTTCAGCATTGTGCTTGTCTGATCTTTCTCTATTGATTCAAATCAACATTTTTCTGAGGTAGACTTGACCTTTAATGAACCAAACCGTTTTCTAAAGTACAAAATAAGAAATTATATGAAATTTTAGCGTGCAACATTAACCTTATGTACTACTAGTCCGGGTTATAATTGAGCAAGGTGCCACTTGGAGAAGGAGAAATTTTCATATAGTGCCTCTAGACCAGTTTTTTACGCTGAATATGAATATATGAGGTAAACAGGCTGTATCCTGAAAATTAATCCGTGAGGGCGCTTTTTTCAAAATGGCCGCCAAATTTTCATAAAATTTGAATATTCGTACATAGATTTTGACATAAGCATCCAATTGCCATGAAGTTAGTGTCATATGAAAGCCAATTAAATTTCCTTCAATTTTATACTATTTATAGGGGATAAGTAGGTCATTTGACCGAGATTTAAAGTAGAAAACTGCATTTTTTGTATTTTTTCCCAAAAATTGAAAAGTTTGCAAATACATGATTTTACATAATTCTAAGAAAAATGAATTAATTACCTTGAAATGTTCCTGAAAACTGTATTACTATATTATTATCACATGGATGAAATTTAAACTCTGTATCATTTTTCTAAGCAAATTTATAAGGTATCAAACTTGAATTCTTCAATATCAGAAATGTTGCTTTTTGTATGCATTTCCATAGACTAATACGTATAACATGTATAATACATGTATGTATAATGTATAGTTAAAACTTAAATGCAATTATCTCCGCTAGTTAATGTAGGCTTTTCTCTATCAGCTACATAGAAGAAAGTGTTGGCACATCGAAGCCTAACACATTCTCATGGGGTGGGGGTGTCGAAGTCCCCCCCCCCCACCCCGTGGCCATATCATGTTGTTGTATTTATTGGAAAATCACTATTTTCTGAAGCACCCATTGAGGCAAAAGGCAATTCTTTTTATACAGTACAGCCACTTTAATTACTTTAAAACCACTTGGAGAGGAAAAGAGTAGGCTTTGTTCTACCAGCTACATCAAAAGAAGTAGAACATCGAAGCCTACCTCTCTCGGTGGGGAGGGGGGGGGGGTATGGAGGTCACCCCTCCCCCTTTTGCTAATTGCTAATTCATTTGGAAATTCACCATTTTTGACCCAACATTGAGGCAAAAAAGTGTTTGTGCATTATAGTACACCCCATTTTATTGATTTGAAAGAGTAGAGTTCGTTCTACCAGCTACATAAATAAGCGCACGCACATCGAACCCTAGCCCTCTCAGGTGCTGTCAAAGTCACCCCCCCCCCCCTCCTCTATATCATGTATATTGCCTATTTATTGAAAATTACACCATTTTAAATCACCAATAAGGCAAAAGGGCATTTCTACTATACAGTGCGTATAGAAAAAACGGGACAGATTTGAAAAGTCTATAAAATGTTTGTTTCAAATTATGATGTCTATATTTTGGTGTTAATAGGTGCTCTAAGGTCTTATCTTTCAAATGCTATTAAAAAAAATTAGTTTCGTTCATGCTTGAGCGAACACGGAATGTTTTTGTCTGGGGTTTAAAAGGAGGCTTGCACCAAAATGGCATAAAATTATAAATATGATGATCGGACTTCTTGCTAATTAGCAGACTTCCTCTTAACCTTTTCACTATCTTTGCCATGATTTTCAAATCATGCGGTCAAAATTCATTTTCAGATCTATTTATTTGCTTGAATTATTCTGTTGTTTCTTTTTAATATGCTCTCTGTTAGCTTTGAATATTCCTTCTTGAAGCTAAAACAATTTTTCTTTCAATCGAATTATGGGAGAGCATGGATTTTTTTATTCAAATCCTTTCATTGAGTGCTACAAAGGTTATGGTGCCTTTTTAACAGTGCCACACAGATGGGCGGGTGCTCGGGATGCCCCCCCCCCCCTCAAAAAAAAAATCATGACCAAGAAAAAGAGTGGACAGGAAATAAAAGGAAAGACAGAAAGTAAAATGTGTTATTTTCTAAATATTTTGTCAAAATCTATCACAAAATTTGATATTGTAATAAAAAAGTGGGAATATTTGCGTGCTCACTTCGCTCGCTCACAACTTTTTAATACATTTTACCCGATCTTCCATATCTAGCTCCTTCAAAATTGACTCAATACATACAAGGGATTCATGTCATTGAAAGACATGAATCCCTTCCTGTGTTTACTGTCAAGCAAATAAACTTGGTCAAGGAATTAATGACCCCTTGAAAAAAAGGTTCATGTCTTTTAAAGGTAAATAACATAGTTTGTTTCACATAATAAAAGGATTTGAATAATAACAAGTTTTCCCAATTAATAATTCAAATCTTCTTGCTTGGGTTGACAAAAAATCTTCTTTTCTCAGTTACTTATGAAGGAAAATTAAAAGGTAAGAGAAGTTTAAATGAAAAAACAAAATATCAATTAAATGAATAAATTTGTGAATGAAATTTGACAGCATAATTCGAAAATTGTGGCACAGATAATGAAAAGGACAAGAGGAAGTCTCCCGATTAGCAAGAAGTCTGATCATCTGATCATCATATTATTCATATTCTGCAATTCTGGCGCAAGCCTCTTTTTGAACCCCCAACAAAAACGTCCTGCGTTCGCTCAAGCATGAACAAAATTTATCTTTTTTAATTGCATTTCAAAGATAAGACCTTAGCGCATCTATTAACACCAAAATATAGACATCATTATTTGAAACAAAATTTTTATAGACTTTTCAAATCTGTCCCGTTTTTTTTATACGCACTGTATAGTACAGCCAATTTTAATTTCTTGCAATGACTTGGATATTTATTGCATATTTATTGAAAAAAAAAATCACCGTTTTGAAACCCCCATTGAGGCAAAAAGTCATTTCTGATTAGAACTCTGCCTTTTTTACTACCTTGAAACCACTTGGAGAGGAAACAATCATGGCAATAGGCTTTGCTCTATCATCCACAGACAAAGATTTGCTGGCAAATACAAGCCTACTCCCTTCAGGGGACTGTCGAAATTACCCCCCCCCCCCCTCTTGAAATTCACCATTTTGGAGCCCCCATTGAGGCAAAAAGGCGGTTCTGATATATAGTTCTTCCACTTTTACTGCCTTGAAACCACTTAGGGAGGAAAGAATAGGTTTTGCGTTATCAGCCACATATAAAGAAGATAAAGAAGTGCTGGCAAATAAAAGCCTACCCCCTCCGGGAGGCTGTTGAAATCACCCCATCCCTTTTGAATTATTGCCTATTTATTGAAAAAAAATCACCGTTTTGAAACCCCCATTGAGGCAAAAAGTCATTTCTGATTACAACTCTGCCTTTTTTACTACCTTGAAACCACTTGGAGAGGAAACAATCATGGCAATAGGCTTTGCTCTATCAGCTACATACAAATATGTGCTGGCAAATACATGTAAAAGCCTACTCCCTTCAGGGGACTGTCGAAATTACCCCCCCCCCCCCCTCTTGAAATTCACCATTTTGGAGCCCCCATTGAGGCAAAAGGGTATTTCTGATATAGAGTTCTGCATTTTTTCACCCTTGAAACCACTTGGAGGGAAAAGAATAAAGGCTTTGCTTTAAAAGCTACATATAAAGCATATCCCCATCAGAGGACTGTTGAAATCACCCCACCCCCTTTTCATTATTGCTTATTTATTGAAAATTCACCATTTTGGTGCCCCCATTGAGACAAAAAGGCGGTTCTGATATATAGTTCTGCCACTATCACCACCTTGAAAGAGTAGACTTTCCTCTATCAGCTATATAAAGAAGTGGCTCTACTATATACCAGAAACACCTTTTTGCCTCAATGGGGGCTCGAAAATGGCGAGTTTTTCAATGAATTGGCAAAAATCGTAAAAAAAGGTGGGGTTACAGCTACATGTATAGTCCCTGAAGTGGGTCAGGCGTCGATATGGCAGCAATTCGACATATATAGCTGAAAGAGGAGAACCTACTCTTTGCTCTCCAAATGGTTTCAAGAAAATGAAATCGGGTTTTTTTATACAGCAGAAGTGCATACTACCTCAATGGGGGCTCAAAATTGTGAATTTTCAAATAATTAGGCAATAATGCAAAAGGGATGGAATGGTTTGACAGCCGCCCAGATGGGTAAGCTTCAATGTGCCAACACTTCTTTATAGGTAGCTGATAGAGCAAAGCATATTCTGTCCAGCTACTCTTTCAAGGCAGTAAAAGTGGCAGAACTACATACATGTATCAGAGATTCTTTTTTACCTCAATGGGGGCTCAAAAATTGTGAATTTTCCAATAAATAGGCAATAATGCAAAGGGGAGAGGGGGTGACTTTGACAGCCCCCAGAAGGGGGTAGGCTTTTATTTGCCAACACATCTCTATAGCTGATAGAGCAAAGCCTATTCATTCCTCTCTAAGCGGTTTAAAGGCAATAAAAGTGGCAGAACTATATATCAGAGACGCCTTTTTGCTTTAATTGGGGCTCAACAATAGTGAATTTTCAACAAGTAGCCAAATACCGAAAATTAGTGAGGTAACTTTTACAGCCTGAAGGAGATAGGCTTCGATTTGCCAACACTTCTTTATATGGAGCTAATAGAGCAAAGCCTACTCTTTCCTCTCCAAGTCATTGCAAGTAAATAGAATTTGCTGTACTCTATAGTAGAAACGCCCTTTTGCTTTAATAGGTGATCCAAAATTGTGAATGTCTAATAGATAGTCAAATACCGAAAATTGGTAAGGTAAATTCTACAGCCCGCTGAACATTCTGAAGGGGAGAGGCTTCGATTTGCCAACACTTCTTTATAGCTGATAGAGCTGTCTATTATAATACTCTTTCTTCTCCAAGTCATTGCAAGAAAATAAAATTGGCTGTACTATACAGTAGAAACGCGCTTTTGCCTCAATGGGTGATCCAAAATGGTGAAATATCCAATAAAATAGGCAATATACATGATATAGAGGGCGGGGGGAGGGGGTTGACTTAGACAGCCCCTGAGAGGGCTAGGGTTCGACGTGCCAGCGCTTATATATATGTAGCTGATAAACTCTACTCTATTCTACTCTTTCCTCTCTAAGTGGTTTCAAATCAATAAAATGGGGTGTACAACAAAGCACAAACGCTTTTTGGCCTGAATGTTGGGTCCAAAATTGTAAATTTTCAAATAAATTGGCAATATTAAGCAAAAGTTCCCCCCACCCCGAGAGGGGTAGGCTTCGATGTGCTACTTCTTTAGATGTATAGCTGGTAGAACAAGCCTATTCTTTCCTCTCCAAGTGGTTTCAAAGCAATCAAAGTGGCTGTACTGTATAGCAGAAATGCCTGTTTTTGCCTCCGTGGGTGCTCAAAAAATATGTTATTTTTTTAACAAATAGGCAATATACAACAACATGATATAGCAAAGGGGTGACTTCGACACCCCCACCCCCATGAGAGGGTCAGGCCTTGATGTGCCAACATTTTTTTTTTTATGTAGCTGATAAAGAAAAGCCTACTCTTAATTCTCCAAGTGGTACAAGCGGAGATAATTGCATTTAATTTTTAACTACCGGTAAACATTATACATACATGCATTATACATGTTATACGTATTTAGTCTATGGAAATGCATACAAAAAGCAACATTTATGATATTAAAGAATTCAAGTTTGATACCTTACAAATTTGCTTAGAAAAATGATACAAAGTTGAAATTTCATCCACGTGATAATAATATATTAAAAAAGTTTTCAGGAACATTTCAAGGTAATTGATTTATTTTTCTTAGAATTATGTAAAATCATGTATTTGCAAAATTTTCAATTTTTGGGAAAAAATACAAAAAATGCAGTTTTCTACTTAAAATCTCGGCTAAATTACCTACTTATCCCCTATAAATAGTACCAAATTGTAGGAAATTTAATTGGCTTTCATATGACACTAACTTCATGGCAATTGGATGCTTATGTCAAAATCTATGTACGAATATTCAAATTTTATGAAAATTTGGCGGCCATTTTGAAAAAAGCGCCCTCACAGGTTAATTTTCAGGATACAGCCTGTTTACCTCATATATTCATATTCAGCGTAAAAAACTGGTTTAGAAGCATTATATGAAAATTTCTCCTTCTCCAAGTGGCACCTTGCTCAATTATAACCCGGACTATACTCACATAAGATATGACTTGTTCTCCTTTCTTATACCCTCTTTATTTCTTCCCCTTCCTTTCCTTCTTGTTATCTTTTCTTTCTCTTTCTCTTTGTCTCTTTTCTTCTTTTTCGTTCCTTCTTCTTACATCTTAATAAATTAAGTTTTGTTTGCCCTGCCATTAGCATTTAGTTTCACATTTTCTTTATAATTCTATTCTTTCGACTTCAATGTTTCCTTCTTCATTAAGCCTATTGTGAATGTTTTGATGTTTTGTTTTATGGCTAATATCAAATAAAGATAAATTATATATATTTCATTTACAGATGAGATTCAGACATCCCCATTGCACATGAAATACAGGGGCCGCGGAAGCGGGGGGGGGGGGTGACCCCACTTTCAAAGCCGTGTACATAATCGTAAAAATGACCATATGATTGTGATTTTTTGCGTCATCAGCCCCCCCCCCCCCCCCTACTTTGAAAACCATTTCCACGGCCCCTGAAATATACACTGTTCATCATCACACCGGACACCTCGGGCCCACCCTGGATCCGCCTATGAAATGCATTTTTTTTAAGAAGAAGTAGCATACACTACAGCAGTGGCGTACCTAGGATTTTCCACAGGAGGGGAAAATTGCCCGCCAAAAAATTTGACAAGCAAAAAAAAAAAGAAAGAAAAGGTCCTCAATCGAAAATAAAGGTTTTCGTACCAGAAAAAATATTGACATGCAAAAAAAAAGAAAAAGACCTTCAAGTTTGTCAGGGGGGGGGGGCAATAAAGGTCTTTCAAGCTCGTCAGGGGGGGGGCAGATTGCCCCCCCCCCCCCCCGTAGGTACGCTAGTGCACTACAGCCAATATAACTGGTAAGCACATATTTAACAGACAACAACAAAAAATTACCTACTTTCCACAATTCAAATCCAACAAATTAATATTTTGAAACAAAATAATTATCCTTCAAAGCAATGGGGCATAGTACATGTAAGCAGTTTGCACTAATGAGTAAAGCATCAAGGCATATAGCTCCCGGGCATACCAATATGCAACTTTCACATCTTTGGCATCGACATTGCATGTGTTGACAAAGCTAATTGTTTTCATATTCAGTTCATTCAGCAGGATTGGCTGATTTAAATCACGTTGATTTTAATCGCGATTTAAATCACTGTGATCATTTTTTTCAAATCATTGATTTAAAGGTCATATCCACCCCAGAAAAAAAGAGTTTAATTGAATAAACATAGAGAAAAATCAAACAAGAATAACGCTGGAAACTACATCAAAATCGGATGTAAAATAGTTTATGATAACATTTTAAAGTTTCGCTTATTTTTCACAAAACAGATGGGTGTTTTATAAAGCTGTTCGTAAGTTAAGAGCGACTTTAAGAACGATTTGAGATCCTTTCTTGTGGTAAATTGTATATACATTGGCGATGGTTTATCGCGTAAGAAGTGTTCACCAGTCGTTCTTTAAGTCGCTCTTAACTTGTGAACAGCTTTATGAAACGGCCCCCAGTTATAATGACAATTCAGTGATATGAAAATTAGAGAGTCGATGATGTCACTCACTCACTATTGCTTTTGCATTTTTACTGTTTGAATTATACAACATTTCAATTTTTACGAATTTAACAAATAGGACCCTCTTGTTTGAACTACAAAATGTTAAAACAATGTAATCCCACATGGTCAGGGAGGAATGATTTTTTTTCATAAAAATATTTCATATTTCACATAATAAAATACAAAAAAAAAATGAGTGATGTCATCGCCCTAATTTGCATACCGACAAGGATTTGCATATAACCACGGTTTTGTGAAATTAAGCAAAAATTTTAAACGTCATTACTTTCTTCTTTTAGATCGGATTTTGATGAAATTTTCAGCGTTATGCTTGTCTGATTTTCTCTTACTATTCAAAGCAGCTTTTTGTTGGGGTGCATGACTTTTCCTTTAAATCACTTCCATTGAAACATGTACAAATTATATGGGATTTTTTATTGTTTGTGGCAGTTTTACTTTTTAAATTAAAAAGAGAAAGATTTTACCAACTTTATATCATGAGAACAGGAATGAATCCTTCATATCTACTCAGAACAATTGAAATCAAATCAATGAAATCAAGTCAATCTTGCAAAACCAAAGATGAACATGTAACCTACATTATATGCGACCCCTACTTTGTTAATAGTAAAACAAATTTCTTGTTTCTTTATGTCAAAATTCAAAAGTGTTTTAGAGGGCAGTTTTCAAGAAAGTAAAGGAACTCTGAACTTATTAGGCTGAATCTCAACATGATAGAATTTTGCCAGGATGGGTTATAACCATGGATCCTATACTAGAAAAAGTCTGTTCAGACATTCTGAGTAGGATTGTGCTTCATTCAGCCAGTTCACTGAAAAAGGTTCAGTAATTAAGTACATGTACATTTATTTTAAAATATGTATGAATGTTCTTGGCAAAGGGCACTAACATGACTAAATCATAACAACTATACATTTTAGTGCCCTTTGCCAAAATGATTTATGTTTGTACATTTTTAAGTGAATATTTTGAATTGAGTACAATAAAAGTAAAAATCGGCAACGTCCCTGCTTACCCAATACACCGATATTTTAACATTTCTATTCCTTTACACTCTAAAAAATGTTGGGCAACATACGGTCCACACAACAATTGGTTAAAACTTTATCCAATTCTGGGTAGTTTTACACCAATAATATGTGCTTTGGGTGAAAACTACACAGTATTGGTTGAAAACTACCCAGAGTTGGATAAATTTTTTAACCAATTGTTGTGTGGACCGTATGTTGCCCAACATTTTTTAGAGTGTACATGTTCCTGTATTCAAATAAATAGGCCGACACAGTAATATAAGGGAACCCGTTTTCTTATTTTAGCAAAACTGCTGCTAAAATACTAGTTTTCCAGTTTATTGTAAACGAAATCATTTAAATCAACTTGCAAGTTTGTCAAAACTTTGCAAGCCAATGCTTTGAAACAGTCAAATAGTTCCAACTATGGCTCAAAGAAGAACTTAAAGGAATTGTCCAGGCTGGAGAAATTATGATACATGTATCAATAAATAAAGTAAAATTCACAGAGTAAAATACTGAAATTCGATCAAAATCGGATAACAAATAACAAAGTTATTGAATTTTAAAGATTTCTTTTCGATTATTCCGGTAAAACATTTCTAGGCATGTCTTCATGAATATCCGTTAGTTGGGCTTATGATGGCATATCTCCACTTGTTCTTTTGATTATGATTATGTGAAATTATGTTTATTAAAAAGGAATTTACCAAGAACTAAAAACAATTGAATTGGCAACTAATTAAGTACATTAGTTATTTATTGCCGCAACTTATTTCATCATAATAGAGACACATTATTTACACATGTATAAAAAAAAAATGAAACAATTATGATTTCATGTTATAAGAAAAAGGAAAGAGGGGATGTGACATCATCAACCCACCAAATGAACATTCATGACGATGTAAATATAACTGTTTTCACAAAATACTGATAAACTTTAAAATACAATAACTTTGTTATTTGTCATCCAATTTTGGTGAAATTTTCATCATTTTACTCTATTTATTTAGATCTGAATATTTTCAGCCCGGTCCATTCCTTTAAGGTTGATACAAACAAAAATAAATACAGTCGGTCAAAGCTTTGAAAGCCAATGCTTTGAAACAGTCATTCCAACTGTGGCTCAAAGAACAACTTGGGGTTGAAACAAACAAAAGATAAATGCAGTTTTCTTTAACATGTATGATCTTCAATCCTTGACCTGAAAATAACATTTAAAAAATATATCTCTTTGGAGAACTTGAATCTCTGAGTCATGGAATTCTTCCAAATAAACTGATCCTCATTAAATACCAAGAGCTTTGAAAATGAGCACCAACTTTGCATGTTTGCAGCATTAGCTGTACCAAGACAGTTCCTTTGAACCAATAAGTAGAAGCTCTCTATACATGTACTTTAGACACAGCAGAAAATGTCAGCTTCTTTATGGCTTTAATATTTTCTATAAATTATATTTTGACTGGATTTGATTATGAAATAGTTAAGAATAATTTTGGTGGTGAAATGCATAATTTTAAAATTGATGTCAGTGTGAAGGGTTATATTTTGGGTGTATGCACTTTGTTAAAAAAAAATTGTTAGAAAAAATTAGATTGAAATTTAACAAAATCTGATTTAAATCAAATAGATCCGATTTAGGTTTATATAAAAAAATTGCCAACATTTTCATTCAGCATACTTTTGAGTTTGAAAGTACCTGATTATCACATACATTATGGCTGGCATAAAAACACTTTTAATACAAAGGTGAACGAATGTTGCTGGGCATGACAACTTACACAAGGCTAATTAAGGCTAATTAATATCAAACTGAGCTAACATAACAGTAAAACAGGTTGAATACAGTAGCATGGAGAAGTGACTACAAATACAAGGTCCAATCAAGAAACTATGGTTAGAAGTTAATTCCAAACAGGAACAAAATAAAACATAGCTATCCTGTTTGATTAAAAGTATGATAGTTTACAAACTTACAATCGTGAAATTTAAGATTTTCATTTTGTAAACTATCATATTTAATATTTAAGTTCTGAATTTTATGAGAATGGTGTTTTTGAGTTTGATATTTTGGGTTTTAAGTACCATATGATAAATGTTTTAAGGAATACTGGTTTAATTTACAAACTTAAGCTTAGTTTGCTTCATAAAAATCTGATAACTTTATACCATTCCATGATTTTCTCTTATTTAAAATATTGCAATACCAATGTAACCTCATATAAATTGGACTCAATATTCAAAAGAAATGTTTAAGAATAATTACCTATTCTAATAGCACCATCCGCACCTTCATTTAATAAGCGAGAACTCACAATATTTATCTATAAGTTCAAGAAGAGGTAGTTGTTACCCATGTAGTTTTCAGATCTTTTTCAATGCAATAATCAAGTTCATAACCATAATACCCGTTCTTACAATAAATTTCATTTATGGTCTATTAGGTCTATAGTCACGAAGCTGAGTTATGTAGGTCCCAAACAATGGAATGAGATTCCCCAAATAATAACTAATTCACAATTTATATATTCTTTTAGAAAACAGTATTCACATTTTCTAGTAAATTATTATTAATTCTCACACATGATATCAATGCATACTTGTAACGTATCTACCCCCCTCAACTCGTGTTTTTTTCTCCTTTTTATATACACTATTAACTATAATGATATGATATTCTGTTTTGTATTAATGTTGTTTTGTTTTTACTATGTTTTGGCGAGCCTCACATGTTTCTTATTACCTTCATGGGAAGCCACGCAATTTATTTTTATTATCTAATCACATTATTTGATGTTTCCTTGTATTTTTATCCTATTTGCGAAATAAAGATTGAATTGAATTGAATATATATATAGAGCTATGATAAAACCATCCACTATTTTGGGCCATGGAGCAAGCTTTTGGCCATACATGCAGCTGCTCAGTGGAATGTCATATGTAAACACTGTCTGATGGCCTGAGCGAGGGTATTACATAATAACCCTGCTCATGGCTCTGTGGTTGAAGTAGGGGATTATCTATACTCCTCAGTGGTCATAAAATTTGGTTTACAGACAGATGAAGTTATCCAATGAAAGCTCTCTGAAATTTTGGGTGGGTGGGACTTATTTTGACCGTGGGAACAAGATTTCCAAAGAAGAAGCAGACTCTGAAATGGCTCGCTTCGCTCGCCCTTTCAGGCTGGTTTGCTTCGCAAACCAGCTGCAGATCCCACTTCACGAGCCATTCAGAGTCTGCATAGCAGACTACATTCCAACTAACCCCAATCTCCCCTACATGAACAATCAAAGTAAATCATTATATAATAATATAGGATTTGTATAGCGCACGTATCCACCTTGCTAGGTGCTCAAGGCGCTATAATATTACCCTGGCAAAGCTAGTCTACCGATTCCGGTGCGCACAGCTTTTTAAGGAATTACTTCCTGACGGTACCCATTTACCTTACCTGGGTTGAGTGCAGCACAATGTGGGTGAATTTCTTGCTGAAGGAAAACATGCCATGGCTTGGAATCGAACCCACGTCCTTCAGATTGAAAGACGAGAGTCTTCACAATGATTCAACAATTTAAAATTTTAATTTGAAAACTTGCCATTCCTTTATTATTTGCAATCCATAAGAAAATTTGTTTTATTTTATGGGTAAAAAAAAGCTTTTGACAGATATCAGTCACATATATACATTCTAATCACTCACTGATTAATCTTGTGGTATTTTCTCACAAGGGTAATCATATATAATTTCCCAATTTCAGAATACAGGTCTTGATGTTGTACATGTACATCAGGAAAGTCAACTTGGATTAAAAATTTAAGATTTCACTAAATACCAGTCATGTGTATATCTTGAAAGTTTGGAGAAAGCCAATTATTTTTCTCTATTCCTAATGGATGATTATAATTTGAATTTTAATGATTAAAAATCTTTACTGTTTTTTGTTATTTGCAATCCATTAGAAAATAATTAAGAAAATTTGTTGTGTTATTTTATGGGTAAAACAGCTTTTGACAGGTATATGACTTAACACTCACTGATTAGTATTGTGATATTTGCTCACAAGTGACATCATACTTATATACCATGAATTAACTCTGTTTATTCAGGGGGCCTTTTCATAAACCTGTTCGTAAGTTAAGAATGACTGGTGATCCTTTCTTACGCGCCAAACCATAGCCAATGAATCTACCATTTTCAACAAGAAAGGATCACCAGTCGTTCTTAAAGTCGCTCTTAACTTTCGAACAGCTTTATGAAGCGGCCCCCTGATGATAACACAAGTCGATGCAAGGCTTTTTTTTGGGGGGGGGGGGTGGGATCAACCTTGCGCTCTCACCAACTCTCATCATGACATCCATAGTAGAGATGATTTGATCATCTTTTTTTACATGAAGTGACATGATGATCTTATTATCTGCACATCTGAATTACACAATTCAAGCTTCCACAGGCCTACTTTTTAAGATTGAAGGGTCAGTAATGCTTCATGTTTACACCTTTTTATACGCCCGTCTCGGCAGGACGTATTATGGTATCACGCTCGGTGTCCGTCCGTCCTTTAACTTTTCCTTGTAAACGCGATAACTTCAGTTTAACTTACTCTAGGCTCATATAATTTGGTGTGTATGATGCTAGCATGGATCCCAGGAAGCCTATTGATTTTGAGGTCAAAGGTCAAGGTCACAGTGACATATTTTCATCTTACCCTTCTGCAGTCCTTGTAAACGCGATAACTTCAGTTTAACTTAACATAGGCTCATATAATTTGGTGTGTATGATACTAGCATACTATGATACTAGCATGGATCCCAGGAAGCCTATCGATTTTGAGGTCAAAGGGTCAAAGGTCAAGGTCACATTGACATATTTTCATCTTACCCTTCTGCAGTCCTTGTAAATGCGATAACTTTAGTTTAACTTAACCTAGGCTCATATGATTTGGTGTGTATGATACTAGCATGGATCCCAGGAAGCCTATTGATTTTGAGGTCAGAAGGTCAAGGTCACACTGACATGTTTTCATCTTGCCCTTCTGCAGTCCTTGTAAACATGATAACTTCAGTTTAACTTAACCTATAGGCTCATATGATTTGGTGTGTGTGATACTAGCATGGATCTCAGGAAGCCTATTGATTTTGAGGTCAGAAGGTCAAGGTCACACTGACATGTTTTCATATTGCCCTTCTGCAGTCCTTGTAAACATAACTTCAGTTTAAAAAAATTTTGTGCAGTAATTATACATTTAATTGGAATCGCTTCCAGATATATTTTCAACGCTTCTATGAAATTTGAATATGAAAAATCTCCAAGTTAGGCTTTTTAAAGTGGTTACTGATATTTAATATCAAAGTGAGTAAACTTGGTGAAATTTGACCGTGCCCCAGATTTAATTGTTGTATGTACATGTGGTAGAAAGTCAAATCAAACTTGAATAAATCTGATTAGATGAGGCTGTTGAAATATCTTTGACTTAGACTTAACTTTGATTTACTGAAATTCATCGTTTACTTATACAATGCCATGAAAGAACTTTTTGACATAATGGGTAGTGGACATGAATGACCCATTTCAAGATAATCTTACATATTACAGTATTATACAGTGTATCCCACAAAAAACGAAACCGAGATTTTATCATAACTCAATCACAAATATAATTTAGACAAAATGACCTACCATTGTAAAGCTGAGAGTCTCGTCTTTCAGCTGTGTTAACATACACAATTTCTCATCCACGCATTAGTGAGTTGAACAATAAAAAAAAGGATAGCATAAAGTCATTTGGCGGGGGTTATCAAAATTTCAAAAAGAAAATCACATGCCTTAAAAGTTCAATATCTGCTCTTTAATTTGATATAGCTAAATCGTAGAAAATGGTCTAGAAATAGCAAAGCTATGTTTCATCGAAACAATAATTTCATAAAACAAACATGGTTTAACCGGTTTCTCACCTAAGCTATCGTCAACAAAACGGAGTGTCGAGTAAGTCTGAAAGTTATCCCGTAAAACCTTTTCATTTTATGAAAATATTGGAATTTAAGGCTTATTTCAAATAAACAGAACTTTGTTATTTCTTGATCGTTTTCTGTAATTGAGGCATCAAATTAAAGAGCAGATGAGATTTTTTTTAATGTGATTTTCTTTTTTAAAACTCAGATACCGCCCGCCAAGTGACTTTGGTTTTATTTCTTCAAATTGTTTTTGCTCACTCGTGTATGAATGAGGAATAATCTAACTTATTTTAAATGAAAGAAGAAAGCTTTACAATGATGGGTCATTTGTCTATGGTATTTGCGATTAAGGCATAAATCATCGATAAATCTTGGTTTTGTTTTTTTGTGGGATGCACTGTATATTGTATATTTTTCTGTGGACAAAATTAAGAGGAACTTCATAAGAAGGGGGGCTAATGTTTGAAAGAGAGAGACTGAGAGAGAACCAAGTATGAAGAAGAAACCTTGAGTCCTTAAAGGTCAAGTCCACCCCAGGAAAATGCTGAATAAACGGGGTCCGACCACTTGACCGAAGGTCCGCGAGACCGAATGCCCGCGAGACCGAATGCCCGCGAGACCAAATGCCCATGAGGCCGAAGGCCCGCGAGACCGACTTTTTTTTTCTTCATCAGGTGCCGAGTGGTTTAAGGCACCTCGTTGCAGCGGCGAATGCCTGTTATCAGAGGGGGAGGGGGCAGAGCCAAATTTTCCCGGTAACTCCGTCTATAATTATTAGTGACATAGCTAGGATTTCAGTTTAGTAGGGGCGGTAGTGAGCACGGGAAGCGCAAGCGTACCCCCTTGGGGGTGCAGGGAGGGG
Organism: Lytechinus pictus; assembly: GCF_037042905.1. Lineage (NCBI taxonomy): Eukaryota > Metazoa > Echinodermata > Echinoidea > Temnopleuroida > Toxopneustidae > Lytechinus > Lytechinus pictus. Next base: position 44,006,008 of record NC_087245.1, on the reverse strand, counting down.
GAGTGTCCCCCGCGAGAAGCGTGGAAGCTCAATCCGACGTTCCTGTGAATCGTTCTTGTCTGCTCCCGCTCCTCTTGCATTCTCTGCCGGTTAATCGGGGGGGGGGGGGGGGGGGGAGCCAAATAATTCCTGGTAACTATAAATTTAGAATCAGTGGCATTGCAAGGATTTCATTTTAAAGGGCGATGGTGAGCACGCGAATCGTGCGAAACACTTACTGCGCGCACGAAACGGCTCTCTATATAAGGGGGGGGGGGGGGTGCAGGGAGGGGTGTTTCCACTAACAGTATAAAATTACGTTGCCTAATTTCACTGACATTACTTAATCATTAAAAAATGATGGGGCTTATCAATAGATGAACAAAAGCAGTGTTAAAGAAAACGGGTCGTTGTATTTGTATAAGATAGAAAGAAAATTAGAGCACTGAACGCGTTTGTAAAGGGAATTTCTCATGGGAAAATGGGAATCTTTTGGGGGTTCTTGATAGAGTGGGAGTCCTTCTTGGAGGGGTACCCCTCGGCCAGTGAGAGTATAATGGTTTTCGGTTGCAAAGTTCTTAGCACTGGAACATGAAGATTGTCTGATATAGAGTAAAAGAGAAAACTCTTTTAAAGCAATAAAACATGATGAACCTAATATTTGTTTCTATTGTCGTTATTATTCACCATTATTATCATTATCATCATAATTAAAGAGAACAGAGAAGGAGAGAGAGAGGGGGAGTGTGGGAGGTCAAGAGGAACGATAGGAGAAATTGAAAGTAAAAAGAGCTGTGAGAAAAGTACAGAGGAAAAGAACTTGGAAGAATATCCAATTTATTTGAATGTGTTCTGTGTCTATCAGTGTGTGGGATGAGTGTGTGCGTTTCTATGCTAAGTATGGTTAGGATATTTCTGAATTTGCAACAGCCCACTTCGGATGCGGCGCCAATGTATTTGGGTTCATCAGTCTAATTGTTGTAACATTTTTTGTTTCACCTCGGTTGTGTAGATTTCTTCAGAGACTATGGTATGATTTCGTTAGACGATAAAGTGAGAGAGGGGAAGGGGTGTCCGATTTCGTAGTATTATGAAAAGTATTTTTGCAAACTATTCCCAGTCTAATAATACTCTGGCAGAAGCTGAAATGTTATCTAAAAAAAAATTGATATTAAAAAAGGAATTTATTAATGAATAGTTGAATGAATGAATGAATGAATAAATAAATAAATGAACAATGATAAATTGATTACACCCTCATAGCAACAACAAAAAACGCCAACCCCCCAAAAAGGGGAAACATGAGAAAATAAAAAGATATAGGAGAACGTAAGACGAGCGAGAGCAGACAAGGACTAGTTCAAGGGATCGTCACAGCTTCTCCCTCCATGCACCCCCCCCCCCCCCCGGAAATGCGTTTTGCGCGCTCAGTAAGTGATTATCACGCTTCGCGTGCTCGGACCACTGAACTAGAAATACGTATTTCTAGTTCAGTGGTGCTGACTACCGCCCCCTTGAATTAAATCCTAGCTCCGCCACTATAATTTTAGACTTATAAACGAGGAATTTTTGTCTGTGCCCCTCCCCATTTCAGGCAGAAAACGTAAGAATTAGAGCGGATGCAGACAATTAACGATTCAAAGAAACGTCGGAGCTTCCGCAATTCGAAAATTTTCTCTCTCCCCGCGGCGGCCCCGCCGTTAACAGACAGAGAACGTAGAGCAGGAGCGGGCAAGGAACATTTCGAAGAATTAAAACGTCGGAGCTAGCTTTTGTGCTTCTCGCGGGTGAGGGATCGAGAAAACTCCCCCTATAATATGAGCGCCTTTCGCGAGCTCATTAAGTGTTTCGCACACTTCGCGCGCTCACATATCGCCCCTAAAATGTAATCCTAGCAAATTAAGCCACTGATTCTGGACCGGGAATTTTTTTGCTCTGCCCCCCCTCCGATAACAGGCAGAGGACTATTAAGATGAGCGAGAGCAGATAATGAACAATTCAAAGGAACGTCGGACCTTCCGCTTCTCGCCGTCAGAGGGGGGGGGGGGGGGTGGTACTCTCCTCCCTGCACCCGGCCCCACGGAACGCGCTTCTCGATCGTAGTTACTACTGCCCTCTAAACTGAAATCCTAGTTATGCCACTAATTGTATACATGTAGAAGGAATTACTGGGAAATATTTGGCTCTGCCCCCTCCCCATTCTGATATTCAGGCACCTGTTACGCCGCTGCAACGAGGCGCCTTAAACCACTCGACCGCGCGCGGCACCTAGTCTACAACTGTAGACCCACATCTGCAGTGTGTGTATCACAGCTGATTCAAGGAGTCTGCATAGCAGACTAGGTCTACTGGAGCTGCAGATCGCTTCGCTCGCCCTTTCAGGCTGGTTTGCTTCGCAAACCAGCTGAAGATCCCACTTCACGAGCCATTCAGAGTCTGCATAGCAGACTACGCGGCACCCGATGAAGGGGAAAAAAGTCGGTCTCGTGGACCTTCGGCCTCGCGGGTCTTCGGTCTCGCGGGCCCTCGGTCTCGCGGGTCTTCGGTCTCGCGGGCCCTCGGTCTCCCGGGCTGTCACCGAATAAACAGAGAAAAATCATACTAGCATATAGTGCTGAATATTTCATAAAAATCGGATATAAAATAAGAAAGTTATGACATTTTAATTTTCGCTTATTTTTCACAAAACAGTGATATGCACAACTAGGTGAGTCAGTCGATGATATCCATCACTATTTCTTCTGTTTTTTATTGTTTGAATTATACAATATTTCATTTTTTTATAGATTTGACAATAAGGACCAACTTGACTGAACCACATAGTATGAAACAATGCTAGTTCCACATGACCAGGGAGGAATTAATCGTTTTATCACTTGACAATGAGGAGAAAATTAGAATATTTCATATAATAAAATACAAAAGAAATAGTGAGTGGATGACGTCATAGTCTCCTCATTTGCATACCAGCCAGGATGTGCATAATAACTGTTTTGAGAAATTAAGCGAAACTTTATTAAAATGCCATAACTTTCTTATTTTACATCCGATTTTGATGAAATTTTCAGTGTTATGCTTGTTGAAGTTTTCTCTTTTTATTTAAATCAACTTTTTCTTGGGGTGGACTTGTCCTATTTAATGGTAATTTTCATGGAAGAAACCTTAATTGTGAGTGTGACGTATAGTGAACAAGTGGACATAAACAAAGTTGTACATACTGGGTTAGTGACCTCTATACAGTTCAACTAATGTTTCTTATTTTAAAACATATATTGATCATTTCTACTCTTACACTTGTGTTAAAATGCTATGATAACTTTAGGCTTCTCATAATCTCTTCCCTTTCTTCTCAGTTCCTGACATTACTTTTTTCTCGGAATGCATATTTATCTTCACCCTCTTCCATATATTATGCATTGATATACGTTGTAGGCCTATTTGTTTTTTTTTTACTATCTGTTTTAATACTGATATTTTACTCTATACAAATTTACTTTATTCAGCCTTTGGCTAGCTGCGAATTGAATGTTATCATTTATCTGTTTATTATTTATTTCTTTCATTCATGTTATACCATGAATGTTTGGAGGTGCCATAACTACGAACAAAATGCTCATACGATTCCTACACATGTAATGCAAGCGGATTAGGCCCCAACAAACTAAACGCTTTAAAAAAGCTATGTATCTATATTGAAATCATAAGGTTTGTTTAAATGATTAAGTTATTATGAACGAAATCAGGGAGATACATTAGATGTGCACGTACGACGAAACGTGTGTGGTCAACTTGTTAGACTCTTGCGCGAGCCGTTTCTGTGTGTTTTTTTAAAAATATTTTGGCGGCCGCGGAGCTGAGCAGTGATATTTTATGTAAATAAAAAATACGCCACCGCACCCGGCTTGGTGTGAAACTGTGTATTAACAGCGTTTGGACTCTTCTTGGTCCTGACTTGGAGACATCATTTGGGATTTTTGTCTAGCTTCGTCATATTTGTCGCCCTGAGGCTGAGGGAATAACTAATTCTGGAATCTGGATTATCAACTTGTATACAAAAGTTGCAGAATCTACGGCTGTGTAAGTGCGACTGTGACTTTGTCTAACTCAGTCTCAGTCAGTCACTGTGTTTGTTAATTGTTATGCGTGTGTGTCAGGAGGACACTGATATTACCAGCGCATGTGATTTTTATGCGCACATGACAAATAGGAATATCACAAATCCATGTGATTCCGTAGGACTGGGAGCAAATTAAATCGCCGAGTATTAAGTTTTAACTCATTTGTTGCTAGTGCCGTGGCTAGTGCCAGTGACTAGACAGCTGGCAGTCTCCCGGAGGGGGCACTCAGTATAATGGGTATGTGCCGCGGAGGGGACCCCCATTTACACTCAAATTTCCGATGCAAGGCCAAGCCCAGGCCAGGGCAAGGCATAGGTCTAGGCCCTAGGCCATATAGCATTTTTCTTATTTACCGGTGCATAATTTAGGGTGGGCAATGCCAATGCACCAGATTTATGCTGTAGACATGTGCTAAAAAAGTCAATAGGTGAATTTGGCTCAAATTTTCATTCTAAATTCTATATTAATGGATGCACAATGTAGTTAAATGTAGCAACATCTGCACATTTTCTGGCAGCCAAGTTGATTATCAATGTGACATATGTTTCCTTGGCTCCTCACAGTAGCCTGGAGGCGTATTGGGAGTAAAAATTATTTACTACGTAGTACGTAGGCTTACTCCCAATGACGCCTGGCACGGGAAGGCATTGGGCCACACGAAGGAGAGTTTTTGGAGAAAACAATGTTGCTCCAATATACCGGTACTTGATTTGTTTAACTTGCTAGCCACACACTTATGTACATGGACAACAAGTTCAAATCCTCCCATTACGTACATTTATTTATACTTAAAAACTATAAATATTAGAAATATTTAAGAAAAATTATGTAAGAAGATGAGCAGATACTCACCGATGATCTTGTCGCCATTTTCCTTCTTTGTTCGTAGCCTAGTTACAAGACGCGTTTTTATTGGCTAATGCAAGTATTTTACAATTCACGATATTCATCAGCCGATTGATTTTTATTTTCTTTTTAAATTGGCACTGCTCATGATATCGTCGCCCGATCTTATACGCGTCTTGGTTGACGGATTCGTGTTCAGCGGCAAAAATGACCATGGAATCCACCCGTTTAAAAAAATTTGTCATTTGCCCACCTCTACCCATAGGAACACGAATCAAGAAAAAAACTTCATCGAAAAGAACATTTCTAGGTTGAGAAAATGTCAAATTGACTAATACATACATGTACATGTTGACCTGGAAACTTGCAGACACAACTGTACTTTTTCCAGTACATGCGTTATGTATAAAGTATACCATTTTTATATTAAATGATATAAAATCAATGTTTGGTGGACAGTCGTTACATGTTTTACTGGACACGCAGTATCACAATGCATTCAACATCTCTTTATATATTACCGGTATGTTTTTATTTTGTATTTATAAATTTCTCTTTTTGAAAAAAATCTTTTATCAGGCATCAATCTCCTCTTTTTATCCTATCATTTTTTTTTATGACAGAAAAGGTGAGCATTGGCAAGAAATATAAATTGGAGCCTGTGTTGTATGGAGAATGTGTTGTTTGGAATCCAGTAGATGAGACAACCATTTATCAACATGGATGGTACTGAGTTCAAAAACTGGTTATGTCACATGGAGAAAACATTTGTTCAAGACCTGAATAATGAGCAGCGTTGCTCAGCATTAGACTGTCTTATTGCATCATCGGGGGATGTACAACTCCGCCATTTATCCACTAGATTGGAAGGACTCTTGAAAAGGGATTTTTTGCGACTTTTGCCCAAGGAACTAGCAAACTATTTGTTGTCTTGGCTTGATCCTATAACTCTTGGAAGATGCTGTCAAGTCAGTCATCACTGGAACAAAATGGTGACAGAGTGTACAGAGGCGTGGCAACAGTCTTGCAGGTAACGTCAGATCCAAAGGACTCTTATCTACAAATGCAAATTCTAGTAATTGCAATGCAAACTGAAATCAAGATTGGAGTATATGAAATTTGAAAATCATCTTCTGTCATATAATGTTCATATCATAAGTTCTGATTGGAGAAATTATATTTTCTGAACAAGGCATTTTAAGCAGACCTTTCAAATTTCATGATAATATTGTAATTTCAATCAGAATCTGAAAGTCAGGTCCATATTCCCAAACCAAATCTAGCAAAAAACAAGAAATTTTGAGCATATGCAAGACCTCAAACTAGGGTAAATGCAGGAAGCCACAAATGCAACTAAATCTGTATTTTACTATGTATAATGCATTGAGCTGGTGACCTGGCTTGCATTTTTTAATGTATGTTTTGAAACTGTTTAATACAGAAGTTTAAAAAGCTTGGCCAGCTATTGTTACAAATTGAAAACTTACTTCCTCATTTATTGAGATGTCTTGTAGTAACTGTAATTATAATAAAATGGACTTGCCTTTCAATGTCTCTATCTATCAATCATAATTATAATCATATTTTTGCATATGAAGCAAATTGATCAACGATCTCCAAGGCCATGGCCATGGATGCCCCACTCAATGGCCTTGGATATTTTTTTATGTCCTTTGTAACGTGATGTGCCCTATAGAAAAGTGGCTGTCAGTTTTAGTTTTGCCTCTTTTCAGGCCCTGACAACCTCCAATTTTAGGCTTTTTTTTTTGGGGGGGGGGGGGGGTCTTGTATTGTATAGCATGTATGGGTCTTTAATATGTTTGGCATATATTTCAGGCCCAGTGGGTAAAACTGATTAGCATCCACGTGGTGTTCCTTGATAATAACAAGATTGTGTTTTTTCATTTGCTGCATGGTGTCATTGTTCAATGATAGGGTCCTTGGAATCCAAGTTCCAGAGGACCCTGACGAGGGTACCTGCGGGAGTAGAATCAAGAATGGACTTCACTGGAAGACAGTCTATCAAAAGGCTCTCTGGAGGCTGAAACAGCTGAGAGATGGATCTGCGTTTGATAGTACAACTCTACAAGGACACACAGCACGTGTCTACTCCTTGCACTACAGGGATGGGAAAGTAGCCTCAGGTATTTTTTATTTTTGATAGTTGGTTTAGATTTGAATTTTTAAATGGATAAATGTAAAGTTAGAAAGTATAAAGGTTTTAAGACTAATCTTAACCAAGTAACAACATTATCTGCTTTTGAGGGGACTGGTACATAATATAAGGGAATAGTTCAAAGGATTGCATTCAAGTTCTAACTTTGCAATTAAGCCAAAGATAATAAAGGCCATTCATTAATTGCTTTACCTCTGTTGAATACTGTATCATCAGAGATTCTTCCAATTGGTAGTTTGTAAAGACCATCAGTGATTAATTATACATATATTTGAATAGCATTGGTGTTTATTAGTGGAACATGAAGATAACTGTTTACTGCTTTTCAGGCTCAGATGATCTAACTGTCCGTTTATGGGATGTTGCCAGCGGTAAATGCTTGAAGGTTCTTCAGACGCACACTGTAGCTGACATCAAATTTGACGATCTCAAGGTCATAACTGCATCTTTTGATAATACTATTGCCTGTTGGGATCTTATTAGTGGTGAAAGATTACAGCAATTTTCAGGACATTCAGGGGCAGGTAGTTCTCTTTTTCTTTTGATTTTTGTCTCGCTTGCATAGCAGAGCGAGACTTATAGGCGCCGCTTTTCCGGCGGTGACGGCGACGTTATCATCAACATCAAATCTTAACCTTAAGATTAAGTTTTTGAAACCTCATCATAGCTTAAAAAGTATATAGACCTAGTTCATGACACACCAAAGGGTAATGAAGTATTACCTAACATCCTGCCTGAGTTTTAGGTCACATGACTAAGGTCAAAGCTCATTTAGGGTTAACGAACTCGGGCATGTTGGGGGTATTGTTGAATTTTCATCATAACTTTAATAACGTTTATGAAAGTAGTTCATGAAACTTGAAAATAAGAGTAATCAAGTATCGCTGAACATTCTGTGTGAGTTTCAGGTCCCATGACCAATGTCAAAGGTCATTTAGGGTCAATGAACTTGATCATTTTGGGGAATCAACATCAAAATCTTAACCTAAGGTTAAGTTTTTGAAATGTCATAACTATGAGAGTGTATAAACCGAGTTCATTAAACTTGGACAGAAGGTTAATGAAGTATTACTGAACATTCTGCCTGAGTTTCAAGTCACATTTCTAAGGTCAAAGGTCATTTAGGGTCAATGAACTTTGGTCATAATGGGGGTATCTGTTGAATTACCATCATAACTTTAAAAGTTTGTTGGTCTAGTTCATAAAACTTAGACATGGGCAATTCTAAGCAAAAGTGGACATTTTCCGAAACTTTATATCGGCTCTATTTCAAATCTGGATCAAATTTTTCTATCAAAACTCATATGGGATTTCATAAATACAAAAGGGGGAACATAATTAGCCACAAATTTTTGTCTCGCCTGCATAGCAGAGTGAGACTATATGCGCTGCTTTTCCGACGGCTGCGGCGGCGTCGTAGTCAACATTGAAATCTTAACCAAGGTTAAGTTTTTGAAATGTCATCATAACTTAGAAAGTATATGGACCTAGTTCATGAAACTTAGACATAAGGGTAATCAAGTATTACTGAACATCCTGCCCGAGTTTCAGATCACATGACCAAGGTCAAAGGTCATTTAGGGTCATTGAACTTAGACCATGTTAGGGGAATCAATATCGAAATCTTAACCAAGGTTAAGTTTTTGAAATGTTGTCATAACTTCAAGAGTATATGGACCTAGTTCATGAAACTTGGACATAAGAGTGATAGTGTATCTTTGAAGATCCTGCCTAAGTTTCAGGTCACATGACCCAGGTCAAAGGTCACTGGGTCAACAAACTTTCACCATGTCGGGGGTATTTGTGGAATCGTCATTATAACTTTGAAATTTTATGGATCTAGTTGATGAAACTTAGACATAAGAGCAATTATATATCCCTGAACATCCTATGCGGGTCACATGACCAAGGTCAAAGGTCATTTAGGGTCAACAAACTTTGATAATGTTGGGGGTATTTGTGGAATTGTCATAACGATCTAGTTCTTGGAAACTTGGGACATAAGAGTAACCATGTATCCCTGAATATCTTGTGCTTGTTTCAGATCACATGACCAAAATCATATCAAAAGAAAATTTTAAAATATAAGTTCATTTTATGTTGCCTGTGTGTGAATATTTTAGATGTCACTCCGTAACCGGGAATGGGTTTATGTTTTAAGTTGTAATTAATGAAAAAATACACCAATTTGTTATTGTAATGCAGCATATTATAAAGCTAGAACAAAATACAATCCAATCAATAACTCAACATTTTGATAGCCATTTAACCCTAATTCTCCCGGGGGGGGGGGCCATAATGGCCCCCCCCTCGACAATTTTCGCGATATATCTGCTGCGCAAAATTTTTTGACCTCGCCGCTTACCGACTTTTTACTTTCAAGTCTCGTGCAAATTTTGAGACCAAATTTGTGACACCCGGGTACACGGTTACGACATTACGCAACATTATGTAAGTGCATGTCAGACCCAAAATTGCTCATAAACGTGATTTCATGTACAAATCCAATGCAAATTGTGTATTTAGCCAAAATTCATAAATGTATCATTATTTCTACTTTTACTGATTAAACTTAATTAATTTTGCCTTGTTTATGGTCAGAATTAAGTCTGGAACGATTTCCATTGAAAAAACAATAAAAGACAAAAAGTAAAAAAACAAAGAAATACATAAGAAATTCATAAAACAATAAAATACATAAGAAATTGATTTCCAAACCGAAGTTTTTTTCATTGCGATTGTTAAGAATGCTACAAAGAATATTTTTACCAAAAATTAGCATTCTAGGAGCTTTATTTAGTGAATTAGAGCAAAAAGTATGATTTATGCATAAATTAGCATAATTAATTCATATAAAATAAAATCTCATTATTTTGGAAAATTTTACCATACAGCCTTGTAGATTACATCGCAAACTACCAGCGTGCAAATTTTTGCGTCGCTCGCTCGATCGGCGGCCGAGATCTTAGGGGGGGGCCATAATGGCCCCCCCCCCGGGAATGACATGAATCAAAATACCCCGGGAGAGTGAGGGTTAAAGTTCACAGAGTTTGAGCAATATGTTTTCTCCTCAAATATGCATGTCCATTTTACGTCACTCCGTAACCATGTTTATGAATATTCATATCTCTTTAATTCAGTGGATCAAAATAACAAATATTATTTTGAAAAGTGGGTTTCAGCAAGTACTGTCAGGTATCATTTCTTTGCAAATAACTATTTAAATATGGGTGATATCTTTGTTTGAATGCTAAAAACTTGTTTCTGAATGTCACTCCGTTGCTTTGGAACTGCCCACAGAAGAGTTATCAAGTATCACTGAACATCCTGTGCGAATTTCAGGTCACGTGACCTAGGTCAAAGGTCACTTAAGGTCAATGAAATTTGGCCATGTTTTGGGTATTTTTTTAATTACCATCATATCTCTGTAAGTGTATTGGGCTAGTTCATAAAACGTAGACATAAGAGTAACCAAGTGTCACTAAACATCTTGTGCCAGTTTCAGGTCACATGACCAAGGTCAAAGGTCAACAGACTTTGGCCATGTTGGGGGTATTTGTTGAATTACCATCATAACTCTGTAAGTATAATGGTCTACATGTACATGTAGTTCATAAAACTTATAGTATCACTGAACATCTCGTGCGAGTTTCAGGTCACATGACCAAAGTCAAAGGACATTTAAGGTCATTGAACTTTGGTCTCATAGAGGTAATTAATAGATTGTATCATTATATGAATGGTGTTTTTTGTGAATAATGATTTTATAGTAGTTTTCAAAGTCGGCACTGCAGCTATATTGAATCGCGTGATGCAGGTGAGACAGCCAGAGGTGTTCCACATGTTTGTGTTCCTTTTACCTTATCTCAACATGAAATGACAATATTTTATATCTCGGGTCCGAGAAAAAAGTGTGATGGGCCAAAATCCAAAATGGCCGCCCAAACCCCCACAACTTCTTTATTTGGTGATCTTTTTCTCCAATTTTGGTGTCTATTCATATGCTTTTTGGGGCAGCCAATTAGATTTTCCTAAAATAGTACTTTTAAACTATTATTTGTCTTTGTCAAGTTAAAAGGTGATTTTACTTCAATTTACCAATATAGCATTTTTTCAGCCCAAAAGTAGGTTTCATCGTCTTGTGGTTCTCGGATATTAAATGATACCACTTGGACAGTAGCAACCAGCTTCATTAAACTATATTAGGTACCTTGTTTTCTATCCATGGTGTAGTAAATTTGCCAGGCATGTAAGGGCATCAGTCAGTTTTCAGGGGAAAAAACTGAGAAATTAAACATTGTGAAAATAAGATGTAACCAATATGCATTTAATAATAGATAATCATTGGTTTTTTGTTATGGATGTATAAGCATTGATGTTCTAAAAAACAACTGCAAAATACTAGGGTGATCCTGTAGCATGAATTTTTTACACCATTTTATGTGCTGCAGGCCTAATTTAAGAAGAACACATTTGAAAATTCAAATTCACATTGATGTCAATGTATTATTTAGACATAAATTAGTCATTTTAAAGCAAAAAACAAAGGTATTTTAGGATAAAATTCTTCTTCATTATTTGAAGAATGGTAATACCTATAACATATTTAGAAAAATAATTTTTTGGACTATTCTTACCTTGTTCGCGAAATAGGACCACCTTATGACGTGTGGCCAGTGTCATTGCTCATCTTGCACAACTTGTAGGTCACTTGATGAAGGTGAATTGTCATTTAGGGTCAATGAACGTAGTAGCATATTATATGAATGGTATTTTTTGTGAATAATTAGTTTATAGTCATTTTCAAAGTCAGCACTGCTGCTATATTGAATCGCGTAATGCAGGCGAGACTGCCAGAGGCTCTGTAGGTAGTTTTCATTCATGATTTCTTTTTTGTTCATAGTATTTGCTTTGTTAAGCATTGTGATATAGTCAGTGTAAAGATCACCATATAAACACCATTGTTTTATTGTGCATGTATTTTATTGTATTTCACTGTATTAAACTTTATTGTTTAATAACCCACAAGGGTATCTACATGCAGTGCTTGTATTCACCCATTTCTTGTTGGCTTCTATTTTAATAGTGGTATAGGCATGAAATTGAAAGTCATTATAATATAAATATGAAAAGGAAAAAGAAAAGTTATCCATTTCCTGTAGGAAGCTGAGCCCATACATGTATTACAGGCTCAAGTCTATGGAAAACTTGTTACAACAAAATCAATTAAGAGACTCCAATGGGTTAAAAAGCCATTTTCATTTAAAATAAAATGCAAATTGAGGTTACTTGCGATAGTGGTTGTGGTCATCCAGGTGGGTGTTTCATAAAGCTGTTTGTAAGCAACTTCATTGCTTGGTAAGTTGGTATTTTTTGTCATTCTGGTACATACATTTTCATCTTTTTGTCAATAGAATGCAATTCTGATGTTCAATTTTCTATGTTACTTGATAAAACAGTTTTTAGTATAGACTACAGTGACAAGCTGGATCTTCTAGTTAGTGGCTCTGCAGATGAAACTGTCAAGCTTTGGAGGCTAAGTGATGGAAATCACATTACAACTCTTAACGGTCATAGTGACTGGGTTATACAGGTAAGATTTCTAGAGCTCGGAGTTTAAGATTTTGACTGAGTTTATGGACTAGTGCATATTTGTAAACTCTGTAGGAGAAATGTCAGCTACATTTCTCCATCAGTCGAGTCAAGACAATAATTGAATAATTTTCTTAAATTTGCCCCCTTTTGTTTGCTTAGGTTTTTTCCACCCCTTTCATACTGCGCTTTTCCCTGGTAGTGAAGGGGAAAGTGCGCAGTATGAAAGGTACACAGGAGAACTTCGCCGGCAAACTTCTCCAGCTCTCCAGGTGGAGAACTTCCCTGGTGAAACTGTTTATCCGGCGAAGTTTGCTGGTGAAACGGCCAGTATGAAAGCTAACCGGAGAACTTCTCCTCTTTAATGACGTCAGAGGTAATTTTTTCTCCCCGAAATCCCCTGAACTGAGATTCCGCGTGCTTGCTATTATTTCCGTCGCTAAATATGGAATGCTACGCTTTTAGCTTTATGATCGATTCAATCATTCCATAGAGTTTAATACCCTCAAACATACAGTTTGTTTATTTCAACTAACAATTTTTATTATAGAAGCGTTATTTTACATGCTGATAATGCGCTTGAAATATCAAAATACTTTGATTCTTTTTGTTTTGCTTCTAATATTTTTACAATATTTTGTAATTTAATTTTTTTTTTTACACCTTTTTGTAAGTGGTAAAAAGCAATGTTTACAATTTTATTTTCGTTCGTTCTAATTCTGCATGCACATGATGAGTGAGCTGATCAGCTGAGAAGTGTTCACCTGCCGTCGTCTCCAAAACTTCACTGATAAAATTAATTAGGTATCTGCAAAGAGTACGATTAAAATTTTAAATTAAAAAAACACGCATTCATTGTCACCGGGTCTGCATTTACTTCCGCCCGAGCAAATAACCCGTCAACTTTCGCTTGGGAAGAGACATCAGTGCGAAAGGGTACATTTTTTTCTTTGCTGGGGAAGTGAGGAATGTGTGCCGGAAAAGTTCGTCGGGGAAAAATCATGAGGCCAGTTTGAAAGGGGTATCAAATATAGAGTATAAACCAATTTAAATGTGATTGTTATCACCCCCCGCCCCCCCATTTTTAGGGGCTACTTTTACAATCTACTACATGTGCACCATTGGATTAGTTTTAACATTTCAGTGAAAATATGGATTTTCTGGGCTCTCTTTTAATTTTCAAAGGCTTTTGTGAGCATTTACAGAGACAAATTAGGCCTGAGCCCCCATGTAATAAGCCAGTTCACGGTTAGCTCATGATCAACTTTTCTCAAATGACCTTTGTGATTTTTCATTAGGATAAGCACTATCATTTTCAAATGTAGATGTTGCGTAAAGCTTACGGTAGAGTATTCAAATTCTAAGAACAAAAGGCATTGTATAGACCAGGTGACTAGAATAGTACATCAGGGATAAAGTTTGGAAATCTGTTTTATTGTCTGCCTTTGGCACATTTGACTATTGTTTAGGCTACTGTCAAATACCAGTGATTATGAAGGCTCTATTTATTACTCTTCAGCTTGGATGTGATAAATATTTTGAAAGGAATACATGAATAATCATCGGATCACAAATGCCTATGTCAGTGAATTTGACAGCCACCTTCATGGTTGTCTCCAATGACCTTTTTTTGCTCGTGCGCAGTTTACAACCGTGAACAGGCTTATTGAAATATACACTAGTCTGTGAATTCAGCCAGAATTCTTGGTTCTTGATACTTTATTTATATATACTTTTCCCCCATCAGATTTCTCCAGACTTTTAATATGCTATAATACTGCTGAAATAATTTTGTGTTATGGGACCTAGGTAAGTGAAAGAAGATACGAGTGACTTTACGACGGACTAGTAACCCTTTCTTAGAGCTTAATCAACTCCAATGAAACTTTGATGACATCTTTTTATAAACTACTTTGATGAATAAGTGAATTCGAGGCTTGAAAGATGCCTAAAAAAACTGGAATTTCTTCCCTCTTGCATATTGTGCAAATGTCTTATTTTGAGCCTCACTGATATTCATATCATCATAAAGCTGAAAGTCTGTACTCTTTCACAATGTCACTCTTGATATATATACGGCACCTTTTAATCGGGTCAAGTTCACACTTTTATCACCAACATACAAGACAAGATTTCTGAATTTGTTGAGTTAACATGATATCCATAGCTTTTAGATTTGCTTATTAAGGTTTTAAAGCAGCTGGTGTGAGTAATTTGAAAAGATTACCACATGGGAAGTGTGACCTTGGAGAGGCCGCTGCATGGAAACTGTTGGAATTCGGGTTGGTTTGTGGTCTATTTGACCAATGAGGGTGCAGTATTCTTGTTTTCAAGCTGCTAAATGTACTTGGCCTATGAATAGTGTGATCTGACCTGATTGACTACTTCTTTTGAAACATATATCATGTAGATATTCCGCTTTATCATGATCTAAAAATCATTTTGGCTCAAATAAAAATATATTGTAAAAACAACAACTTTTTCCAGGTAAAATTGATATTTCAAAGCATGTTTTAGATCAAAGGTTTCAGCTACATAGCGATATTCCTAAATAAATTCAAACGCTTGACCTGAAAGAATGATTCTTTTCCTTTACAATGATACAAAAATCGTGAATATTAAGAGCTCCAATGACCAAATTGAAAGAGGTGTTTTGGTCCGCATCCAGCTCATTAATACCAGTATGCAAAACCTCTCTAGTCATGAATATCACTTGGATGAAAGAAGTTACTTTTTGAGGACTTGCGTTCAAACAGCTTTGTTTTTTTTAATCGTTCACTGGTCGTGTTTTGGTAAACGAAAATAAGTCCTGTTGCATAAAAACTTGTTTTATTACAAATTGTATGACAAGTTTCACTATCAAAACGAAAGATTTCAGTAGCTTAAAACTGTTTTTTACAAATTGGTTATGATTTATGAAGTATGTCCCTGATGAGTTGCATGATTGTTTCCCCCCCCCCCCCTCTCAGGTTTTAATGCAGATCTGTATAGTAGAGTCTGAGAAGGTCCAGTGTGGTGATCATGTGATTCTCACCATGGATAAGACTGTTATCAAGGTATGTCAATGAGTGCACCAGTCTGGATTGCCCTGTATTTATCCATTTGTTTATCGCGATGTCCCCTTTTGTTGGAACTTGGTAAACCCAAAGCTTATGGGAATTATAAAATTCAGTTAAGATATTATTACCCCGGTCATCTTATCCTGGCTTGCCCACATACACTGTATGCATGTTCTCCACTCCCCGTGGAGCATTCAAATCAGATTTCTAAGACTCAATTGCTAAGCATACTACATATATGCTTTTGCATACCTTTTAATATCTGGGTGGAGAGTGGCATAACACCTTGTTCATGGTTGGATTCAAACACATGTCCCTCTGTTTACAAGGTGAGAGTCGGAACCATTACACCATGACACTTCTCTGAGCGTATTTTCCTCATATCAGCGAAGACACAAAAATGGTAAATGTCGGAAAGCTTTTTGAGCAAGATTCCAGCCCAGATTTTTGCTAGGCTGTCTTCTGAAAGATTTATTTCGATACCTTGGACTTTCCTATGTACATGTATGGTTTTGATTCTTTGCCAATACAAGCTATCAATCAGCCTTGCATAGAACTACCTAAAGTCCTTAACTTTAGAATTTGGCTGAGTTCCTAACCCATACATAATGCAATATTTCTATCGTCGAAGACTTGAATGATAATACAATTTGTTTATAAATACATTCATGCAATAGTTATGTAACCAAGAAGCAAAACAAGTATTTTTTTCAAAACATTTTAATTTCCCTATATGAATAAGATTATAGGTTCATTTGTACTAAAAAATGTGCACTATACTATCAACAGTAATTTCAAAAGGCCTTTGATTGTATTAGTCATTCAATATTATTAAAAAAATTACAACATTATGGTGTAAGAGGAGTAGCCCTTGACTGGTTTAAGAGTTATCTTCAGGACAGAAAACAATATGTTTCTTTTGACAATGTCTCTTCTGAGATGAAACATGTCAATATCGGAGTGCCCCAAGGCTCTGTGTTAGGCCCGTTACTTTTTTTGATTTTTATAAATGATTTACAGCATGCTAGTAATATCCTACACTCTATATTTTTTGCAGATGATACAAACTTGTTTTTATCTGGGAATGATATAGATGATTTAACCTCAACAATAAATCTAGAACTGAAAAAAATAAATGAGTGGTTTCTTGCCAATAAATTAAAATTAAATGTTGACAAGACATGTTGTATGATATTTCAACCTAAAAATAAAAACATTTCATCTGACAACTTTGATATTTTTATTCTAAATAGTAAAATTCCTGTAGTTAATTCTACGAAATTTTTGGGTGTAGTCATAGACAACAAACTGACTTGGAAAGACCACATAAATTATATATCTTGTAAAGTTTCTAAATCCATTGGTGCAATCAACAGATTAAAAAATTCAATTCCATTAAACATACTTCTAATGATATATCAATCGATTGTCTTGCCCTACTTTAATTATTGCAATATACTCAGGGGTAATTGTGCAATGGTCCATTTAAGCCGAATAATTGTTTTACAGAAACGTGCAATAAGAGTTATTACCAATTCCTCCCCAAGAATCAGTACACAACCTTTGTTCAAAAAACTTAATTTACTTACTATCAGTCATATAAACAGCTATCAAATTGCAAATTTCATGTACTTGTTTCTTCACAATGCTCTTCCCTCTTTTTATGATGATTTATTTGTGAAAAACAAATATGTTTGTAATTACATTACTAGACAGTCTGACAACTTTTATTTGCCTAATTTCAAATATAATTTCTCACGAACTACAATTGAATATGTTGGACCCACTCTGTGGAATAGTTTACCCATTGATCTTAAATTATGTCCAACACTCAACTCTTTTAAAAGAAAGTATAAAACAAATCTTGTAAACTCATGAATTGTTCCTTAAGCCGTTTTGTCGTTTCCTTTTGTGTTTGGTTAGTTGTTTTTTTTATGTTTTGTTTTTATCTATAAAACTTTTTTCCTGCTTGCAACCGTTTGGGATTTGCCTTTGATAGGCCTTTGGCCTTTGTTAAATTCCACACATTTGTATTCTCTGTATTTTGTGTGATCTCATGTATTATATGCCTTTTATCACTTTAATTGTATGTATTGTCTTTTTATGCAAATGTGAAATAAATTGAATTGAATTGAATACTTCTAAGTTGAGCTTTTTATGCCCCCGCAGACAAAGTCCGGAAGGGGCATTAAGCGTTGCCCCTGTCTGTGCAATAACTCGAAAAATATTTAATGGATTTTAACATTTTTTATCTGTAGGTAATGACACCAAAATACAGGCTAAGTTCGAATTCGGAGTCCGCGGGTCAAAGGTCACAGCTCATTATATATGCGAGTTGGTTTCCGCATGATAGCTTTGGAAATATTCACCAGATATTAAAAATGTTTGGTTTCTGGGTAGATGACACCAACATACAGTCAGGTCACATCAAATGACCCAACTGTCATATCTTCTGTCAGAGATTATTATGGAAAGGGCGAGTCTTTAGGTCAAAGGTCTAAATTTGTTCACTATATATATGCATATTGGTTTCTGCATGCTATTAAGTTAAATCATATTGAATGAATTTCTGATCGCGTTAAGCGGGGGCATCTGTGTCCTTTGGACATGTCAAATTTCTAGTTTTAACATACATTTAATGACAGACCATATGCACTGTGGGTCAGTTTGCTCTCACCTTAAATGATACATTGGCAGTAGAAATTAGTAAAATAGATGGGGATGAATCCATTTCATGCAGTTTTGTTCGTTATTATAATTTTAGGATAACATTTAGATCAAACTTTATTTTGTGTATGAATGCAGGTATGGCCTATATCATCATCGAGGGAAATTGAATGTGCTGCAATGCTGACCTATCCTAGTGAAGACTCAAGAGGGCAGCTTCTTCTTCCAAGGCTTCAGTTTGATGGAAAAATTGTGGCATGTTCATCAGATATTGGCATCATGCTTTGGGACTTTGCCACACTAGACTTGGTCAGGTAAGAAGTTCTTTTGTGTATAGATGTAAGTATTGATCAACACATACAGTGTCCCTCAGATAGGATGTGAAATGGAGCCATCATGCAGAGGCAATGAATGTTTTATGCAGTTGACATGCTGATGTCCCATCCCCTCCCACACACATGCACTAATTGTATCCCCCGAACAGAGTTCGGAGGATACTATGGATTTGGCCTCGTCGCGCCGCCGCCGCAGAGATTTCCTTGTGAGCGCTCTATCAGCTGCATTTCTTCTCCGATCATCTTCGAATGTGGCATGAAGGTCCATTACGGTAAAGCAAAGCCGCCTATTGATTTTGGTGTGGGCAGAGACATCGTTGCCATGGTAACAAGAATTTTTGTGGAAATAGCAGAGATGTCCTTGTAAGTTTTTGTGGAAAAGCAGAGATTTCCATGTGAGTGCTCTACTGGCTGCGTTTCTTCTCCAATCATCTTCAAATGTTGCATGAAGGTCCATTATGAAAAGCAAAGCCGCCTAGTGATTTTGGTGTGGGCGGAGACATTGTTACCATGGTAACAAGAGTTCGTGTGGAAATGGCAGAGATGTCATTGTAAGCATTCTACCAGCTCTATTTCTTCTATTTTCAAATGTGGCATGAAGGTCCATTATGGTAAAGCAAAGCCGCCTATCGATTTTGGTGTGGGCAGAGACATCGTTGCCATGGTAACAAGAATTTTTGTGAAAATAGCAGAGATGTCCTTGTAAGTTTTTGTGGAAAAGCAGAGATTTCCATGTGAGTGCTCTACTGGCTGTGTTTCTTCTCCAATCATCTTCAAATGTGGCATGAAGGTCCATTATGGTAAAGCAAAGCCGCCTATGGGCGGAGACGTCGTTGCCATGGTAACAAGAGTTTATATGGACTTGCAGAGATGTCAGTGTGAGTGCTCTACCAGTTGCAGTTCCTCTCCGATCATCTTCAAATGTCGCATGAAGGTCCATTATGGTAAAGCAAAGCCGCCTATCGATTTTGGTGCGGGCAGAGACATCATTGCCATGGTAACAAGTTTTTGTGAAAATAGCAGAGATGTCCTTGTAAGCATTCTACCAGCTCTATTTCTTCTATCATCTTCAAATGTGGCATGAAGGTCCATTATGAAAAGCAAAGCTGCCTATTGATTTTGGTGTGGGCAGAGACATTGTTGCCATGGTAACAAGAGTTGCAGTTCTTCTCCTATCATCTTCAAATTGGCATGAAGGTCCATCATGGTAAAACAAAGCTGCCTATTTATTTTGGTGTGGGCGGAGACATCGTTGCCATGGTAACAAGTTATTGTGGAAAAGCAGAGATTTCCATGTGAGTGCTCTACTGGCTGCGTTTCTTCTCCGATTATCTTCAAATTTGTCATGAAGGTCCATTTTAGTAAAGCAAAGCAGCCTAATGATTTCGGAGTGGATGGAGACATGATTGCCATGGTAACAATATTTTTGTGGAAAATTTGGTAAAACCTGTAACTTCTGCTTTTTTTCCAGTTAGTCATATTAAAGTTGGCACACAGAAGCAATTTTAGTAGGTGAAGCGAAGATGCCTATCATTTTTGGTGGGGGGTCTTAAGGTTAAGTTTACAAAATATATCCAGATTACTCTATAATTTTATTCCCCAACAGGTGCTACTGGACAATACTTTAGGTTCTGCAGAGTCATGCTGGTGTGTCATATTATTGTCATCCAATTTGGTACCCACAGGCAAAATGTGGGCAGGGTCATTGTTGCCTAATTGTATTTATTTGTCAGATTTCTGTGTGAGCTCTATCGCAATGATGGATGATGCGGTGGGTTCGGGGGATACATGTGCTCGGCCTCGTGACCCGCCGAGCATCTCTAGTTATTATTTAGGGTACACAGAGGATTTTTTCCTCCTTCAAGCACCCCCTATCACAAGATAGGGACAGAATCAATCTAGTGCCATATTAAATTCAAGGTGCAACCTTAAGATGGGTTTTGCATGGGCTATGCAATTGAGCTATAAATAATAGCATTTGATTGGTTTATTGTAAAGAAAAGCTTTGTGTGTAAACAGTACAATTTGATGCACACATCAATATTGTGTATGTGTGTATGGACAAAAGACTTAGTACACTCTGTGTGTATTGTGAATGAAGTGTTAATTGAGTCGAACTTGGCAGCCCCGTGTATGTGACTAGTCGAACAAAGCGGGCAAAGAGTTAAAAAACTTATGAATCTCCCACTTCAC
This sequence comes from Lytechinus pictus, assembly GCF_037042905.1. Lineage (NCBI taxonomy): Eukaryota > Metazoa > Echinodermata > Echinoidea > Temnopleuroida > Toxopneustidae > Lytechinus > Lytechinus pictus. Next base: position 43,985,043 of record NC_087245.1, on the reverse strand, counting down.
TGGCTTTTTGCAAACTTGCCTACTTTGCAGACCCCCTAGTTCTGGAACACTGCCCGATGTACCCCCAATCTCAAGACTGAATTTTTCATTTGATATCGTAACATCTCGCCCTTAAAGCAACAGCAGCTGAAAAACACTCCCTTTTAAAGGACATTTTCTGTGTGAAGTACCACTTTTTTTTAAACAATTTTCTGGCCAAACTTTGTTGAGAAAAAAATCACTCCTTCTTGGAGGTTTTGGTAATGTGGTTTCTTCCTAACACGAATGCAGTACTTCTGACCCGAGATGGGGGCAGGTGCTGGTGTGCATTTCATATAACACCTACAACAGTGATTCCTCACCTGTATCTATAGATGCCGAGGGATCATTATATTGAGGAGACGTCCCAGTCACTGCCTGTACTTTTGCAGATAAAGTTGTTGAAAAAAATGAAAATAATCTTTGTGAGCTATCAAACTCCTTTCTACAAAATTTCAGGATACATGTTTATATTGGGGATAAATTTTGGAAGTGTCGGCTCAATTTGTTATCGCTTTGATGATTCCATTTCTTTACAGAAAATACTCATTCTTAGGTTCATGATAAAATAGCCTTTCACTATCTCTAGTTTCCTCCATTCAAATATTTGAATAAATATATTTTGAATTCATTTTATATATATACATATAAACACCCTCTCATCGATTATCTTATTTTTTATTACAAGGCCTCCTTTACATCATGTGATGGTTTACATCTTACAGACAATTTCTCGTCATTGTCCTATAAAGAATATTTTTGGGGAAAATGGCTCTCAGATAATCTACATCGCTTATTGATCCACTTGTAACATATATACATCTATAGACACAGTGAAGGCACTTTGTAACCTAGTGCATGTTTTCTTTATTTGATTTGACTTGATTTGAATTTCCTCTTATTGTAATGCTGGTTGAAATTTCGTTAATTTTTGTTATTTTGTTTGTTATTTTGATGTATTTATTTGTTTACATGTTATATTGTAAATATATATTTGTTTACAGGACCCCTTAGAAAACAGAACAAGACTAATGATAGGGCCACCCTGTATGAATAAAAAACTAAATAAATAAATGAAATTAAATACTCTTTATATTTTCATTAGGTTGATAAGTCCACCAGAATTAGCCCCTACCTATCAGCTTGGCACTTCCTTCTTGGTTAGCATGGGGCGTGTCTTCACGCTCAGCTTAGATCCACAGAATCTTCACATTATATACACCCAGACACAGTCTATTATGTCGTCATGGAAACTACCCATCTACAGACGCTCCAAAAGAGGATCAAACTTTGTAGCTGGTAATGATAATTTTCTTACTATATTATTTCTGATAAAGTGCTGCACAATATTGAATGTTTTTTATCAACATTAAGCATTTAACTGATGACTGTGCATTACATGTATGAAGTGGAGGTATGTCATCATTTGACTCATTTTATTAATGTTCAAAAACACTTTAGTTTTTTAGAAATTGGTAGCAATGGAAATTAGACAAAATTTAGGAAATTTTGACAAGTTATTTGAGATTTTTTATTCTCTAGTAATTGGTTATTTAATATGTTGACTAAAAACCAGTCAAATTTTTGATAAAAATTGACCAAATGATGTAAACAAGCCTCTGGAAATGCTGGTTGTACACGACCAAAGTCCTATTTAGGATTAACCCTAATAAGACTGGGTGGGGAGAGGGGGGCTGATTCAGCCCCTCCCACCCCCCCTAACATTTTTTGCGATTAACTTGCCGCGCAATTGTTTCTTTTACCGTTTCGCTCTCTGACATTTTACTTTCAAGTCTCCTGCAACTTTTGAGACCAAAATTGTGACCCCGGGTACACAGTTCGTCAGTTCCAAAATTATGCAACATTTCGTAAGTGCATGCAGACCCAAAATTGCTCTAAAACGTTAATTCGTGTACAAATCCAATGCAAATAGTATTTTTAGCCAAAATTCATGGATTAGATGTATCAATATTTTTCTTTTTACTAATTAAAATGAATTAATTTCATCTTGTTAATGATTAAAATAAAATCCCCAACAATTTCAATTGAAAAATAAAATGAAATAAAAAACAAAAAGGTAAAAAAATCAGAGAAATACATAAGTACTTAGGAAACAATATAATGCATAAGAAAATAAATGTGATGTTGAAATATGTTAAATTGCAATTTGATCAGATTCTTATAAAGAGGCTGTGAACTAAATAGCATTTTGGGGGCATCATTTAGAGCAAACATTTGATTTAATGCATGAATTAGCAATGAGATTTTTCGCAGAATTTAATCTTTTAGTTTTGTAGATTATGCCATGGGTAACATGCGTGCCAATTTTTGTCGCGATCATGCGATTGACGGCCAAGATCATAAGGGGGGCATCGAAATAGCCCAGTCTATTCAGGGTTAATTTTTGCTTTATTTTCTAAAAATAGTAATATGCACTGGTTGGTATACAGATGAGGGAATGGATGACATCACCCACTTTTGATTTTTTTTTCTATATTTTGAAATAAGACAAAGTTTGATTCCTCCCTGAGCATGAGAAATGCCATAGATTAACCTATTAGGAATCGATGAAGAATTTCCTTATTGTCCAATCTGCAAAAATTGAAATATTGAATAATTCAAGCATCTATACTTTAGAAATAGTGACTATTTGACATCATGGACTACAGTATCTCAATTGCATATAATTCTATTGTGTATATACAGTGCGTCCCACAAAAAACGAAACCAAGGTTTAGTGATGATTTATCATAACTTAATCACAAATACAATATTAGACAAATGACCTACCATTGTAAAGCTTAGAATCTCCTCTTTCATCTGAAATTACTTAGATTATTTCTCATTTATGCATGAGTGAGCAAAAACAATTTAAAGAGGGGATACCAAAAAGTGACTTAGCGGGCTGTATCTGGGTTTCATTGTAAAGCATAGAATGTCTTCTTTCATTTGGTATAACATACACGATTTTTTATTCATGCATGAGTGAGTAAAAACAATTTGAAGAAAGGATATCAAAAATTTGTTTGGCAGGGGTATCAAAATTTCATAAAGAGAATCACATGCCTGAAAAGTTAAATATCTGCTCTTTAATTTGATAGCTAAATCGCAGAAAATGGTCAAGAAATAACAAAGTTATGCTTCTTCGAAACAATGCTTGTATTTCCAAAATTTCATGAAATATACGTGTTTTCACCAATTTCCACTGAAGCTATTGCATAGTTAACAAAAGACTTTCTGCATGGCTGATCATCAACAAAACGGAGTGTCGAGTAAAGTCTAAAAGCTATCATGTAAAACCTCTTCACTTTATGAAATTATTGGAATTCAAGCCTTATTTCAAATAAACAGAAATTTGTTATTTATTTGACCGTTTTCTGTAATTGAGGTATCACATTAAAGAGCAGATATTGAACTTTTTAAAAATGTTATTTTCTTTTTGAAACTCAGATACCTCCTGCCAAGTGACTTGTTGGTTTCCTTTCTTCAATTTGTTTTTGCTCACTCATGCATGAATGAGGAATAATCTAAGTTATTTCAAATGAAAGAAGAAACCCTAAGCTTTACAATGATAGGTCATGTGTCTATTGTATTTGCGATTAAGGCATGATAAATCATCTATAAATCTCGGTTTCATTTTTTGTGGGACGCACTGTATAACTTTTTGACTTTCTAATTTACTCCATTGGCTCTCTTTTATTAGATAAGCAGTTTTCAGCAGCTTCTTTTTGCCATTTTAAAACTTTTTTAATAACTCTTATGTTTATTATTGATATCATTTTGTGTTGTAGGTTGTGATAACTGGTTATGCGGGTTGATGCCTCAACAAGAAGAAGGTTTGGTCTTTGCTACCAGCATGCCAGATCATAGCATACATCTTGTTAGGTGGAGAACGGTCACAAGATGACAGTAACAGGTAAAATTCTTTCATCGGAACAGTGGGTCCTGAACGTTCGGCCTTGACAGAGAGTTGGGGGGGATGGGGGATTGCGCAGACCTGCCAACCAGTACGTTTTAGCCGTATTTAGTACGATTTTGCAACCAAAATACGGCAGTACGATTTTTCTTTGAAAAATATGTTTTTTTTTACTAAATCGTAATTTATTGAAAAAAATAATCTCTATATGTCTCTATTTCATAAAACGTACACAAATATGGTTATTAGATCAATGTAATTTCAGGTAACTTATTTTTTTTCAATCATTTTGTTAAAACCAGAGGTTGGCAGGTCTGCATATTGATCTCACACGGTAAAAATACTGATTTTTTTTGGTCAAAATACTGATTTGGGGGGATAAGAATACTGAAAATGCAAAATACAACTTGGCAGCTCTGATTCTGCAGATACAGAAGTACATAGTGACTAGATTACTTTGGCTGCTTCTTATTTTACACAGAGAGTTTGGAGTCTAGTCTAGTCTTGGAGTCTTCTTTCAGTGCATGGTATAATTTGTTGGAGTATCAAATTTGAATCTGTGCTGCAGACTGATGTTATGATCAGAACAATGATCCGGTGCCATTATACAGTTGAATCTGCCTCATCAGGCATCCATATATATAAAATGAATGATGGGGAAGTTTTGAGACCATGGCTCCTTCAGATCATCTAAAGACTAACATATTATTTACAATTTGGATAATCCAGAGCATTAATTTCAAGAAATTTGGTAGCATTGAAAAAAAAAAATCATATCTATGTTCATACTAGAATTAATTGTATGTTTCATGAAAATCTTGAAATTTGATTGGCTGATAAACCATGTTACCATGGTACATGTAGTTGCAATAGTTACAACGTTACAATAGTTGTAACCAGGCCCCAGATGCTACCAACATTTTGTTTATCCATTAGAAGCTAAAATAAGCCCTCATTAATATTAATGAAGGCTCATGAATTATGTATTTTGTACGATGCTCCCTTGTCAACTGTGGTTTAGTACGTGTATTAGACGATACGCACATCAGCGCAGTGAAATAGGTCAACTTGGCAAATTCATTAATGTATTCATTTTGTTGCGCGCTCGTGACGCGAACAATTCAGCGAATCAGCAAGCGCAAATTTGAGACGATACGTTGCGTGCTATAAAGTATCGATATCACAAGCGATATCACTTAAAAACAAAGCATCGTTTGTATTGCGTCTTTTGGGCATGTATTATTGGTTGTTTTTTTATTGAGAATAGGCGCATGCTTAAAATGTAAGATGAAAAGAGTAGATCAAGTCGTGATTAGGTAAATACATATGTAGGTCTCCATCCCAAAATTTTCAATGTTAAGATATACAGCAATCTTAGTTTCTAACAAATATAAAGAATCTCGACTCTAAATAGCCGGCAGAGACCACGGAAAGAACTTGAAGGTGGCGGTTGCACTGACCCAAAAGTTTTGTTTTCTTTTTTGGGGGGCGGGGGGTGGGGGCAGAACATGCATATTACAATTTGATGGTAATTTTCACTGGTTGAGTATGGTTTAATACTGAAAAAAATAACTGTCACCACTAAAAGAGTACATTTCTTGTTACAAAAAAAAATTGAGAAGCAAAAAAAAAAAAAGTCTTTTGGTCAATCTTCATGATGAATCGCAGAGCTATTTAAACATCGCTATTATTGTGATAACCGTGGTAACCTTGATTATGATTGGTTGGTTAACCGTTATATAGCCGTTACCATCGTAGTAACCATACTTGTATAAACTCATGATGAAACAGGCCCCAGTTTATCATGTTTAATACGTTTCCTGTCCCCTTTATTCTCCAGCATTTCTTACTCTGTTTTTCCATTTAATCATTTTCCCATGCACTCAGGTTCTTTTTTGCCGCCTTTCTCCTACATGTATTTTCTTCTACTTTATCTGTCTCCTGGTTTCCATATAAAATCTTGTCTTATTTCTCTTCCACCCGTTTGTTCCTACTTCTCACCATTCTAGCTCTCTTCCCCCCCTAAATTATCTCTTCGTATGTGCCCCTCCATTTCTTTCTCATCTGTTTTCAGCCCCCTCATCATTCTTTCCCTCTCTCGATCTCCATCTCATTTTGAATTTTGCCAATTCCAAATCCCTTTAGCTCTGTACAAATGCTATAGTGAATACAAATGAAAGAAAGACGTGAAGGCATTAATTAGACAGAAAAAATATCACATTATCAGAGGATTTTGCTTTACTTTTTTCTTAAGCGTATGTTAATACTTTAAACCGGAAGAAAATATTTTTTGTATGCAGGGGCAACAATTCCGGGGGGGGGGGGGGGCACAGTTCCCCCTACTTTTTGAAGAAGTGAAAAAGTGCCTTTTTGTGCAAGAAAAATGCCCCCCTCACGAATTTGTACTTTGTCCCTTTCACCTGAGGAGAACCTGTTCTAGGTGTTACCAAGTGCTCTTCCTCTTATGCCAATTTTTACCCAAAAATGCCCCCCCCCCCCGAACGTGTTCTGTGCCCCTTTCATCTGAGGGCTCGTTTTTTTGTGTTAGAAAATGCCCTTTCGCCTTCTTGTAAGTGCCCTTTCTCGAATCAGTGCCCCCTTTTACCCAAGTAAAGTGCCCCTCAGGAACTTGTTCTGTGCCCCTTTCACCTGAGAAGGACCCGTTTTATGGTCACCATGACAAGTGCCCCTTTGAAAGAAGAAAACAATATTCTCATTTACATAATATACTTATGAAGGAAATTCTTTGTGCATTAAGTTTCATAATTCATGTGAGTGGGGGTAGATAAGCATTTTCGTACAGATGGAGGGGCATCGAGAGACTCTTGCCCCCCCCCCCCCCCCCGAAAAAAAAAAATTCACGACCAAGAAAAAACTGAGAAAAGGCAGGAAAAGGGTGAAATATATCATTCTGAATATTTTGTCGAAATCTATCACAAAATTGGATTTTCTTTTTAAAAAATGTCAAAATTTTGCTCGCTCGAAACTTCTTATAAATTTCACGTAATACAGCATATCTATCCTCCGCAAAATTTTTGGATTATTTTGTTTTAACATAGTGCCCTTTTCAAAAGAAAAGGTGCCCTTTTTTCCCTGTGCCCCCCCCCCCACTTTCAACTTCACTCCGTCGCCCCATTTGCATGTTTATAGCTTCTCCTTTGTTGACCAGTTTTAATGAAAATCAACAAGAAATTTCATGTCATGAATTTGGAGTTGTCCGGTTGTGATAATAATTTTGTTTTTTTTTTAAAATTGGACTTAAAAAAAAACCTTTTCTATCTTCATCAAGTGCTTCCTAAGTCAGACTCTTCAATTTTGAATTGTTGGATTTCTTGAATGAAAACATCTGTTACACCAGTCCTGCAGATTGAAAAAATACAGACAGAAAATCAATGAAGTTGAATTAAAATTGTCATGATTTACATAAATGTTTTTAAGAAAAAAGAGACCATGCATATATATTTTTCTTCAACACATAACATAGGAAATCTTACTTCTACTAATTATAAACTTCTACTTCTATAAAGCATATCAATTAAATCTGTTCTATGCAGTTTACATACCACTCTCCAATATTACTACATGTACTCTATAAAGAAAAATGTCAGAGATATCTTGTAAATATGAATATATGAATTAACATGTATGATATATATATTAGAGTCAGAATGTAAATTGATATGTTTGTTGCAAAGAATATTTTGATCTGCGAAAAAAAACGACACTAAATAATCTAAAAACAATATTGAAATGGGTTTTCAAAGGCAGGTCTATTTGTTGGCTAAAAAATTTGTGAAAAAAACCCATTATTAAGGATAATCACTAATCAACTCACTCATATAACTGCTGTAGGTTGTATTCTCTTTGTGGTCCAGTCCCTGTTCTATTAGGCCTACTTCAATTATTTATCGTCATCAATCACTCCATGGAAATTGTAAAACTGCATCATCCTATTGGACAAAATGTAAAATAACAAGAATTAAAAAAAAAAATCAGAAATCTACAAATATGAATTGTGAATATCACACTAAAGAATGATAATGAGTTTTATAAAAACAAATACTAGTAGATCAAGGACCTGACCTTATTTTATAAATTTGTCGAAGGTACATTTTGGCATTGGTTCTATTTTAGACTCGAGAGCCTGTATATATAAGATGTGTATATTGAGTATAGATCCTACCTCTTAGTGGCCCAGGTTCTTTTTATTTAATGTAAACATGGTTAACATTCAAAACATGTAATGTATCTGTAATTTTGTATGGGTTAGTTTTAAAACTTTTATACCTGGATGAGAATCTGCAAAATGATGCATGCACTTGATCATCATCTTTCATCATAGGTAGACCGCTACTGTTTTTTTTTTGTTCTTTAAAACTCAAACTGTTTGTGAAAGAAAAGAGAGAACAATAATAAGAAGTGATCTTTTTCATGGCTGTATGCAGGGGGAGGGGGTCGGGTGGGAGCTGAAATGTGAAAACCTTCATAAAAAAAGAATTGCATGAAACCCTTCAATTTTACTTTAGAAAATGCAAAAAAAGGCCCTAGGTAATATTGGTCGCTTCTGGCCCTCGCTTTCTGAATGTCAGGCTTCTCTAAATTTTGTTCACGTGTCTGCCCCCACCCTCCCCCAAAAAAGAGAAAAATTCCGGATCTTATTTCATTTGATTTTGACAACATAATTTCATAATCTCATGCACAAGGTCTAGATCTATTTGTAAGAAAGTATAGATCTAGTCCAACCAGACTCAGTGCTCTGCGACAACATTCATGTATCTAACTTGGGTCTAGATCTAGACTAACGATAGACTCTAGATCTAGACCTAGAAAGTTAAGCTTCGGTTCCAGACCTAGATCTATATTGATTTAGAAATTTTACTTTTATTCCTGGCCAAACCTTCCTTGCCATTATTGGCCGAGTAGATCTAGATCTAGTCATTGGTCCACTGACACTGACAGTCATACTCGTAGTAGTTTAGGCCCAGACCTAGATCTAGGCCTAAATTTAGATCCTAGGCCCTTGGGGTACGTGTCGAGGGTTGGGAAAGTATAAGTTAGATGACTAGATTTGAATTAGGTAGGCCTTGATCTAATACCAAAAAGCAAGACTAGATTTTCTGATAACCAAGTTAGAAATTAGATCTAGACCTATTGATAATAATTTACAGACAGACAATGCAGAGTAGCATGTTATTTCCTAAGACCGAGTCAAACTATATTTATAAATAACAATAAAAGTCTAAACGGGTGGGGGGCTAAATGCAGAAGAAGCCTGAAGTTATGCAAAATAAATTTGATATCTGAAACTGAAAGTGAGGATGGATTGACACAAAAATGACGGGTGTATCTTCTTCCACACTCCGCTTCACAGTTTATTCCTGACTGGGTCTCGATCTACTAAAGATAGATGCAGATCTCTCTCTAGATCTAACGTTACAGTGTACAAAAAGAAGCTTCTTCATGTTTTAATTGATCTGGTAAGTTGTGACATTGGTTGGGCTTGTCTTCGGTCCTATTTTGTCTCGATGCCCAGCCGGCTCGGTGCCCGTTCAAAATACATGTAGCCTACCGTAGTTAATACAGCGGCATAGCCACCACCTCTGCAAAGTGCAAGCAACATATACATGTAGGCTGCACTGGGCGACGATGACAATATAACTTGAATTTCAAAAACCAAATTATGCTTTTCTTTAACAGAAGAATGATAGCAAACTCTCTAATCAGTTAAAGAAATAACGTAAGATCACAATAAATAGTGTAAAATGTGTAACTAAATTCATGTGGTTATATCAATTTAGACGTACTCACCGGAGTGTTCGTAGATCCATTTTGTGTGTGGAAAAAAAAGTTTCAGAATGAATAAATTAGATGACGTTATAAGGTCAAATGAATAATTATTTTTGTAACACGATACTACTAGTATCGATGATCAAGAATCGGGGAAATCGCGCAGTAATGACGCTCTTATCCAATGAAAAAGCCGGATTATGAATATCTTCATGCTCATGAATATCAATGAGGGCTTATTTTTGTCTTCAAATGATAGCGGTAGGTGGAGCCTAATCTCATTTGTTTTGTGTTGAACGCGCACGCAGCTTTCGGTCTAGTAAATATATTATAACGTGTTCGGTTGTAATTTATTATGAAGTGGGTGCTAGAACATGCAAAGCATGCATAATTCATATATTTATCCTTCAGTTTTACCTAAACTTTACCAATATCAATCAGAATGAGTCCAAGTATTTTATATACTTGTATACTTATATACGGTAATTAAATGAGATTTGACAAAGGAAGAAGAAAAAGTAGGAGGAGAAGAATAAGAACAATAAGGAAAGGGAGGAGGATGGTGGAGAAGGAGGAGGAGGAAAGAGGGAGGGAGGAAGGAAGGGAGGAGGAAAAGATGAAGAAGAACTAGAAGTAGTAGGAGGAAGGAGAAGAAGAATGAGAAAGAAAAGAATAAGGAGAAGAAAACTTCAGTTTAACTTAACCTAAGCTCATATAATTTGGTGTGTATAATACTAGCATGGATCCCAGGAAGCCTATTGATTTTGAGGTCCAAAGGTCAAGGTCACAGTGACATGTTTTCATCTTACCCTTCTGAAGTCCTTGTAAATGCGATAATAGTTTAACTTAACCTAGGCTCATAATTTGGTGTGTATGTAAGTAGCATGTATCCCAGGAAACCTATTGATTTTAACCCTTCCGGTGCGGCAGGCCCATATATGGCCCACAAATAGAAATTATTTTCAGTTTAGCATTTACCCATTATTTCGAACTGATTCAAGCTAGAAAAGTGCCAGAGTTCTCCCGCAGATGACCAAATAACACTATTGTGCAAAAAAATCACAAGCTTCCGATTTGAAATTTCTTAGAAAAAACACTTTTTCCAAAAGTGAGTGTATTTTTCTTGTTGAGACTCGTCCATAGATATGCATAATGCACATGTATGGGTTAAGAGCGGACAGACGTCCGAGTGCGCGCACTTGCACAAGCTAGTATCCCATAATCCTTTGCGTGTATCATGACAACACAACGCCAATATTTCGATAATCGACGATTATATCACAACAATCCTTTAAAACGTTATTTTGTACCTTTTGTGCTATTCAGAATTCGTAGTTTTGCTTTTATAGTACGATTGCACAGAAATTTAATTTTGTTTTGATCCCACAAGCAAAAGGAATTTTGATGTGAGAAATATGAAAAGGAATTCCCTTTCCTCCTAGTGGTGACAGAGTAAGAAAGGGCTGGATGGAAGAGGGGCTTATGAGATGAGGAATATTGAGTGAGTGAGAGAGAAAATGTAAAAAAATATTATGATAAAGATGATGGTGATTGAAAATGATTAGAACGGGATCGGGAAAAGGAGGATCAAAGAAAAGGGAAAGAGGAAGATTGAGGTGGTCTAATAAGAAGGATACATAATTACAAAGATACGGAGTCACGGATGAGAACGAGAATAGGAGGGTGAGAAAGTACAATATAAGGATCAGGCAAAATATAGGAAAATAAAGAGAGATAAAGAAAAGGTAGGAAGAAGTGACTGAGGGATAGGGGATGGCAGAATGGGGAAATACAAATATGAGACGGAAAAGAACTTGTAACAGATGAAAACGATAAAAAGGGTGGTCAAGTAGGAGATCAACAAGAGGAAAAAAATGATGAAAAAAGTGAGGTAACAAAATGGAGAAAGAAACACAAGGAGTAGACAGCAAGACACTGGAAATGGGGACAATATGCAAAGAGATATTAAAAAAAAAAAAGTGGCTGAAGAGTTAGGTGAAGGAGGAAAACGAGAGGAGAAAAGAGATAGAAAAAGGGCAAGATCCAGGCTTTTTCGTAGGAGAGCCCGCTTACGGTATATGTTCAATGAAATCAAATCGAATTTATCACTTTGAACATATTCAAATAATACATAATTATAAAACACAAACGTATCGTTGTGTCGGTGATGCGCTCCTGACTAAGATTTGCATGATTGTAAAAACAATAAAATGTCATTACTAACTTATTTACACATGATTTTTATGAAATTTTCAGGTTTATACTTGTTTGATTTCCCTCTATCTATCTCTCGTTTCCACATTTCTGTTTAGGGATTTTAGGGGATGGTCGAGCTAGAGCTGAACCTTTCACTGATACTCTACTTCCCGTCTTTTGTTTTCATCCCAAAATTCAATAACGATGTATTGTGAACATGGAGAGTGCCTTCCTACTTCATGTACTTTGCTCCTCTCTTGTACTGTCGTTATAGCAACCAGGATCGTGCTTGTATAGTCTCCACAGGTGTTAAAGTGTATAGGTTTATAGTTAAAGTTTTAAAGCCCTTCCTTTTTAGGAGCACAAACTAGATGACTGCATGTGATGATCATTCAGATGATGATGAAAGTTATAGCAATGATTATGACCATGTTGATGTTGATGTGATAATGGATTCTAATTGCAGACCATAATAATTTCGATATCAAAAATTTATGTTCAAAACGAAGAAACAAGCGCTAATGACAGTGAATTATAACTTGCGTTGTATTATTGCTACAATAGACTATTGCCGGTATGAAAACATAAAGAAATGACAAACTAAAGGAATAAAATAAAGAATAAAATTAATGAAAATATCTTTATATTTGGATGTATGTGTATAAGAAATTAAATATAAAGTTGTAAACAATGCAAAATTAATTAGCGTGTTCAGTTTTCTTTAGATTTTGTTTTAATGGGTTTTCGACGACAAAGCTTTCTACTTTTATTATATAAAGATGCCGATCAGCATTATTTTTGTTAGCAGTTGCGATACAGGAAACGCGCGTGACCAAAATTGGGTCCCTTACCCTTACTTTCCCTTTTTGGAGGGGATGCTGGCCATTGAAATTTGGGCTATTTCTTACTATATATAACCTTGTATATTCAATCAAACTCTCGCCCTCAATCTTTTTTGTAATTGTTTGAGCCGAGTGTTTGAGCCACTGTAGAGTTGACATGGTCGAGCGAGCGTAATCCTTCGCTGATGCTCTGTTGTCTTTATCCTAAAAATCAATACCGATTTACTGTGAACCAGGAGAGTGCCTTTTTACTATTGTGCCTCTCTTGCACTGTCGTTACAGCAACCAGTATCCTGCTTGTATACTAATAGTCTCCACAGGTGTTTAACGCGTATAGGTTTATAGTTCAAGTTAAGCCCTTCAGTTTTAGGAGCACAAACCAGATGACTCTATGTGATGATTATTTGGATATTTGGATGATGATAAAGATAGTTGATTATGATGATAATGATGATGATTATGATTCCCCTTCCCTGTGGATGCATGGATATTGTTTCAAAACTTTAAAGTGGGCAATTTAAAGCTATCCAGTTAGAATTTAAAATCTTGATTCACTGGTTGTTTTTTTTAATAAAAAAAAGCGAGATAGATTGCTCGGGAAGATTGTGAAATATAGGTAGAAATAAAATAGGTATAGAAAAGGAGAGGAGAAACAGAATGGGCGGGGCGCTCATGAGACTGAAGAGTTTTGAATTCTTAATTGCATGTACTGATTACTCCGGGCTAAAAATAATAAATAGAGACAAAAACACACTAAATGCTGCATCAAAATTAGATGAAGAATAACGAAGTCAATAGATTTATTTTTGTAATTATTTTTTGGTAAACAAATATTTGCACAGGGTCATGAATATGCACTGATTGTGCTGCCTAGATGTCACATTTCCACTTTCTCCCCTCCCCCTTCGTTGTTACATAATACCCCCATAATGGCACACATTCGTGGACAAGATGTATCCTCCAGATAAATGTTAATATAACGAATTATTATCTTACATGTTGAATCAGCAGTTAACCCTATCCGTGGGTAGATTTGTGGCGTTATTTCGAAGGTAAGTTCTTCCGAAATTTCGTTATTCCAAAGGTTTGTTTATAGTCCGAAAAGGTAAACAAACAAACTCTCGTTTATTTTCGGATTAACTGACTTTCTAAATAGAGTACCTTCGAAATAACGCCACAAATGTTTGGGTTAACGAAACCTTCAACATTTTTGGACTAACAAACTTCGAGGTATTTTGAATTTACGTGTTTTGGAATAACGAATCTTTGGGATAATGAGCTGCGCCTTATGCCTTCATCAGGCGCTTGACGTATTAGGACGATAATTATAACTGTATGTTATGCAGGACCCACTGGATGAACAGTTCATAAGAGCTGAAGTGGGTTCCGTGGGTAAATAAGAATTATTATTATTGTTGCTGCTTTTATTATTTATTGGAAAGTAAAGGCTTAGAATATCTAACATCATGGCCAACATTCAACTCTTAACATTTTCATTTTTTCCTTTATAAATTTGACAGTTGCCAGAATTCGGTTAGATGTTGATCCGTTTTATATTTTTAATGGAATAAGCAATCGTAAATCCACCAGGCATATCCATGTTGTACATTATTCGAATGTTGTATATTTGTTTTATTTGGTAAATAAATAAAATGAAATCGTATGTAGCATCGGGTTATTTTTCCCCTGCGATATAGAGGACCTCTTAGGTAATTTTTAATTTCATCATCATGCCCCTCTCTATGATTTATCCAGCAAGGGCAAAGAACTATGGTTGATAAAAACAAAATTCGCTCTAAAAAATATTGGGTAAAAGTGCTCCATGAGGGTAATTATGTGTCCAAATTTCTGCTTATTAACCTTACTGGACGATATGCTTCTTGCATTGGGTAAAATACTGTCCCAAATTGGGTGGACACGTAATTACCCTTGTGGTGGTAAAAATTTTACCAAATATATTTATAGTGTTAAAAAAAATACACAATGAGGGAATCATTAATCCAATGTATACACTTTGCGTCTGAGTGCTGCACAAATCTTTTTGGCCTGGTGTATTTCACTAATATTTTTTTCTTCACTGTTTGGGAAGATATTGAAGAAGTTTATGACAAGTTTGAGGTAAGGCAATAAGCATGCATAGATTACCAAGAACTATATAAACGAAAGATCTTGTCATTGACAAATCCATATAGGAGATAATGAAATATGCTAAAGATTCCCTTTGTTGAATAAACTTTTAGAAATCTCTATAATAGCGAATTGAATAAAATAAGGAAAAAGTGGTAAATGATGTATTTTTAATTGATAGATGATCGCTCTGGAAATCTTGTGATAAGGTAAATTGAAAAAAAAAATTACAAACAAAATATTACCATATACATGTAACAACTCAATGAATATTATAAATCAATTTAATTAATTTCAATTTCAAAATGATCAGAAATCATTCATTAGAAATGCACTTTCAAAGTATGTTTGGTCTTTCGACATATTTCAAAAAATCTTGGGAGAAAATGCCAATTTTAATTTTTATGGGTGAACAGTGTAAACGGGCAATGAAATTCTAAGTCTATCAGCGTCGTCTTTCCTACTTTATAAATAAGCCCTGTATTTTATTAGGTCTAATCCATGACTCAACAGAGCTGGTAGCCATATTGTGTGGCAACAAAGCTTCGTACACCACGCTTTTAACAAATTTAGCAGACGACGCAATGTTCTCGGAATAACCGGAAGTGAGACAATAGTCAAGTCAGGCCCCCATGAACAATTCGTGCGTGCTGCAATGCGTGCGACCCGTTTTGTACATGAACCAATGGAGAAGTAAAAAGAAATCCGAACTCCGAAAAAAGTTCGCACTTTCATCTTGAAAATTTGTACTTCTAATATTCGTGGTTTTCAAGCATGTTGCGTCAATTGAAAGATGAGATTCTACTCTGTAAGTTTTATGTACAAAATTTTTCGTTTTGCTTACTTTGAAGAAAAATGCAAGTGATTCAAAATTAAGCTACCCACAAATTTGGACAAAGTTGTCATAACGTGAAAACGGCTTCGTCAGAGCTGAGTGAATTTGGAAACACGGCCCTGCACACAAAGGGTTATGGTCAAAGGTCAAGGTCACAGTGACATATTTTCATCTTACCCTTCTACAGTCCTTGTAAATGCGATGACTTTAGTTAAACTTAACCTAGGCTCATATAATTTGGTGTGTATGATACTAGCATAGATCCCAGGAATTCTATTGATTTTGAGGTCAGAAGGTCAAACGTGTGAAGTTGCCACCTTCCACTTTTCTTGCTTGACCAATAACTCCATTTTCCACGTTACAGGCAGGTGTATTTTAAGCTCGCTTTAGAGACACTCTTGTTAAATGTACGAAAGCATTGATTTCACCACTGCAGCATTCATAGTATTTTTATTCCTTGTATTCCATCTTTTACAGAGCAAAGTTCTTAATGGATCATGGTGTATGGAGTGTGATGCTGCTGGCCAGATACTCGTGTATGGAGGTAAAGTGTTATGCCGCATTCCTGTTAATGGATGGATAGTTCTCTAGCTGTCATGACTTTATTTGCAGCAAACTTGGCTGCTTGAAATGGGTTTGGTCACTGTGAAACCCGGTATGGTGGCTGGCTGTTTGATGGGCAAATAGTAAGAATTCATCTCATCATTTTGATTGCAGGAACTATTTTTATTTGGCTAGTCCTAGAGGATTGAAATACTAACCTACATAAAATTATATGTGACATGTTTGTATGATAAGACATGGTGCATAAAATATGTTGTGGTCTAGCCTGAATAAAGCCAAATCTGCTGTACGCTGGTTTCTAAAACTTGTTAAATATCTTTAACACCTTTCAAACTGAGCATTGCAGCCTCTGCATGCTTTTAAAAAAAATTTGCCCGTAGATTTGTGTAGAGAAGGTAGTAATGTCCCTGTTTTTCATCTTTTTGTAATCCTTTGTCCCTGTTTATGGACCTCCAGTGTTGGCGATTATGCACTCATTCTATGAGTGGTTTAATGTTGATGAGGTTTGGGGCCTGGTTACTTGGCGTGTCCGGTGTACCTGCACCTTGAAGGCCATGACAGGAAACCATTAGGGAGCTCACTGGCCATGGTGTTAAAACACCCTAGTTATACCTGTATAACACCCTGGGGACCACCGTGAAAGCATGTGGAGAGATGTAGCATGAACCCCCCCCCCCCCCCCGCCATTAATCCATTGATCATTGGAGAAAAGCAATGACATTCCTTTCAACTTGGATAATGACAGATATCCAAATCTACACAGTGAAAACTATCATGGTGTTTATTGGTGTACATAGTTGGCCACGCCACTCATGTTGTTAGTTCAACACCTATGGATGTTATTACAGCACCTTTGGTTGTTACTTTTACACCCTTAAGTATTGTATCAATCTCTTTGGTGTAATTTTAACATCTCAGGGTGTGGTCCTCTATGAACACCAACTGGTGTTGGTTTTAACACCCTGTTTTTTAAGTGTTCACATATCTGAATAATTCAGTGATTTATCGATGCATGGTGCTATGTACTTGAGGATGAGTTAACTTGTTAAAATTGATAACCTTCAAAGTTTTATTTCATGTTTTTGCAGCTGCATGAAATTGGTATAAAGGAGTTACCCAAAACATGAACATATTCTGTTCTACCATGTGATACAAAGTGAGAATAGAAAGTAAAATATTGATTGTCTATCTTCCTTTCCATTAGTGAATAAGCTTGATTTGGATTCACATTTGCAATATCTTTGATTTTTATCAGAGTTTTTCTTTCTTTAGCATTTCTTGTGTAAAGATTGCTCAGTGGCGCATTTATGTAGAATGTAATGTACATGCTGCAGTTATTCATGTAAGCCCTGTAATACCATAAATTTGTATTTGCTCATACATGAACGTTTTCCTATATCACACTTTGTAATCTGTAAATTTGGAATTCTGATTTAAAGTATCTGTGCCCATTTGTAACAGAAACATGGAAAAAAATTGGAATATTCATTTTAACTGCTTTACATTGATGAAGGATATATTTTCAGGGAAGCCTACCGCTCAGTAAAAGGCAAAGTCCTTCCCGAAAGAAACAAAAACAAATGGGGAACAGGCTATTTGCTTTCATCAAGCCTTGAATATATAGAAAACTGATCAAACTGATCATCAGTGATATTATTCCTTGTTTCGTTTTATATTCATGTACATGTACTTTCCACCTGGTGTCAAAGTCATTCTTTGTGGTATCAGAAAAGTCATCATCAATGCATTCAGTTTATGTAAATTTTGTTATCCAGATGTTTTTATAAAATTTGTAAACTTACCTGAGGTGGTTACAAGTATATTTTTTGTAACCGTATATGAACATGGGATTGGCTTTGATATTTGTGAACTTTCAAATAGGTCTCCACTTATCTTCTTAGAGTTCCTCCTAGTGTGGACACTATATTATAAGTATTGAATGGATACCAATTGAAATTGCAGGAGCCCATTTCATAAATTTGTTTACAAATATGCAATAACAGATTAAAGCTACTGAAATCCTTCAATTTGATTGGCTAGTAGTATACTTCTCATAGAAGATGTGCATTTGTTATTATATACAAGTCTTTATGGAACCGGCCCCCTGGTCATGATTTCTCTTTTGATACTTGACCAGGTTGGTGTTTCATAAAGCTGTTTGTAAGTTAAGAGCAACTTTAAGAACGACTGGTGATCCTTTCTTGTGGTAAATGGTACATGTGTATTGAATTGACGATTGTTTAGCGCGTAAGAAGGGTTCACCAGTCGTTCTTAAAGTTGCTCTTAACTTACGAACAGCCTTATGAAACGGCCCCCTGCTTGTAAGTTACATGTACTTGACGCATGACTGGTGATCGTTTTTGGGGTGTTAAACCAGACTCTTAATCATTTTTATCCCCATCGGCTACAAGTGAAATCAACTCTTTTCTTTTTAGACAGTAATGCTCATTTTTAAAAAGCATAAAAATGGAAAGTTCAATATTTTGCATGTTTGATACAATTATAGGAAATGGACTCCCATTATGTGGGAACGAGGGCAGTTTGGGGTATCTTATGTTAACAGTCATGTGTATACATGTAAACATTAATTAATAGTTTACTCTTTTAAGTCTAACAGCACTCTCAGTTCTTAGAAATTGTTCGAAAGATAAACAAAAACTCAACCTCAAAAAATGTGAAATTTCAATAACAAACTTGAGAAGTACAAGAAATGATGCAATTCAAAACCCATGCAATTTTCACTAAACTTTGCAAAGTTGTAGAGGAAGGTATACCTAAGAGGTGCAAACATTAAACAATATGGGTTCATGTGCTTGTTTTCAAACTATCAGCACTTTTATTCAACATGTTAGAGCAAATGTGCTTTTTAAAACACCCCCAAAAGCGCAAAAAGCTTTGTATGTATGTGAGGAAAAATTCCAAACCACCCTACCATTCATTCAAACTCGGGGTCATAGTCGTCATACATTGCAGCACTAAAGAGTAAACTATTTTTAAATTGAGAGGAATTTGAAAAAAATGGTCCATAGAATAATTCCAGTTTATTAGCTTCATAAAATAACACATCGGATCTGCAGTTAGTGCAGATAAGGAGAAAAATCAGCTCATACCTACAGCTGATTAATCACCTGTTCATCCATTGTGACTTCAGCGCACTGTCACGTGGGAGTGACTTTTTTAAATTATATACCTACTGCTGCTTGACACCCATAAGGAATACGTAAAACTGATAAAATACAGGTATTAAAAGATTTAATCAAATCTCTTAAATCATTATGTTGTTTCCTTTTGATTTGTTTTACAATAATTGTACATTAAATATGCATGACTATTGATAACAAAATATAACTTAACAATAATTGTTGACTCGAGCCCCCATCATCTCTTCTGGCCTGACATGCCCCACTCGGCCTGGTGGTCGGTCCAGTTCCTGGCCTCCGCAGCTTGCGATGTCTCTTCCACTCGGCCTCCGCAGACAGTGTTGCCCCTTGATGAGTAGCCCCCAGATCAGAGAGATGTGGCTTCAACAAAGTGGACGAGATCGAGCCCCCAATGATGACATGAATTTTGACGAATCATGTCGGTGGAGAACCGGCGGCAGCTGGGGTCGTTATCTCGTCACCGACGTAGTCCCTCAGTTTTAACTTCGACTGCCTATACTAACATCTGTGGTCTATTCTTGCTTAGGTGGTTCTCCCTGAATTACTGAAATTAACCTCCTAATATACCCTACCGTTACTAGGACTATCTGTAAAATT